>NC_141687.1:461152552-461472552 GCF_964263255.1 Lissotriton vulgaris
TCTGGGAGATGCATAAAAGTTTTCACCAATGGAATCAATTGGTGACATTTCAATCCTCTTTTGGAAATCCATGTTATGTGTACATTTGGTAAGCTGAGGTTGCAAATTCGTCTGCTTACTGCATATTTTTCACTCCAGTGAATATAACTGTGTCCTATTAGCCAGACCTTCATTTTCAAGGGATTTGTAGTCGTCCTCCGATCGGTTCTGGAAGTGGAATGGTAGTTAGAAGTTGAAATTCTAAATAAAGAAAAAGGAAGAGGCTGGGTGTGGTTTAAAAAATAAAAATGATTGGTTGATTGTAAGAAGTGGAGATTGAACAGTACGTTGCATGTTAATGTTTTTGTTAAACGAAAAGTACTATTGGGTGTGGAAAAAAAAGACATGTAACAGAGATGTGGATTGGCAGGTGTTTCTGGAGGGAAAACAGTGTTGTTACTTTGCTGTAGAACGTTGAGATATGAACTTTTGACCTGTGCCTTCAGCCAGGTGCAGAATGAGGTTTTACCATGGAAACAGCCAGAGATGGCAGTGGGTGATGGGTGACTTTTATGTGACATTGAAAATATTGTGAGGGAGAACCAACTGAAATGTAAATGCTTACGTTACGCGCTCCGCATTGCTTCCGGGAAGCTGCGCTTCGCGCCTCGCGCACCGGAGCACTTCCGGGTGCGCTAACGCGGCCCGTCATATGACGGATTACGTAACAACGCGATACGTCGTTGGGGCTCCACCGGAACTGATCGAATTGGTAGTCTACAGTGTTTCTGGATGTTTCAGACTGAAGCTGGCGTCAGCATGAGAGCACCCCGTGGCTACGTCGTGGCCATTCCGCGAGCAATCATGGCAGTCGCTCCCCACCGGAAGTCTGCAGGAGTCGGGGGCCTCGGTGACTCTTGTAGAATCTTCAAGGCTGAGGGGACGCTTTTGGGAATGGGGCTCATGCCCTAGCAGTGAAGCGTCCGAGTTCCAGGGTTGCCCAGAGCCATCCTTGCAGGCCAGGCCCAAGTCTGTGGAGCCGACCGCCATTTCCTGAGCTCCGTGGCAGCCGCCTGTCGCTGTATCGGAAGAGTGGGTGCAATTCAGCCGGATGGCGGGTGAGACGGTGTAATAGCAAGAGCAGGCGTAATTCAGCTGGCCGAGCGAGGCACTGTGCCGCAGGAGCAGGCGGAACTCAACTGGCCGAGTGAAGCGCTGGGGTGTAGCTAAGAAACCTCCACCTGGTGAGGTGGGAGAGGCTCGTTCGCGCCGCCTCTTCCTTCCAGTGCACCCCACGCCGTCTCCTGGCGCAGGTATATGTGATGGTCGGACCAGGGCACCACAGGACGTGTCTTCAGGTCAAACGGATTGTGGGGCAAGGTCCAGAATGGAAGAGGCATCAAAAGGCAAGAAGTTCCGCCTGACCCCGGGAGCCGGCCGCCTATGTCGGGGGCGATCTCAGGCCATACCATGGGGAACAAGACTTGGGGAGGGGGCAGGAGACAAGCGCCCCCTCCTAGTCCTGAAGTATGGCACTCAACATTCAGAACTTATGACATTTGTGCAAGGCAGGGACATCGAAGCCTCTCAGGGATCAAGTATATCCAGAGTCCTTCCTACAGAAGGTGGTGGGGGTGGCGGCATTAGCAAGGCATCCCCCCACACAACTTGTCGGACCCTGAAGTATGGCTCTCAACATCCAGAACTTATGACATTTGTGCAAGGCAGGGACATCGAAGCCTCTCAGGGACCAAGGATATCCAGAGTCCATCCTACAGAAGGTGGTGGGGGTGGCGGCATTAGCAAGGCATCCCCCCACACAACTTGTCGGACATGACCTCTGGATGTACTGGGTGTTCAATTTCAGAATTGAAACTACTAAGAAGCAATTAGAAGTGTTGTTTTCATGTTGCAGTAGGCTGCCATGTAAATAGTTATTTAATAAAACGTTTTATCTTGTTACTTTGCTGGTGTGTTGTATATATTTATAATATTTGCATAGTGTTTGTCGTTATTTTGGGCGGGGTGGGCGGCGGAGCCGAGCTGTCTTGCAGCCATCATGGCGTCGAGATCGGTTCCTCTCTCTAGTTTCATGTTTTTTCTAACGATTTATATGTTATAGTTTGCTAGCACGATACAGCGGATAGTCCGCATTTTATATATATGTCCTTTTTATTAGGGGGGTCCTCCGGTGGAGTCGGACGATCTACCTCTAATAAACGGTCCGGGTTGAACCAACTACCAACAAACGGGGCAGAGATAGGCATGACGTGTTACAAAGGGGACAAAAGTGTGCACTACCTATCCTTCACTATCTGCAAAAACTAAACAGAGTATTGCGACTTTATGCTTATTTGTGAACAGAGAATGACCCAAAGAGAACCAATTTCGAACAATCATAGGCTATTGGCAGTGGGCAGAGAGGCCATGACACAGAAAATGGCTGTTACTTACGTGCATGATGGGGCCTAATAGGGACTAGATGGCGCGGCCACTGTTTTGCGACTTTCACTTTACTTTTAACAATGGCTGTGGTGAACATAAATGAACGCCGCTTATGTATACCTAATTTTAGTCATTTTCCACAAAAAAGCTTTTTATATTTGCTATTAAAAAACCAAAGAAAATCACTGAAAAACCATAGGTTATAGACCATATATAGTTAAATATCTGAAGTCCATCTCTGCACTTGATGGAGATACAGGTCGTCGATCAGAAGATGTGCTGGCCACCTCTAATGGTAATAGCGTGGCCAGGGCTCTTGTCGTTGCCTCTGCAAATTGCAGAGGGTGCACTTGTTTGACATGCCGCACCATAGTATGTATGGAAAAGGAATATTTTTTTGCTGGATTTCTTCTTGAGAGAACCAAGTCACATATCGTGCAGGTTACTTTTGGTGCATTCACTTTCTTTTGATCTTCAGGATAAGTGAAAAATTGCCAGATGAAAGATTTATTTTTTCTTATTAAAGGTAGTCGATCATTTTGGTCAGATTCGGAAGATGAATGAGATACGGTAGCCATTTCACCAAAGTCTTCCGAAAGATGTAGGACGTTGTTCTCTCTTGAGAGTAGAAAAGATAGTGAGGCAAGTGGGTGGAGTGCTGCGTGTAAATTCCAGAATTGAAACTATTAAGAACCAATTGAAAGTGTTGTTTTCATGTTGCAGTAGGCTGCCATGTAAATAGTTATTTAATAAAACGTTTTACCCTGTTACTTTGCTGGTGTGTTGTGTATCTTTATAATATTTGTCGTTATTTTGGGTGGGGTGGGCGGCGGAGCCGAGCTGTCTTGCAGCCATCATGGCGTCGAGCTCGGTTTCTCTCACTAGTTTCATATTTCTCATGAGGGGTTGTTCCTAATTTTTCTATTTTAGCGAGGTCAAAAAAAGATCTCATCAGTGGCCTACTGATTTTGCTCGATTCCTTTTGTTTTTTCTAACGATTTATATGTTATAGTTTGCTAGCACGATACAGCGGCTAGTCCGCATTTTATATATATGTCCTTTTTATTAGGGGTGTCCTCCGGTGGAGTCGGACGATCTACCTCTAATAAACGGTCCGGGTTGAACGAACTACCATCCTGATTTTGTATATCTTCTGAGCTGGATTTAAGCACACAATTGTTAAAGTATGAAACGTTTTATATTTCTAAAAAAAATACCCAGGTGTGTACATCCGGTAACGCACGAAAGTTTAAAAAGACATTCGGCTCCATTTACTGAAAAGTTTCATAAGAATAAAAAAGAAGTCTAGGTACAGTCTCTTTGACGTACTATAAGTTCTTTGAGGGGTGTATGTAGAAATTCAATAAGTTCAAATCGCAAGGTTTTTACGAAATATATAGGCCGGTGCGCGCACTCGGTCGCGCACGAAAGCCTGGAAATGCGATATCCATTTTATTGACAACTGTTGCCGAGAGTGCGCACACCGGGTCGCGCACGAAAGTTTAGTAAGACTATTTTTATTTACAGACAAATTTTAATGTGTTTAAAAAAAGGCAAGGTACAGACTTTCGAATTCTGTATTGCTTTACAAGGAGTCTCAATGCAACTTGAACAGTGAAGAAAACAGCTTGTTTTCGAAAATAATATTGCCAGAACTTTATTGCCAAAAGTATAGGTTGCATACACGACATTTTTCTGAATTAGCATTTTAAAAACCAATGAAATTCACAGAAAAAACCATAGGTTTTACACACGTTATAGTTAGGAAGTAGCATTTAAAAAACCTATGAAATTCACTGAAAAAACCATAGGTTTGACACATGTTATAGTTATCTGGAAATTTTACTGACATAAAACCAATGAAATTCCACGTTATAGTTAGTTGGACTCACTATAACTTGCGCGTGCAATGCACTGCTGATGACGTCACATATTACATCACTCATGACATGGTCAGTGACATCACTCATGACATCACTGATGACACCATCCAGTGAATATGTGTCTTTCTGAAAAATAAATATTAGTGAGTAATGTTTAAATATTTAAATATATATATTAGTGTTTCACTTTGTGTATAAGTGGCTACATGTGTTGGTAAATAGCTACATGCGTATGTATATGGGTTATTAGATGTTTCTCTTAGTATCAGTATGAGTGTCTATATGGTTTGGTGGGGGTATTACTTAGCACATAGATGCATGAGTGACTGACTCTCTGTTTGTATGTGTTTTGAAGACAGCATATGTGCAGGACTGTATGGGTGGTTGAGTGTGTATATGTGTTTGTTAGTGAGTGAATGACTGTCTCACTAGTGTCTTTATCAGTAACGACATATGTTTTAATCTAGTATATGTGAATATTGATGTATATAAGTGAGTATATGTGAGAGTAAGAGATTGAAAGAGTTCCTGTTTAAATAAGTATGTGTTTCTATAAGTGATTGTTTAAGGGAATAAATATGTGTAATTTTCAATAGAAGTAAGGTGGAAGTGTGTGTATAACTCTATACTCAAATAAATGGATGTTCAATAGTTTATTTGCACGTGTGAGTATGTGTGTGAGTAACTTTTCGATGATTGTCGGTGTGTAACAGGATGTATAGGTGTATCACTTCATATGATGAGTGAGTGTATGTATGAGTGGATGTGTATATAGATGGTGGAATTACTGAATTACTTGTTGTAACTGATATGGGTATCTGTATTTTTTTAAAATTTCAGTTTCTATTTTTGAATATGTGTTTCAAGGGTTACATTACAGTGAAAGGAGGTCTGTCACTGTCACAAGGATGGTGTCATCAGTGATGTCATGAGTGATGTCACTGACCATGTCATGAGTGATGTAATATGTGAAGTCATCAGCAGTGCATTGCACGCGCAAGTTATAGTGAGTCCAACTAACTATCACGTGGAATTTCATTGGTTTTATGTCAGTAAAATTTCCAGCTAACTATAACATGTGTCAAACCTATGTTTTTTTCAGTGAATATATATATATATATATATCTATATATCTATATATCTATCTATATATATATATATATATATATATATATATATATATATATATATATATATAGAGAGAGAGAGATATATACATATATATATATCTATATATATATATATATATATATATAGAGAGAGAGAGAGAGAGAGAGAGATATATATATATATCTATATCTATATATATATATACTAGCAGCCCGTCCCGACGTTGTCCGGGAGCAATCATGGCTCAGGGCCCCCGCCCGCCCTGACGTTGTGCAGTATTATGCCTCTATGTTTACTTTGTACGCTTTTGTAACCTGCCCACGTCACTGCCCATGTCACTTTTTCCTCCTGTAATACCCCGTTTGGTACCTTCTCCCGATTGTCATTTTAGCTTTAAGCTGACCGCTCCACTTTGTACGCTTTTGTAACCTGCACACGTTTCTTTTTCCTCCTGTAATGCCCCTTTTGATACCTGCCCACGTCACTGCCCACGTCACTTTTTCCTCCTGTAATGCCCCGTTTGCTACCTTCTCCCGATTATCATTTTAGCTTTCAGCTGACCGCTCCACTTTGTACGCTTTTGTAACCTGCACACGTTTCTTTTTCCGTTTGGTACCTGTGGCTCGCTCACCGCTCCTCTCCGCCGCCGCTCCTCCCTCATGTTTGCTTTGCTCACTGCTTACTTGGCGCCCTACCTCATCCGCCGCTCCTCACTGCCTGCCCGCCGATCCTCACCGCCTGTCCCCCGCTCATGTCCGCTGCTCCTCCTCTCGTCACTGCTCCTCCCCGCGCTGATCTCCGCCGTTCCTCGTCACTGCTCCTCCCCGCGCGGATCTCCGCCGCTCCTCTCCGCGCTGATCTCTGCCGCTCCTCGCGCTCGTGTACGCCGCTCCTGATGTAAGCACGCACGTCGCGGCCGGCGCTACTTTGAAGGGACTACTTTTTTTTTTACTTATATTTTTTAAATAACGTATTTATTTATAATTTATATAGCCTATGTCCATCTGCATACCCTGCGAATTACAACGATGTATCGGGTGTGTGGATTGGCGCTGTGGTTCCCGAGTTTACCTGCCTCAAAGGTGCAAAGTTCTTCCTTTATTATAGTAGTATAGATGTTGTCGAGACAAAGGAAGTATGCTTTAGTATTTAAGGGGACAAAAGCACACATAAATGAATATTTTATCATTATATAGCAATCCAGGAAATCACAACTCACTGTGTTAATCCAGGAAATCGCAACACACTTGTTTTTTTAATACAAAGTTAAGTGTGAGGCAGAGCACTCTATGGTAGTCGAGTTAACAAACATACTTCAGAAAGAACCCCACCTTAATCTACACAATTAAATAAAAATGATAATCCATAGGGGTGGAGGTCCCATGACTCTTGCTCTCAAGGTCGAAGTGTTAAATGGGACAGGCTTCCCAAAGGCAAGTTCAGTCTTTAGGCACGTTTTCGCTTACGAACAACAAAAGGAAGAACGCTCTTCTTTCTTTTCAATACTGCATTAGGGATGGGAGATCGTGTCTTGGCTAATGGGCTCGGTTCTGAAATGATGCCCTTCCCATCCTGTTTCCTTAGTTGTCCCATTAGTCTGGGTGGTATTGTTTCGTTGTGTATTCCACCTTTCTATGGTTGGGACTCAATCAAGGACACTGGAGCCAACCCGTTGTTGCCCCCTGCCCTGGAGGAAGACATAGGCAACAATCACCAGGAGTACAAAGAGCACAACCCAGCGAACGGAATACATCAGCTAACTGAATACAATCGTGCTGGGTGCATCAAGGACACGAACATGGTGCATAATGACCTTCCAGCCCTCCTGGCTGATCAAACACATGAACTTCAAGAGAGTGGCAGTGAGAGCAAAAAAGAAAAAAAATCATGCCAGAATGGAATCCCTTTCACGGCGCGAGACTGTAAGAATTTGCTTCCAGCTGTGTTTTTTTTTTTTTGTAGGAAGAGCGGAGTTGATTTAAAGTCGGGATCTGCAATGTCGACAAAGTTGTAGCGTGTGCTAAAAGCAGATGTCATCTGTGGAAATCTGCGCCGGCTTTCAGAGGTCATGTTCAAACACGCTTGCAACAGGCTCTGCACATGACATTTAACCCCGCGCCCATTGAGGGGTGTTTACATACCTGCGCTGCTCGGCTTTGGAGTTTTTATTTGTGAGGCATGCACCGCATCAGAGCAGAAAGCTAAGGTTTTCCATCTGACTCTCAGCTAACAGAGGCACTGTACTTGGACATAGCATGGTTTAAAATGTCATTCTACTTCAAAGAAACTCCTCTCTTTTAAAAGTGAAATGCTCGAAAAACAGATCAAGAGGTTCCTATTATGAGCATTCTAAGGATACAACGCTTGCAGTGTGCGCGGGGTTGTATGAATATCCATCGGTAACAACGCGATCGCGGCAGTTCTCATCGCGGCCATTACATCGTAAAGGCAGCCGCACCGTCCGTTTTCTTATCGCACGTAGTTGCGCCGCAAATGCGGCCATTTAATTGGATCGCGTGTCACATCGGCGATTTTACATCGCGCGACATGACAACGCAAAGTTTGAGGGCACACTTGAATAATTACTCCTTTTTCGTGCCCTTCTGCGCTCTGTTTCCCTCATTTCCCGTGCTCTTGTGCCCTCTGTTGCCCCCATATTTCGTGCCCTTCTGCCCTCTGATTCTCTTGTTTTTCGTGCCCTTCTGCGCTCAGTTTTACTCTTATTTTTGCGGCCTTCTGCGCTGTGTTTCCATTGTTTTCCGTGCTCTTGTGCCCTCAGTTGCCCTCATATTTCGTGCCCTTCTGCCCTCGGAGTCTCTCGTTTTTCGTGCCCTTCTGCGCTCAGTTTTACTCTTATTTTTGCGGCCTTCCTTGCTGTGTTTCCATTGTTTTCCGTGCTCTTGTGCCCTCAGTTGCCCTCGTATTTCGTGCCCTTCTGCCCTCTGAGTCTCTCGTTTTTCGTGCCCTTCTGCGCTCTATTTTACTCGTTTTTCGTGCCCTTCTGCGCTCTGTTTCCCCCATTCCCCGTGCTCTTGTGCCCTCTGTTGCCCCCGTATTTCGTGCCCTTCTGCCCTCTGAGCCTCTCGTTTTTCGTGCCCTGACACTGCAGTCACAGAAAAATAACTTTATCAGTGAAAAGCAACATCCATGAATTCCTGACTTCCTGATAATTAAAGGCGTCGAGCTGCACAGCTCCATCTGTGCACAGGCTGTGAGAGCGCATTGTGCCTGAGTGACAGACAGGCAGGATGGTTTGCTATGGGTGGCCTGCAACCCGGGAAAAACATTAACAATCACAGGATGATACAAAGAAGTAACACATTTGGCGATTTTATATAGCGTGAACTTTACCCGAAGGTGTCAGAGCGCTTTGCATAAGAACCAGTTGCAAAACATAATGACTGTGGATTACATACGTTACATAATATTTATTTTTGAAGTATTTTGTATTAATGCAATGTTAATAAAATCATAAGTATTTGGTGTTAACGCAATGTCAAGACAATAATACGTATTTGGAATTAATGCAATGTAAAGAAAATAAAAAGGTTGAAACGTGTTCTTTTGTATGTGGCTTAATTTTAGCATGGGTCAAGGGTAATTTTCACAATGCATGTTCATCCATCCATCCACCCCCCACCCAGCACTCATCCATGCATCCATCCACCCATCCATTCATCCATCCGGCATCCATTCATCCATCCGCCATCCATTCATCCATTCATCCATCCATCCACCCACCCTATCACCACACACATATCACCCATACACCCATCCATCCATCCACCCAGACATCCATCCATTCATCCTTCCGCCATCCATCCATCCATTCATCCACCTGCCATCCATTCATCCATCCACCCACCACACACATATCACCCATACACCCACCCATCCATCCATCCATCCATCCCCCAGGCACCATACATGCATCCATCCATTATTCATTCATGCATCCATCCACCCATACATCCATCCATGCATCTGCCATCCATTCATCCATCCATCCAACCACCCACTCACCACACACACACACACCCACACCCAGTCAGCCACCCAGCACTCATACATGCATCATTCATGCATCTATATAAAAGAATAACTACATATCCGCTGCATTTTTTAATGGCATGTGACAGACTGTGAGGTTTTTTTAATGCTATTTTAATGGCATGTGCCAGTCAGCATTTCGATTTTAGAATCTTGTTACGGTCATTTAGCTGCTTTTTCGCTAGCCTCTTTTATTACAATCAGCCGTGTTCAGCGAAGCTTTTGTACAATAAAAGCCTCTTTTATTTCAATCAGCCGTGTTACGATAATTTCGACAAGACTCCTTAAAATGGTGTTACGCTCATTTCCAAAAGCCTCTTTCATTACGCTAATTTCCAAAAGTAAATGTTCAGCGAAGCATTTCCGAGGCCCCTTACATCAGCCCTGTCATTTGTAGAATAAACGCTCATTTTCAAAAGCATCTTTCAGTACAATCCCGTCGAAGTTAGCTAATAGGTCATTAACATCGCATGCGTTGAAATTGCATGCGATGTTAATGACATTGCGCCGTCGTACCATGCGATGTGAAGGACAATGCGATGTGAAAGTCACGGTGCGATAGCACCGCGATGTTTTGACCCCGATGCGATGGGTGTTTCCCGTGCGCGGTCTAAGAGCTCTCACTCAGCCACACTTTCTCTTGCCCGTGCGCGGTCTAAGAGCTCTCACTCAGCCACACTTTCTCTTGCCCATTCACGCATCACTTATTGATCGCCTCACATACTTGCTCATTCACCCACTCACCCAAGCCATTCCTTTATTGACTGACGCCCTGCACACTTACTTACTCGATTACTGAGTTACCGCCGTTCGTCACTGCACGCCGCTCCTCTCCACGCTCCTGATGTCACCACGCAGGTCGCGGCCGGCGCTCCTTGCAAGGGACTACTTTATTTTTATTTGTAAATATTTTAAACAACGTTTTATTTTTATTTTTATGTAGCCTATGTCCTTCTGCTTGCCCTGAGGTTTTCTAAGATGTCTTGGGTATTTAGATTGGTGGTGTAGTTTTCGAGTTTACCTGGCTCAAAGGTGCAAGTTCTCTCTTTATAATAGTAGTATAGATATAAGTCTTCTTTTTCTGGGGCAGACTTTCTTGGAAAACATAACGTGTCTGTGGCAAACACGTAAGGAAGGCACCCCCCCCCGCAAGTGTTAAGGGGGTCGCTATCTGGAAGACCTTCTGACTGCCCCGCATGAAATCCGGATCGGATGTTGCTGCGGATGCGCAGTCCATACCTGAATGGGACAACACTTCTACTTCATTTGTGTTTTCTGCTCCGCGACGGATGGATGTGCGAGGCAGGGGGAGAGGACCGTGAGTGTCAACAGAAAGTACCCAGAACATTTGCCGCAATCCCCACCTGATTACACAGCACATCGGTCACTCACCTGGTAAAATTGCACCGATAACTGGGACCGCCGCCAGCTTGTGATGGACGCTGCATGCTGGGAAATGTTGTCCACTTGTGGGAATAGAGGCGGATCCGGGCCGTGTTTTCCAGGCTACCCACACTACTTGAGGAAGTGGGAAGGACACAGTTTAAAATGAGGGGGACTGTGAGCAACAGTGGCGAACTGAACCAGGGGGGCATTTGATAAAGGAAGTAAACCCCGAAACGCGTCATGCCCATGGTTTAAATAAAGAATGGTTGGACATCACGTACCTCGAGTGCCGCCTAAGTCTTCTTTTTCTGGAGCAGACTTTCTTGGAGAAAAAAAAATATATATATATATATATATATATTTGTTTCCAAAATGCCCGAAAGCTTAAAGGACGCACACACAGCAGCTGAAAGCAAGAGCTTTATTTCATGGAAAAACCGGCATCTTCATTTCAGAAAGCAGTACATGCCGACGCGTTTCGAGGACACAGCCTCTTCTTCATGGGCAGCTCTGACAAACACACGGATGGCTCCAATCAGGTGATTTAAGTTCATGCAGGACCCCCAGTGGGTCATGCGCAGTGCGTGTGGTTAGTACCTTGCATGCTGGGACATTGAGTCCCTGTTGGAGTTTAAGTGTTACTCACAGTGAGTTCCGTGCGTTGTTTGAAGTAAGAGCATATTTTTCCTTCAGTAGGCTCCAAAATGCCATGCTGGTTTGAAGTATTCCTCAGTTGTTGCGCTGATCGTGGCTTCCGTTCAGTGACAACGCCACACAGCCTCTCTTTTCAATCCTGGAGACGGTGCATCCTTTCACGGCAGGGCAGCCGTGTGTAAATGTTTGTTTCCAAAATGCCCGAAAGCTTAAAGGACGCACACACAGCAGCTGAAAGCAAGAGCTTTATTTCATGGAAAAACCGGCATCTTCATTTCAGAAAGCAGTACATGCCGACGCGTTTCGAGGACACAGCCTCTTCTTCATGGGCAGCTCTGACAAACACACGGATGGCTCCAATCAGGTGATTTAAGTTCATGCAGGACCCCCAGTGGGTCATGCGCAGTGCGTGTGGTTAGTACCTTGCATGCTGGGACATTGAGTCCCTGTTGGAGTTTAAGTGTTACTCACAGTGAGTTCCGTGCGTTGTTTGAAGTAAGAGCATATTTTTCCTTCAGTAGGCTCCAAAATGCCATGCTGGTTTGAAGTATTCCTCAGTTGTTGCGCTGATCGTGGCTTCCGTTCAGTGACAACGCCACACAGCCTCTCTTTTCAATCCTGGAGACGGTGCATCCTTTCACGGCAGGGCAGCCGTGTGTAAATGTTTGTTTCCAAAATGCCCGAAAGCTTAAAGGACGCACACACAGCAGCTGAAAGCAAGAGCTTTATTTCATGGAAAATCCGGCATCTTCATTTCAGAAAGCAGTACATGCCGATGCGTTTCGAGGACACAGCCTCTTCTTCATGGGCAGCTCTGACAAACACACGGATGGCTCCAATCAGGTGATTTAAGTTCATGCAGGACCCCCAGTGGGTCATGCGCAGTGCGTGTGGTTAGTACCTTGCATGCTGGGACATTGAGTCCCTGTTGGAGTTTAAGTGTTACTCACAGTGAGTTCCGTGCGTTGTTTGAAGTAAGAGTATATTTTTCCTTCAGTAGGCTCCAAAATGCCATGCTGGTTTGAAGTATTCCTCAGTTGTTGCGCTGATCGTGGCTTCCGTTCAGTGACAACGCCACACAGCCTCTCTTTTCAATCCTGGAGACGGTGCATCCTTTCACGGCAGGGCAGCCGTGTGTAAATGTTTGTTTCCAAAATGCCCGAAAGCTTAAAGGACGCACACACAGCAGCTGAAAGCAAGAACTTTATTTCATGGAAAAACCGGCATCTTCATTTCAGAAAGCAGTACATGCCGACGCGTTTCGAGGACACAGCCTCTTCTCCATGGGCAGCTCTGACAAACACACGGATGGCTCCAATCAGGTGATTTAAGTTCATGCAGGACCGCCAGTGGGTCATGCGCAGTGCGTGTGGTTAGTACCTTGCATGCTGGGACATTGAGTCCCTGTTGGAGTTTAAGTGTTACTCACAGTGAGTTCCGTGCGTTGTTTGAAGTAAGAGCATATTTTTCCTTCAGTAGGCTCCAAAATGCCATGCTGGTTTGAAGTATTCCTCAGTTGTTGCGCTGATCGTGGCTTCCGTTCAGTGACAACGCCACACAGCCCCTCTTTTCAATCCTGGAGACGGTGCATCCTTTCACGGCAGGGCAGCCGTGTGTAAATGTTTGTTTCCAAAATGCCCGAAAGCTTAAAGGACGCACACACAGCAGCTGAAAGCAAGAGCTTTATTTCATGGAAAAACCGGCATCTTCATTTCAGAAAGCAGTACATGCCGACGCGTTTCGAGGACACAGCCTCTTCTTCATGGGCAGCTCTGACAAACACATATATATATATATATATATATATATATATATATATATATATATATATATATATATTTCAGATGCAGGAAATTGTCCTATTGTTAAGTAAGATTTTTTTCCCTAAACTGACATAACTTTTGGATCATATTTAGGTATCTTTTCTCTATCAGTCAGCTCATGCGAAAACATGTCAAATCCTGCACAAAAATATTATCTGTGCATTCCAGTACTAAATGTATTTGTTGAGGTTTTGAGAAGTCCAGGAGAAATTAAAACTGACAAATAGTCTCTATGAACATTATATAGCTAATAAACGCAGGGGTTTGATGAGACTCATAACCAATACAAAGGCTGCCAACAGGTAATTTCTCAGTTCTAAAGTCATTGATTGGCCCAGATTTTCGTTCAGAAATTACTTGGGGATATAAGCAAACTCATTCATATACTTGGTCATGGGCTGGGCAAACCAGTTAAGGGTTGAATGGTATTGAATGAAAATGGACAGTAGAGGTATTATGTTCAAGGTAATCCAGTGGTTAATTCATTTAAAAGAGTGCTGGGACTCTCATCAGCAGGCAGTTGCATCAGTTTATTTCTCCTGTTAGGGCTGCCATAAAGAGAATCACCTGCTAACCCTGAAAGTGGGAATAGGATGTGGCTTAATAACCAGAGCTGCCAACAATGGAGTTGGGGAATCAGGTTTGAGTCTCAGCGTTTGCTCAACATCCAGTGATTGTGTGCAAATCACGTAATCTCCTTGTAAATTAATGTGCCCTTAACTGATGCTCATGAAAATCACCAATGTTGGTGATTAAGTGCCATGCTGATCACCGGAAACCAAAGGCTCAAATGAAGCACTGGGACTCAGGGAAATATCAAGTGCAAGCTGGCATCAGAACATTGATGGCAGATCCTGTTAATCACTTCACAACAAGGGAGAAATGATGTTCAGGAAACAGTCTTAAATGGGTGCCTACAGGTCTAAGTTATTGGTAGAGCTATGAAGAAGGTCAATGTACCCTGACAAGGCTGTCGTGTTAGCCCTAATTTATTGGTATCACACACTGTAGATCACCCAAACACCAAAAAGTGAGTATAACTTTTTGTGAAATAAGGAGAACTGGCAGGTGCCTCTCACTCCTCTCGAGCTTAGTGGTGAATATTAAGAGTCAGTCACGCCCGTCTATACATTTTTTAACATCCAAAGATATACAGCAAGCCATGCCATGTACCCCCACAGTCCATTCACGCACACACAATCATTGGTATTTTACCAAATGCCTAAAATGCATTGTTTAGAAATAAAGTACATTGAAATGATTATAAATAAAAACAACTCAGCAATCTTTATGTAAATTATGACAAAGGCTAAATATACCTGAATCATATTTCATCACACATCCCTATACTACTAATGTTAGGTAGGTTGTAAGAAGTGTCTCCCTCATGGACTTTATAGTTCCTTCAGGTCTGAAGTCAGAACCTCCAGTGACTGGCCCATGTGTCTACCCCTGTACCAGTACCTCATAAACCTTTTATAGGCATGGTGCTCACTGGAGTGAAGAGGCGTCAACTCATGCTTGCTCCTGTATCAATGTACATGATATTTGAACAATGATTCTTGTTCAAATTTACTGCTACTTTCCTTCCTTATTCCTACAAGATGGAAAACACTGGGTCATCTCCCTCATAGATATCTTTGAGCTGTCATGTGTCCTTCTCAGTCATGTTAGCAGGACATGGCAATTCAATCATATATTAGTTAATAAAAAAAAGGACAACAAGTTAGCCTCTTTTCTGATCTTGCATTTCATCTGAATGCAAAAGCAATTTTAGACCCCCCTGCTGTATGCAGTCAGGCTTGAAGTGCGAGAAGCAACAGTCTGAAGAAGCATACACGGTAGAAGATAAACTTGATCTTTATGGCTATTCACATGAAATAAAGGATTAGAGAACAGTGATGGTAAGTAAAATCACAACAAGGCAAATGTTAATAACTGGGCACACCAAACTATGGGCTTGACAAAGTTTGGGGCGAACTGCAAATCCTCAAGTATCTGGAGGAAACTCTAAATACATAGTAGAATCCATCAGCTGAATTTCTTCTACAGCACAATCATTTTGGTGGAAGAAACGTAGCCTGTGGATTCTACTCCATATGTATAGATTCCTCCAGAAATTCGATGATTCTTAGGTCCTACCAAACATTAAATGAGGCCCTAACTATCTGAACTTTTCAAGACAAAGGAGATTTAAAAGAATTAATATTGTACTATACAGAAAGAGATTTCAAAACAGACATTGAAGGCAAGGAAATCAGGCATTCGTCTTATGATCTGTAGAGACATGGTGGCCCTATAATGGTCACCCGCAATAACAGGTGTTTCTTGTGTCATCCTGTGAAGATTCTCAAAATGGCTGCTTGTTGTCAATTAGGGGAATGCCTTATAAAATGCAAACACTCTTGTTTGTGCTTTTAAATCCTAGATCAATGAAGGAGTGATTGTATCTGCCAAATATGTTAGTCTTATAAGTTAAACGCTCTTAAAGTAATAGGGAAATGAATCATCATTTAGACAGAAATATTCCCCTGGTTTTATTATTTGGCTTGCAGGAACATTAAAAGCAAAATATTAAATTGCCTCCTAGTAACCAGATTTAAAATTAAGTGTACAATATATGTCAGGTTAATGGGTGCAATAGTATGGGTTAGATTGGTAGGTAAAGAAAGGAAAAAGATCAAAAATATGACTAGAATTATAAAACGTCCGCCGGTCTATGAGAAGAGTCAACTCAACTACCTGGTCCTTGATAAGGAAACAAGATAAAGCAGAGGGGAATTCCAAATATTCAGATGTGTATATATCAAGAGTTACTAATAAGGGTTCAAATGGGGTTCCAGATTCCCACACCCCTGTCATATCTGGACTACAAAACTTAGAAAATCAGACCTCATCAACACTTTTTCATGTTAGTATGTTTAGGGAAAATGTAATTCCATGCTTTTGTTGTAGGTGAACACTGTGTTTTTCTTTACATCGCTATTCATGCGCCGTACATTTAGTGTAACACTTATATAATTGAACGGTGCTGCCTTTTCTCATGCTTAACATATTGTCCGAGCATATCCTCATTGAGGATATCACTGTTTGTAGAAGCCCAGTCGACATTATCGTACACTGACTTCAAGACATCACCCTACTACTGTCAAGTGCAGGTCATGTCAGGAGAATCTTGGTCTAGGAATTTAGTTCCTGCTGTTTTTGACTGTCGCCCTAAGATCCTGAATAAGTGCACAGGTTCCTCGAAAGGTAGGAAGAAAAAAAGGGATTGGATTGACTATCCTCCCAAGGAAAAACTTGGAACCCAGGAGTCAAAACACCCTGGACCAGGAAACTCCAAGAAAAAAGAGAATGCAGGCTGAGAAGCAATCCAGGGGAAGTTGGCACTGGAATCTGATGAGAGAGCTGAACGAAGAGAATAACTGAAGCCCAACCTTGAAAGAGGCAGCAAGCAAGAAACAGGTAGTTGAAAACCTTCATATTGTAACAGAAAAGAAACCCCAGACCCTGTTCCCAACAAGCCAAACCCAAAGTATATTACAAAAATGAGTCTGAGTGAATGGATTTGTTAGGAAAATAAATGTTTTTTATGAACATTAGCATTTAATTACATAATGTCAAGAACCCTGACATTTAGAGTATTAGTAAATAAGCAATAGAGAATTTTGTAAACCTAGGCAAAGGACATCGAAGGAGGACAGACCAAGCCCTCTAGAATGAACAGAGAGGACCCTGGCCTCAAGCAAGAAGCTGAAATGTCAGAGAAAGACTCAATCTCCCCAGGAATCTAGGTAAAAATATCAAGTGTGTTTCTGAGAAATTATTATAGGCAGCTTCTGAAACCTCCCCTGAGCCCAGAATCATTTTAAGATTATAATCAGCAAGGGCACTCCAGAGGCTGCTCATTAGGGTGAGAGGAAGAGTGAAGTTTGCATTTCTTAATATTATTTGTCTTGATCTTTGTTACAACCTTTGAAAGTAACACATCCTAAGCTATTCTGGGAGTTAGTGCTTTTTCCCTGTAGAAATAGACTGGCTCATACAAGTTAGCACCAGAAACCTCACTGTTGTAGCAGTCCCACCGTCTCCCACTTCACCAAAATGAATTCCTACTTTTCTCCTCTGTACAATTAAGGGTCGCACTTCTACCCTTGAAGGTAGGCTTTTCTGAACTATTCCCAACCACTCTAGTAATTCTCTCTGTGTGGGGGTGTGATCTCGCTGGCGGCAAGATGGCTGCACCTTAAGTGAGCACTGCCAGCCGAGTGAATAATTCGCATAAATCTGGGACGTTTTGAGCACTTGCTCAGTGGGTCTGCTCTGCCAACAATGCATGCCGGCGCCACAGCCCGTTTGGCATGAAAGACACACAGAGAGAAAGCAGGACCGCCATGACCGGGCAGCTTGTCTGCGAGTAAGATGAGGTTGCAAGGGTAGCTACTGACTGCATGAGAAACTACGCAACAAACAGCAAAACTGTGACCCTACCTGTGGTACCTGAGTCTGCACCGCTGCTCTGGAGAGGAACTTGCACCTCTGGAGAGACATGCGGCAGGGAGCACTGCAGAAAACACCCATAGCTTGACCCGGCCATCCATGACCCAGTGGTGGCGCAATACCGTGGCATGCACAAGACGACTCTGACAGGCACGGCCCTTGATGTTGAGACCTGCATGCAGCTACACATAGTCGAGGCGGGGGAAGCTGTTTGCCGTATATTAATAGCCCAAACATTGTGCACTGTGAAGGCTGGGCCCACTCTCCCTGCGTACAGGCTGCCATAGTTGGGGGCACGCACACGCCGAGCCGGCATCTGAATCGGGCCCACACAAACTGTACCTGAACTGGAGAGCCATTAACACATGATACACCACAGTACGCAAGAAGAATACTCGTGTTAACAAAAGGGCCGAGAGGAACTCAAAAGAGGGAGTACACCCTCCTGTGTTATAACACCTAATTACAAGAAATACGCCCCCGATATCCTAATCATTGTCCACGATTAATGTATTGGATGGATCCTGACTAACCAGTGATGGATAATCCCTATGTGAAGCTACTATGGTATGCCACTAGGAGGTGAGAAAGGAAGCAAGTCCTTTTGTTTTATATACCTTCACCCTGGTGGTGTCATGCTACATCATTGGGTCACCCTGATGCTTAAAAGTCAGGGTGGGCTCAACCATATTTCAGGGAGCTCTTAGAGAAGTGTTTGGCCAGGGGGAAAGATTAAAAGTCCACAGGCAGATCCAGGTTTCCCTTTTTGATTGGATCTGCTAAGGAAATTATAATTAAAGAGAATAGAGTTGTTTAGGATAATATGGACCTAGGACCCTAGTGCCAACATGTTTCAGTCCGCATAAACCCCTTGAGGAGCTGTACTTTCTTCAGGGCAATGTATTAGTACCCCCTGGAATGAATAATAGTGAGGGAATTTCATTGTACTATTTAAAATAAGGGCAGATAGCTGCTCCTTTTCCTAATAGTGAAGGCTTTTATTTCTGATCATTCCATCCGTGTAAAGAGAAGAAACAACAAATCCAAACATAGGGGTCGATTAGGATCGCGGACGGACTTGAGTCCGTCCGCGACCCCAGAGTATGAGGGAACGTCCGCATGGGCTGCGGCGTTCCCTCATGTGCGATTAGGATGTGACCGCCACCCTGGCGGTCACATCCTGGATATTTAACATTGCGGCGGGTGCTGCTTCAAGCAGCACCCGCCGCAATGTTAAAAGTGCATGTGTAACATTTACATGCACAAAGCGGCAGGCACCGCGCGGTGCCTGCCGCATTGTGCATGTAAATGCTGGGGGGTACCATAGGTACCCCCCATGTGCACCCCCCACCCACCAACACCATGGGGGCCCGCAACGGGCCCCCAAAATCAAAAGTACACATGCTTTTCCACGGCGGAAAAACCGCCGCGGAAAAGCATGTTTTCAAATGCTTCCTAATTTGGCCGGCGGTGTCTGATAGACACTGCCAGCCAAATGAGAGCTTTTCCGCCGCGGTTGTAATCCGACCGCGGCGGAAAAGCAGCGGACAGAAACCAAGACCCACCAGCCATCGTAATGTGGCGGTGGGTCTTTGGTGAGCCCGCAATGGATTTTCCGCCTCCTCCGGGCCGGAGGTGGCTTCCGCCGGCCCAGAGGAGGCAGAAAATCCTCCATCGTAATCGGCCCCATAGTGTAGCAGTCTTTTAACCATTATTAATTCACACTGTGAGTTGTGCTGTTGCCCCCTGTGTCACAATGGCCTGTAGGTGACAAACGCAACATCGAACATGCATATTTGGTGTGTGAAAAGAAAATAAATCTACCTTTGCCACAATTCACAATGTGTTTAAAGAGCGTGTTGTGTCGACATTTTGTCGCATCCTGTCAGTAACTGCATACTAGTGCCTGTAAATCACTGTGAGGCATCTGTGTCATTCACTTAAAGCAAAGGCTGCACTCATCATTCGCCGTGAAACCATTAATCTATAATGAACAATTTACGATCATTACCCCTTTGTAGGAGAGGTTGTACTCCAGGTGAGACCTCACGTGATGATGGGTAGCCCTGTAGTCACACACTGCTGTATAATGGTTGTGAAAAGGGCCAGCATTTAGTCATAATTGAGCATGAAAGGAAAATAAATGAAAGGATCGAAACAGAGCATCAGGTTAGGATTAGCGAGATAGGACCTCCATATAGGAGAAAATTCTACTCGTACCTGCAAACTGTAATCATGCCCAAAGTTACTCACGCCTCCAAGGGTCCTGCCCAGCAGTATTACCTATTTGGTGTGGGTCCCATCGGCTTTGCACAAAAGGAGATTGGAGCGAGCTGATTAAGAAACACTCGCTGGTGCGGGAACGGCTGGATAATCTACACCCACTTCCGTGGTCACGTACTACCTGCGTCATTCTCTCCCTAAGCGTGATGGGACCTGTGGTGTCCTGTACTCTGTACTGTGCAAGTGTACTCTCTAAACAGAATCGGAGCGCAGTAATCGCACCGCCCGATTCGCGGTTGTAAGAAGGAACTCCGTCCTGAATTCCTCCAGAAGCGGTCGCTCCCCACGCAGCTACCTGCCCCGAATGCAGTGGTATCGTAGCGCCTCAATTGAACCTGCCTTTCCTCGCATTGCTATTTTTATTTTTCATTGCTGCCAATTTAATATTTAAATAATTTAGCCTCGCAGCGCGTAGTCAGTGGAATCGCATTGTGCCTTTAATTGAAATCAGTTCACTGTATTATCAAGCGCGCAGTCAGTGGAATCGCATTGTGCCTTTAATTTAATCCATTTCACTGTATTATTATTGGATAGCGTTGTTTTCGAGGTATTGCCCCAATCCAGTTTCGTTTCTGGCCTGCTGCCATCTTGTAGTTTGTTGTTGTGCCTCCCTGCCCGGACCTCCACCCCGCCCTCCACCTCCCAGCTGACCCTCCCACCAACTGATACAACTGGCCCTACCCTCCGGCATCTTCTCTGTGACCGTCCTGAATTCCTCCAGAAGCGGTCGCTCCCCACGCAGCTCCCCGCCCCGACTGCAGTGGTATTGTAGCGCCTCAATTGAACCTGCCTTTCCTCGCATTGCTATTTTTATTTTTCATTGCTGCTAATTTAATATTTAAATAATTTAGCCTCGCAGCGCGTAGTCAGTGGAATCGCATTGTGCCTTTAATTTAATCCATTTCACTGTATTAATATTGCATAGCGTTGTTTCGAGGTATTGCCCCAATCCAGTTTCGTTTCTGGCCTGCTGCCATCTTGTAGTTTGTTGTTGTGCCTCCCTGCCCGGACCTCCACCCCGCCCTCCGCCTCCCAGCTGACTCTCCCTCCCACTGATACAACTGGCCCTACCCTCCGGCATCTTCTCTGTGACCGTCCTGAATTCCTCCAGAAGCGGTCGCTCCCCACGCAGCTCCCCGTCCCGACTGCAGTGGTATTGTAGCGCCTCAATTGAACCTGCCTTTCCTCGCATTGCTATTTTTATTTTTCATTGCTGCCAATTTAATATTTAAATAATTTAGCTTCGCAGCGCGTAGTCAGTGGAATCGCATTGTGCCTTTAATTGAAATCAGTTCACTGTATTATCAAGCGCGCAGTCAGTGGAATCGCATTGTGCCTTTAATTTAATCCATTTCACTGTATTATTATTGCATAGCGTTGTTTTCGAGGTATTGCCCCAATCCAGTTTCGTTTCTGGCCTGCTGCCATCTTGTAGTTTGTTGTTGTGCCTCCCTGCCCGAACCTCCACCCCGCCCTCCGCCTCCCAGCTGACCCTCCCTCGCCCCTCCCCCCTCCACCATCCATTAATGACAGATGCATTTGCGTGCAGCGTTCACGCGCAGCGGTTGCGACCCATTCGCGCCGAAGGTGCGCCAAAGGTAAGCCCGTCTACGCCCGTCCGCGCCTGGACCGCGCCCAGCGCCAGACCCCCTGGCCCCCGCAAACCACACTCCTCCTGCTTAACGTATGCCGCCGCCACCCTCTAGCCCTTAACCCTAGACGCACACCACAATGCTACGAGGCTGCCCCAGGACGTACCCACGGCCCCTTCGCCTGCCACGCATGCAAGTTCGCCTGCATCAAGACCCACATCAAATCCACTAACTCCAAACACTACTCTGACCCTAACCACCTGAAGTGCATCCTGTTGAACACCCGCTCGGTCCACAGACACGCCACTGAACTCTGGGACCTACTCTACACTGCTTCACCGGACATCGCCTTCCTTACAGAAACCTGGATGAACGCCTCTTCTGCACCCGACATCGCCATAGCCATTCCGGACAACTACAAGATCATCCGAAAAGACCGCTCCAACCAAACAGGAGGAGGCATTGCCATCGTCCATAAGAACACCATCAGAATCACGACCAGCCTCAACGATATAACGAACCTTATAACTGCCGAACACCTCCACTTTCAGATCCACACCGACCCCAGGTCCACACTTAGAGGCACCCTCATCTACAGACCACCAGGAACCCGTAAACAATTCAGCGAAGACATCACTGAATTCATCAGCCCACATGCCCTCGCCTCCGAGAACTACATTCTACTGGGAGACCTCAACTTCCACCTGGAAAAGAATAACGACAGCAACACCACCGCCCTCCTGGACAACCTGGCCAATCTCGGACTCAAACAACTTGTTGACACCCCCACCCACTTAGCCGGACACACGCTCGACCCTATCTTCACCTCCAGCAAACTCATCTCCTTCGATCACACCACAGCTCTCCATTGGATGGACCACAGCTGCGTTCACTTCAGCTACAAAAAGACCACGACCCACGTCCCACCACAACCCATTCCACGAAGAAACAAAACCACCTCCGACCAACTCTTCACATCGCTTAACCAAAACCCTCCTGCCCTATCTTCGGACCCAAACCAAGCCGCCACCAAACTCACACAATGGATCACCCACTGCGCTGACGAATTAGCGCCCCTGAAAAAACCACCAGATCAAACAAGGTAACAAAAAGGCCCCCTGGTTCAACGAGGACCTTAAGAAATCCAAGAAACTATGCGGTACTCTCGAGAAAACATGGAGAAAAAACCCAAACACTGACAACCTGACCACCTCCAAGACAGCCACCCGCAAACACCACCAACTGATCAGATCCACCAAGAAATCAGCATTCAAGGATCGACTCGACAACAACGCCCAAAACAGCAAAGAACTATTCAACATCGTTAAAGAATTTACCAACCCCTCCGCAGACTCAAACGACATTACTCCCTCCCAAGACCTCTGCGATTCGTTATCCTCTTTCTTCTACAACAAAATCGCCAACATACATAACAGCTTTGAGAACATTTCCAATGAACAATCCACTCCACCCACCTCCGAACCTAAACCACACTCTAACATCCTTAACGCGTGGAACACAATCACCACTGAAGACACCATCCGCCTAATGAACTCCATCCATTCAGGCTCGCCAACCGACCCCTGTCCCCACCATATCTTCAACAAAGCAGACTCCATCATCGCACCCCATCTCCGTGACATCATCAACTGCTCCTTCAACTCCGCTACCTTCCCGGAAAGCTGGAAACACGCCGAACTCAGCGCCCTCCTGAAGAAACCCACAGCAGACCCCTCTGAACTTAAGAACTACCGCCCCATCTCCCTCCTCCCATTCCCTGCCAAAGTCATTGAGAAAGCTGTCAACAGACAGCTCGCTGCCTTCCTTGAATCCAACAACTCCCACGACTCCTCACAGTCCGGCTTTCGAGCCAAACACAGCACCGAAACCGCCCTTATTGCAGCGACAGACGACATCCGAAAACTACTGGACAACGGAGAAACAGTTGCCCTCATCCTACTCGACCTCTCCGCCGCCTTCGACACAGTCTGTCATAACACTCTCATACAACGCCTCAACAACATCGGCATACAAGGAAAGGCCTTGAACTGGATCATCTCGTTCCTCGCCGGGAGAACACAGAGAGTCCGACTCCCCCCTTTCAAATCAGAGGCCACCGAAGTCATCTGCGGAGTACCACAAGGATCATCACTCAGTCCCACCCTCTTCAATGTTTACATGAGCCCCCTCACATCCATCGCGCGACAACACAACCTTAACATCATCTCTTACGCTGACGACACCCAGCTGATCCTTTCCCTTACCAAAGACTATAAAACCGCCAAAACCAATCTTCATGAAGGCATGAAAGAAGTAGCCGAATGGATGAAAAACAGCTGCCTAAAACTTAACTTAGACAAAACGGAAGTCCTCATCCTAGGATCATCCCCCTCTGCCTGGGACGACTCATGGTGGCCATCGGCCCTGGGCACGGCACCCATACCCACAGACCACGCACGTAACCTAGGCTTCATCCTAGACTCCTCCCTCTCGATGACCAGACAAGTAAACGCCGTCTCATCCTCTTGCTTCAACGTACTTCGTATGCTCAAAAAATCTTTCGCTGGATCCCCACCGAAACAAGAAAGACTGTCTTCCACGCACTGGTCACAAGCTGACTGGATTATGGAAACACCCTCTACGCCGGAACCACAGCCAAATTACAGAAAAAACTCCAACGCATCCAAAACGCATCAGCCAGACTCATCTTGAACATCCTGCATCAAGCTCACATTACCGGCCACCTGAAAGACCTCCACTGGCTTCCCGTCAACAAGAGAATTACGTTCCGTCTCCTCACCCACGCACACAAGGATCTCTAAAAACTAGGACCAGAATGCCTCAACACACGACTGTCCTTCTACACACCTACCCGCCAACTAAGATCCTCCAATCAAGCCATCGCCGCAGTTCCGCGCATCCATAGATCCACCATGGGAGGTAGATCCTTCTCCTACTTGGCGGCCAAAACCTGGAACTCCCTCCCCACCCACCTTCGCCTTACCCAGAACCACATCTCCTTCAGGAAAGAACTTAAAACCTGGCTAATCGATAAATAATGCACCCCCTCCCCAAGCGCCTTGAGACCCTCTGGGTGAGTAGTGCGCTATACAAATCCCTGAACTTGAACTTGAACGGTTACAAAACACTGGTTTAAATACAGTTATTCAAACATAAAATTAACATTTGAAAGGATTCAGGTAAATAAAACCATTGTTTGGGTCGAATACTGGCTCTGTATGTGACGTAACCGCCGGAAAAGTAATTCCCAGTGTGCCGCATTGATGATTTATAATAAAGTGTATCCATGATACTACACACCGCTAAGTCTTATTACAGGTCATCTAACTTCATTGCCCGACTTTGGTGGTAATTATGAAGTGCTTAACATGGGGGCAAGGAGCTAGAGTAAAGACATTGCAGTCTGTCTCTTTTTTACCTAAATTAGTGTGGCAATAGTATTTAACAGTGTATTTTATTTTATGTCTCCCTATTTCATATTTAACGGTGTATTGTATTTTATGTCTGCCTATATCATTGTTCAGCCAGGTCATATCAGATTTTACTGAAAAACACAACAGCTGTTAATATGGAGCCAGAAAACTCTGATATGATATGTAGTTCTATATACATGTGGTCATTGATAGTGTCCCCTTATTGACAGTTGTTCAAAAGTATATGTTTCCTATTCTAAAATTGAATATATGTCTGGGTGCTACATTATATACTTTTATGTATCCCCACCTATCCATGATCCTGAATGTCATGGAGATCACCCTGTAGTTAAACAAGAGTTGTGTAGTTGAATATTCGTAGACCTGATCACCTGTTTCTGTTTAATTGGTTCCATGGTATGGAATCATTTAAACCAGAAATGTGGGTTTTTAAACGGTATACTCATTGTTGTTCCCGTACCAGAAGTATTTTAGTAAGGTCACCGTCGCCCTTAACTTTTTCAATAATGGACCACCAAATATCCTTGTCAGTATGTTTTATCTCTCTACATAGCGGGATGTCAATTTGTGGCTGTCTGTGATTGCCCTCCTAATGGTGCTCCTATGTTCGCTTATGCGCACCTTTATTTTCCTTCTCGTCATGCCAATGTACATAAGTTGGCATGGGCACTTAATCACATATACTACTTTTTCGCTGTTAAAATTGGTATGTGATCATTGTTCCCATGTGTGGTGCATTCCAAGATCAATCTCTTTTGTAGGTTCAGTAAAGGGACAGGCCTCAAAAGATCCGCACGGGTAGTAGCCTGTTACTGGTGGATTGTTCCAGAGTGTCAGTTAGTGAGTTATTTTAGACTTCTGTGAGTCAGCATGTATCAGCGTATCTCTAAGACTCCTATTTCTACAGAACAAATACATTGGTTTTTCGAATGTAAGTTTCTTCGATATTAAAATCTGCCACTTCCTGTTGATGATTTTCTTAATTTCATTTGATGAAGCATTAAATGTTGTAACACATAACCCTTGAGTACGCCTGGATCACTTACAGCGTCTGAGACCCTTGGAATAGGGTCTCAGATGAAATCGCATCTGCCATTTTGGCTGTTCCGTCATTGTTTCCAGACACAAATATAAATCACAGTCTTAGCCAGGCACAGAATTGGGAAGAGTTGAAAGAACTCAAACGTGCCCAAATGAAGATCTCCCTCCATGGAGCGATATTGACAGAATATTTACGAGGAAATGCAGCACCAAGAGGACTTCTAGTAACCAACACCCCTAGAATTTTTCTGGATGACCCGCTTTTCAATTCAATGGTTACTGATCGAGTGGCGATGTACACGCGATTGGTGGATCTTAACCCCTTCAGTGCTCATGACGAGCTCAGCTCGTCCTGAGGCACGGTGCTCGTGTGCTCATGACGAGCTGAGCTCGTCATGACCACACCCATTACCATTATTGCCCAGCACAGCAGAGGAATATCCTGAGCAGCCAAGGTGTTAATTATAAACACCGCAAAACACCTGTCAGAGGCTATCCTTGTCAAAATCAAAACTAGTGAGGATGCACTTATGACAGAAATAAAGATTACTCTCCTCAATAAAAAACTGGAGGAGGTAAATAAAGATATAGGGGAACATAAAGACTTTTGATGCAGAGTGAAGTAAATAAGCTACAGAAAGATCTGAAAACATTCTCTCACGAAAAAGTATACCCTTATATAAAGGATGACTACAAAAGCCAAGATAACTCAGAATCAGGATCCTCATACCAAGGAGATTCAAGCAATTCGGAATCAGAACAAGACGGCTGATCCACTGATGGTTCAAGTAAGAGCTGGAAAGGCAGCCCAAGAAGATCTAGAAGAGGGAACTTTAATCAAGTCTATCCACCAACCCCGGTGTACCCTTGGCCCAGTCCATTCATTCCAGTCCCATTTCACAGACCACCACAATTCCATGGACCTCCACACTACCAAACATCACCATTATTCCAACCCAACTTTAACAAAATTTGTTTTTTAGGACAGGGTGGGAGAAGAGGAAGACGTGGCAGAAGGAACAATCCAAACAAACAGGTACAATGGGAAGACAAAAGTACACCAGTGAGCACCCGGAGCATGACACAGGGCCCACAAGCCAGCACGAGTGCGCCTCAGGATTAGTCGTTAACTTGACAGATTGCATCCTGAGCTCAGAAGAAGTTTCTGTCCTTAATAAGGGACTGGGATTAGTACCCACATCTTATCTGGATACGTGAACTAAGCAAGTTTTTCACAAAGATCCGCATAAAAACATTCTTCATGGATAAAGAGCAACCTGCTGAGGACCACACTCATACTACTTTGTGTCAAAAATCTAATTTCTACCCACCAACGTCTCTGATGCCCCCTGAGGTAATCACCTTTGAGGAGAGTGTGTTGAAGGAGCTATTGAAGAACTACAGCCCAGAAGAGGCATCTATGATAAACTCAACAAAAAAGAGAGAGAGGCCTTAAAAACTCGGAGTACGAGAACAGATATCATTATTAAGCTCGGGGACAAAGGGGGTGATCAGTCATTCAGAGCATCACCGCGTACATAACAGCTTGCATGAACTTCCTGGCAGATACAAAATACTATAAGAAAATCAATAGAGACCCAATGCCAGAGAACCATAGGTACATTGACCGCTGAAGCATTGGACCAATATTAGATCACTAAAACACTAAAAGGGAACACGAGTTCCTCATTTCTGATGATCCGAGGATCTATACCCAAAATACAGAAAGGCAAAGTATCACCACTCGGCTGACCTATCGTGTCTAGTATAGGGTCACTTCTAGAGCCCCTTTCCAAGTACACTAATTGGTTCCTCCACCCTCTTGTTACACGGATTAGGTCATATGTACAGGATATAAACCACCTGCTTCATTTCCTGGCAGATGTCACATATGATCCTACATACAACATCATGATATGCCTGGACATGGAGGCACTGTACACTAGCATCCTGCAAGAAAAAAGCATCCGTGTTATAGAAGACCTTTTGAAAAAAGAGAATTGGGCCTGGGATGCCCCCAGTGAGCTGGGTAATCACATTGATGCACTTAGCACTCACAGAACATTTATTCAGGTTTGAAGACCAGCTATATCTACAGGTCCATGGAACATCGATGGGCAGCCCCTTTGCGCCTAGCATAGCATGTTTGCACCTGGGCCAATTAGAAGAACAACATATTTGGCCCCACCAACCATTACTCTAACAACATCAGTAAGTGGTTGCGATACATCGAGGATATCCTGATCATTTGGGATGGTGATACAACCACTTTGGGAAACTTCCATGATTGGCTAAACCAGCTAAATCCACACTTCAAATTCACTATGAATTACAACAGTGAACATGTCTGGTTCTTATATGTGAAAATCGGCACAAGAGACGGCAGGCTGGTCAGTTCCCTTTACACTAAATCTACTGACACTTGCCTTAAAAGACAATTTACCAATCTGTCAGTTCCTGCATATCCACAGGAATTGGATGATCTTGATGACTACAAGGCAGAAGCAGAAACACTGTCCAGAAAATTGGAGAAAAGAGCATATCCAAAAAGGATCATCGAGAATGCAAGAAAAAGATCCCGAAACACACCAAGACAGGCTCTTCTCGAATCCCATCCAAAAGAGGAAAAAGATACACTTATATATGTTACAACATTAAATGCTTCATCAAATGAAATAAAGGAAATCATCAACAGGAAGTGGCCGATTTTGACATAGAACAAACTTACATTAAAAAAACCAATGTTTTCGCTCCATAGAAATAGGAGTCTTAGAGATACTCTGATACATACCGACTCACAGAAGTCTAAAATAACTCACCAACTGACACTCTGGAGTGAGGATCTTGTGTGGCCTGTCCCTTTACTGAACCTACAAAAGAGATTGATCTTGGAATGCACCACACACGGGAACCATGATCACATACCAATTGTTACAGCAAAAAAGTAGCATATGTGATTAAGTGCCCATGGCAACTTTTGTACATTATCTTGACGGGAAGGAAAATAATGGGGTGCATAAGGGGACATAGAAGCACCATCAGGATAGCAATCACAGCCACAAAATTGACATCCCACTATGTTGAGATGACACATACTGACAAGGATATTTGGTGGTCCATTATTGAAAAAGTTAAGGGAGACGGTGACCTTACTAAAATACTTCTGGAATGGGAACAATGATAGGTAAACCATTTAAAAAACCAAATTTCTGGATTATATGATTCCATACCATGGAACCAATTAAACAGAAGCAGGTGATCAGGTCTACGAATATTGAACTATACAACTCCTGTTTAACTACAGGGTGCTCTCCATGACATTCAGGATCGTGGCTAGATGGGGATACACAAATGTATATAATGTAGCACCCAGACCTATATTCGATTTTAGAATAGGAAAGATATACTTTTGAACAACTGTCAATAAGGGGACACTATCAATGACCACATGTATATAGAACTACATGTCAGAGTCCTTGCTAAATAGTTTTCAGACTCCATATTAAAGCTGCTGTGTTTTCCAGTAAAAACTGATGTAACCTGGTTGAACAATGATAGAGGCAGACCTAAAATACAATACACAGTTAAATATGATATAGGGAGACATAAAATACAATACACCATTAAATACTATTGCCACACTAATTTAGGTAAAATAGAGACACACTAGCGTGTCTTTACTCTAGCTCCTTTCCCTCATGCTGAGTGCTTTCGGAATTACCACCAAAGTTGGGGCAAAGTCGGGGCAATGAAGTTAGAAGACCCTGTAATAAGACATAGCGGTGTGTAGTATCATGGATACAAATCATCAATGCGGCACACTGGGAATTACTTTTCCGGTGGTTACGTCACATACAGAGCCAGTATTTGACCAGAACAATGGTTTTATTTACCTGAATCCTTTCAAATGTTTATTTTATGTTTACATAACTGAGTATTTTAAATTGTGTTTTGTAACCGTTTCTTTCATTCGTACAACCACAAATCGGTCGGTGCGATTACTGCTCTCTGATTCTGTTTGGAGAGTACAGTCACACAGTACAGAATACAGGGCACCACAGGCCCCTTCACGCTTAGGGAGAGATTGACACAGGTAGTACGCGACCTTGGAAGTGGGCTTTTCCAGCTGTTCTGGCGCCCGCGAGTGCTTTTTAATCAGCTTGCTCCAATCTCCTTTTGCACAAAGCCAACGGGACCCCACCGAATATGTTATACTGCTAGGCAGAACCCTTGGAGGCGTGAGTAACTTTGGGCATGATTGCAGTATGCAGGTACGAGTGGAATTCTCTCCTATACGGAGGTCATACCTCGCTAATCCTAACCTGATGCTCTGTTTTGTTCCTTTCATTTATTTTTATTTTCGTTTCATGCTCAATTATGACTACATTCTGGCCCTTTTCACAACCATTATACAATAGTGTGTGACTACAGGGCTACCCATCATCACGTGAGGTCCCAGGTGGAGTACAACCTCTCCTACAATGGGGTAAGGATTGTAAGTTGCTCGTTATAGATGGATGGTTTCACAGCGAATGATGAGTACGGCCTTTGCTTTGAGTGAATGACACGGCTGCCTCACAGTGATTTACACCCACTAGTATGCAGTTACTGACCGTATCCGACAGAATGTCACCACAACACGCTCTTTAACCACATATTGAAGTGTGGAAAGGGAGATTTATTTTATTTTCACACACCAAATAAGTATGTTGGATGTTACATTTGTCACCTACTGGCCATTGTGACACTGGGGGCAACAGCACAACTCACAGTGTGAATTAATAATGGTTAAAAGAATGCTACACTATGTTTGGATTTGTTGTTTCTTCTCTTTCCACAGATGGAGTGATCAGAAATAAAAGCCTTCACTATTAGGTAAAGGAGCAGCTATCTGCCCTTATTTTAAATAGTAAATAATAAATTCCCTCACTATTGTTCATTCCAGGGGGTACTACTATATTGCCCTGAAGAAAGTCCAGCACCCTGGATGGGATTATGTGGACTGAAACATGTTGGCACTAGGGTCGTAGGACCATAATATCCCAAACAACCCTTTTCTCTTTGATTTTAATTTCCCTAGCAGATCCAAGAATAAAGGGAAACCAGGATCTGCCTGTGGACTTTTAATATTTATTCCCCCAGGCCAATCAGTTTTTTAAGAGCTCTCTGAAATATGGTCGAGCTCACCCTGACTTTTAGGCGTCAGTGTGACCCTATGATGAAGCATGACACCACTAGGGTGTGTAGGGGTATATGAAATAAAAGGACTTGCTTCCTTTCCCACCTCCTAGTGGCATACCATTGTAGCTTCACATAGGGATTATCCATCACTGGTTAGTCAGGATCCATCCAATACATTCCTCATGGACAACGATTAAGTTATCGGGGAGAATTTCTAGTGATTAGGAGCCATTAACACAGCCATGCAGTACCATCGAAGTACCATCGGAGCAGTCCCCCGTGGGAGGTGCGCTTTTAGAGCTAAGACCACTCAGGCCAGCTTTCCCGTAACGTGCACTGCCACTAATGAGCACGGCCTTCGCTGAGGGGCGCGGTCACATCAGGCCCAACTAGTCCGCTCCAGTGCAACTGGACTGTACACACCAGCAACATCCTGCATCCATCGATGCGGCTACAGTCCTAGATGACAGCAGCTCCCCCCCCCCTATATGCGAAATGTGAGCCACCAGCTGCTTGCCTGCACTGGCTAGCGGGCACCAGCACCTTGTTGGGCGACCCCCGTGCCTGTCGCAATCAAACATGCACACACCTGGTCCGCAGAACAGAACCGGTCCAACTGGGGCTGCATCGAAGAACTGCATAATATCCCTTGCTGCAATATAATCCCAGACATGGGGCAGTTTCTGCGCGGTTGCAGCTCCCCCGGCCCAAACAGAAAAAAGCTGCCTGAACGGCGACACTCCTGCTGTCACATTCCAGGGCCCACTAGAGTGCACTCCACAACACAAGCAACAGTGCTCTACCAGTCTGAAGACACCACAACCTGATCACCTGCGTGGCGAGGAATTCCTGGACATCATAGTCCCAACAACAAGCAAGCAGACCAGTGTACAACCCCTTTCGGACCTCACATACAAAGGACACCGCCAAAATCTATTTTCCTGGTACACAATGTAGACTTTCGCGGCAACACTCTTTGAGATTAGACCCTAAGGAACTACCACCACAGTAGACAAAGAGAACACAGACCACTACAGTGGGCAAAACAGAAACGTAACGTAGTGCCACAACAATAACTTACCAGTGGGCACACCGGCAGATTCAGAGACCCACCTCAAGAGGCAGAAGAACTGGCCCCACAAACAGACATCACTGAGGTGCAAGATGAGGACATACAATCCTTGACCCTTGAGGTCATTTCTGGCCTCAAACCATAGACTCAAAAATCGACAGTCTAGTGGACAGACTTCACCAGGTCAAGCAACAAGTGGATTTGCATGATACTTGGATCACACACTGGGAAGCCAGAGTGTATGACGAAGACGACACCAGCTCGGAGAATTGCCAACGTTTGCTCAAAATGGACAAGATACTAGAACTCATCCTTGCCAAAAATGAAAACCTTGAATCCTGCTCTTGGAGAAGCAATCTTTGAATTATTGGAATCCCCGAATCTACAACCATATCCAAAATGGAGGACTACCTAGAGTCGCTGCTCCGCAAACTGTTTGGTACTGCCTTATCCGAGGTCTTTATTGTTGAGAGAGCACATCGTTCGCGTGGCCCATTGCCCCCCCGGTGCCCCTGCGCGGCCAATAATAGCCCGCATCTTAAACTATCGTGTCCGCGACACAATCTTGCGAGAAGCCAGAGAAATGGGGGAGGTCAGACACCAAGAAAAAACTCTCTCATTCAATATCCCGATTTCACCATGGCAGTACAGGCAGCAAGGCAAGACTGTCTACTGGCCAAGTGAATGTTCAAACACTGGAACATTTCTTAAGCACTCATGTACCCAGCTATACTGAGAAAAGACACTGATGGCAAACGCACTATTTCACAGCCTCTAAAGCGGCCATGGCATATGCTAAACAACTACAGAAAATCCACATGTGCGGCCCGCCCTCATCATCTGAAGACGGCCGGACCAGCGACAATGATTGATGACCCATGCAATACACTGTCCATCGGGTCAGTTCTGCTCCACTGCACTGTGATACACCACTGAAACGCTAAGACACCAGTCCGTTATGGAGCACCGCTTCTCCTATACCCATCTGGACACAGCAAGCCAAGTTCTTAAACACCACTTCCAAATGCACCGTTCCACTCAGCCACCCTGCTCTGGTGGCGGGGGCTAATAGACCAGCTGAGTCCACGAACCCCAACTGTATAATTCCCATGAATTCTCTCTGTGTTCCAATTTTGGGAATTTTGGGTGGGAAGGTTTTTTTGACTCAACCTGATTGGTGGGCGGGGGGGTTGGTGTTGGAGGGGGTAGACATGGATAGTTCAAAGAGGACATTGGGTATGGGGACCGCTCCCCCAAGGGTTGTTGTTCTATTGTTTATGTTCCTACTTGCACATTTTACTTTTTGTACTAAGAGGCAGAACTATTACATTCAATATCACAATCTCTCTCCAAGTCCCTATTGGTAGCAACCCAGCATGCAACAGTACGCACACTCAAGGTTTGACTCATAGCTGAAGTGACAAATCTTACCTGGAATATTAGGGGCATCAATGACCACCGCAAATCCCGTCTCATCCATGTCTACCTCGCTCAACATAAACTTGATGTATGCTTTCTGCAAGAGACGCACCTCTCCACCACTAACACTGCTCAACTTTGTGCTCACTAGTGAGGCGACTCCCACTCCAACTATTCCCAGGGTGTCACCACTCTGCTTAAAAAAGACCTACCCTGGCACAATACACACACTCACATTGATGCAGCAGGCAAGTATGTTACACTGACAGGAATGCCCTATTCACAACCATTAATCTTGGTGGCCATATATGTTCTGAATTCTGATGACCTAGACTTCTTCCTCCATACCTGGAAACTAATTTCTTTGCAGGGCCAGTGCCCAATAGTGTGGGGCACAATTTTAACATCGCACTACAGAACACTCTTGATTGATCAGGCACCAGACTACAGCACCCACAAGCCACAACGACACTAAACTCACTTATACTGGATAATGTGCTAATAGATGCCTGGTGCCATGCTCACCCCAATAGATATGAGGGCACCTGCACTTCCACTGCACATAGCTTCTGGTTCCGCATTGACCTATGGCTGGTATCCCAGAATGTAGCAGGTTGGACCTTTTCCGTTGAACACATGGGGCGCACCCTGTCTGACCATTTCCCTGTGTGCCTTGTCCTCCTGATTCAACAAACTCTGCGTCACATGTTTTCATGGTGCTTGCCCCCCTTTGCATTGAAAGATGCAACATTCAAAGAAGAATTATGCAGCTCCATTATAGAATTCTTTGAATTGAAGTCCGGCTTGGTTGACTCACCATCGACCCTGTGGGAAACCTTTAAAGTAGTTATACAAGGCATGTGCATCGCCAGGCAATCTGGGGTACTCTGGGCCATCTGCAGAACCCTGAAGAGAGTAGAGGCGGAAATCAAAACGCTTGACTAGATGCATAACACAACCCTACCCCGCCACACTGGCAGAGATTAGAACAAAACTGTTGGAATATCACATTGAAGCGGAACGGAAAGTGAGCTACCTGGGCCGGGAGATGCGGGCTTGTCAATATGGGGAGGGGGATCACCCTTGCAAAACGCTAGCTACCTTGCTTAGGAAGCCGCACGTATCCTTATACGTGACAGTACTGCTAGAGTACGCTGGTTGCAGAATCATGTCCCCAGCTGAGATAGGATTAGCAATTACCTCTTTCTATTCCCAATTGTATACAGCCGGGACAGTGAGTACCCAGGGCGGCCTACAAAAGTACTTGGGCTCAATTGAGTTGCTTTGGCTTGATCCAGGGCTTGGAGATTACCTAGATACCCATTCAGGATGGAAAATATTGCAGACGTTATTGAAGACCTCCCTGGCGACAAGGCACCAGGACTGGATGGCCTAACCCCCACATTTTATAAAGAATATGCTTCTATTCTGATACCCCATCTCACTGAAATGTAGAGCAAGTCAGTTACCCTAGGACATTTTCCCCCTTCTCTCCGCAAAGCAGTAATCACACTAATACTTAAGCTAGACAAGGTACCCGAGCGTTGCGACTCTTATCACCCCCTCTCATTAATCAACACTGACAATAAAATATATGCAAAGCTACTGGCGAATCGTCCCCTCCAATTCATGCCCCTGATTATACGCCTGGATCAATCTGGCTTTGTTCCGGGACGTGCCACATCACACAACAACCGTACAATATTTTCGGTAATGCACCAAATCAACCCCTACCTGCCAGCAGTGGCGGCTCTACTTGATGCCACCAAGGCTTCGACTCTCTAGAATGGCCTTTCCTATTTTAACTCCTCGGCCGACTGGGCTGCAGCTCGCAATTTATCCACAAGATGCGTATGCTCTACACGTTATTCTCGGCAAAATGAATGGGCTGATAACCAATCCCATCGCGATCACCAGGGACACACAACAGGGGTACCCACTCTCCCTGATGCTGTTCACAATTGCAATGGAACCGCTGGCAGCTTGGTTACGCTAACACCACACAGAGCGAGGAATTGGATTCATGGCCTGTAGCCTAGTGCTCCCTATATATGCTGATGATATCTCGCTATATATCCGTTCCCTGCGCACAAACCTCGAACCTATGACGAGGTAAGTAATCCGCCTTGGTGGCCACTCTTTTGTGCACATTAACTGGAAATAAACCCATTCCCTTCCCCTTCACCAACACAATGCTCCCTTATCACCCACTCAAAAGGGCCACCGAACCTACCAAATATCTAGGTACATGGCTGAGCAGAGACTAGGATGAACTCTGGAAAGCAAACCACAGACGGTGGTGAAATGGGTAGAAACCAAAATCTCAGTATATAATAAGCTCCCACTATCCTCGGCAGGCTGCATTGCGATAGCTAAGATGGTGGTCCTGCCAAGACTTTTATATCTCTTCCTTAACGTTCAAACCCCCTCACAATGCAATTTTTTAAAAGACTGCACACCGACATGTTCATGCTAACATGGGCTGTCCGGCAGCCTCGTATCGCATATGAAACCCTGACATTACCCTTCATGCACGATGTACTGGGGACCCTAGACCTTAAACTGTTCACACTCCTCGCTCAAGCCCGTTTCTTACACTTTTGGCTACACCGACACCCTTCCAGCCACATCTGGTGGCGGAAACTGATCAGGCTTCCAGTTGGCCGCTCTATATGGCACTATTCCTGCCATATAGAGCATGCAGAGAAGAAATAAATACAGTGGGGTGCATGCATTGGGCATGGGAGGGTATCCACAAACATATACGTATTGATATCTTATACGCACCATCGGTGAAGCTAGCGGATAACCCCTCGTTCTCCCCACTGCACAACAAAGGGATGCCAAGTCCCTGGAGATAGTCACCTATTAAGACCTATACCCACATGGACACTTTCTCTATATCTCAGCTCATACAGCAGCAACCGCAACCATCCCGCTAGATACCCTACTGTATTACTAAATCTGGGTAACCCGCAGAACTCAAAAAGCATACCACAACAAGTCCCCGCATATAGACACCGTGGACGCTCATTCATGCGCCCCTACCCCTGGTGCCATATACTATTTACCCCAGATATGCCCCAATCACGTCTATGTAGATTATTGCATGAACTGTGGCTGAATAAATGTGCAATGCTGCCAGCATAAATGTATGCTGCCAACCTCATTGTGCTAGAACGCACCAATTGTATACCCCTGTTGTACTGAGTATAGAGTTTAAAAAATAAATATTATCTGTGAACTATGCAAAATCAAACTTGGTGTACTGATTTGAGACTGTTCGTTGAGAAAATACTTAAGGGTTATTTCAATGGAGGATTTGTCTCACCATTTATCTCTAAGTAAAACTGTATGCGAAAGAGAGAAGGGAAGTTCATCTAACCTTATACTTTAGAATGCCTTTGTCTTTGATAATCCTAAACCTTGTGAGTTAGGGCTGGTGCATATCAAGCTTAGTAAGTGGCCAGGGTTATTATAGTTCTTTCTCTATTATTCAATCAACTCCACTGAGTGGGTAAGTACTTTGAATTGATCTGCATGGAGCCATGTTCTGCTATCATCATCTTGTGTGTATCAACCCTAGCCTCTTCAGATGAGGATATGTCATGATAGGTCTTGTATCCAAGGTATGATGGTCTTTTGTCTCATCCCCAGAATTCTCATGTGGGAGTTTGAGATCGTTCCTCTCTCCAAATCTCTTCCAAACCCATCCAGCTCTGGGCTTCTTGAGTACCACATTTTCTCTTCTGTTATTACCTTCAGATGTACAAGGATCATGAGCAAAGATCGAAGTCCCACTGGTGTCATTTGAATATCCTCCTCAGATTAACAGCTTGTATTTAGTCCTAGTTCAAAACTAGCCTACTTAATCCTTGTTTCAACTGGGCCCTAATAGCACGTTTGCCTGCAGTAATCCTACATAGCCTTGTGACTATGAAGAAATTGGCTAGAATTTTGGGATGTAAGATTTCATTATGACATATCTCAAGTAGCAGTTGAATTCCAAGTCCTTCTGCATTTTCCCCATATTATTATTACTGTCATTAAAGCACCTCTCTGCACCCTTTGCTTTAAACTCCACCCATGTCTCTGCTTGAGCAGGGTGATCCTCTGGGGCAAAAGTCTTCAGCTAGTGCTTTATGTAGGTCCAACTGGACCAAATTGATCTCATTTTTAAAAGTTGTGATCTGCCCTAAATTGAAGTTATCTCCTGCCCCAGTCTGTCTGCACTTGGCCACTGACTTACCAGGTCCAATTGGACCAGGTTGATGTCATTTTCAGCAGTTGTGATCTGGTCCACCATTGAATTTTTATCCTGCCTGAGTTTGTCAACACCTGGCAATCCACTGTCTTAGTTTGAGTTTGCAGAAGTATGTTTAAGCTGCTGGTGAGCCAATCTGACCAGCTAATCCTTTTGCTACATTGCCTGTAGAAAGTGGGCTTATCAGCAGTTAGCATAGCAGACACTTTTCAGATACATACATTAAGGAAGCATTATTGTGCAAGCAATTCTGCTGAAGGTTTTTAAGTCGACTGCCTGCTTCTGTATCTTCTTATCTGCTCCCAGTGCAAACTAAATGTTCCTTTAGTAACGACACCATTCTAATATGGCTACAATAATGGATTGACAGTACACTCTTGCCTTCTAGTTCGCCATTTGTTTTTTATTTTTAGTTGGCTAGTTGGTGGCTGTTATTCCCACAGGAGGCGCTTATGCTCACTCAAGTATCAAAAGTCTGCCTAGGTTTGCCACACAGCTGTTAACTGAAGTACCTATGCCCAGAGAGCATTCCCGGCCAAATCGAGTGGGACCCCTACTCAGATATCTTGACTAGTGCCACTTCCACTCCTGCAGGACCAATCACAGACCTGCGCTCCCAGCCTCTTAGCCAGCCCTGGTCAATGAATTCTGGCCAGCAGGACAAAGAGGGTACTCATTGTTGCAGATCCGTTGGTGCAGGGCCATGAGGCAAGGTCTGCCCTGGCAAGCAATTGACTCCTTCTCATGTCTTGGCAGCTCCAGTTGCTACACCACCAGACAAAGATCAGCTTATCTGACGAGAAGCCTAAGGAACAAAATGAGAGGGAAACCACACATTGGAGACTAACAGACATGATTAAGACAATTGTCAGCTTCATTAGGTGGTATTAACTTGGGTGGTCATGCAAAGTCATCCTCTGCAAGATTTCTGGGACCTGTCAAGTAGCCAGGTGATTTTTGTGGTTTTGCTTCTTTGGGTGAGGTAAAATAGTGCCCATCTGCTAACAACATTTTTGACAAGCATTTCGTAGAGCAAGACTTCAGGCCTTCAAGTAGTGAATGTGTCATAGTTTTGACTTTAGGTCAGCCTCACTTGGCTATTGGCATCTTTGGCTCAGGACTCCTCACCTAATGGTTTGAGGTGTACATCATATGGGGATGAACCCGCCAAAGTGTTTTAGTGTTAACTTCTTTTTAAACCTCCATTGGAATATATGAGGGACCATTTCACATCAGAAAAGTACACTCTTTCATCACACATCTATTTCTTTATCTCAAACATGAAGTTTCTTTTATTTTAGACTGCAGCTGACATTTTTTTATTGATTTTGTCAGCACTTCTGTGTGAGAATTTCAAATCAGTTTGGCTTTGCCAATGCCTGTTCTGAGTATGATAAGTCTGATGCAAATACTTATAATGCAGTATTATATTTCAGTAATCAAATGATACAAATTATGTCTGTTGACATAAATTCTCGGAATCCTTGTCATTCATAGTGGTTGTTCTGGCATATTCCAATCTACGCCTACTCTTAATATCTGCTTTACCGAGGTATGTATAACAACTTTAAAAGGAAATTCAGTCAACCTATTCTCATTTTGCACTGCTATGGCCAAAGGAAGAGTTAATATCTAGGGTCAAAATACTAAATAGTAATTTACCTAGGTCTTACCTGATCTTGGCGTTTGGGAGAACCTTCAATGCATTTGTGGTCAATCAATCAATCAATGAGGGCACTACTCACCCGTGAGGGTCTGAAGGCGCTGGGGGTGGGAGTGAGTAGCTCCGTTGGAGTCATTTGAAGAGCCAGGTCTTGAGGTTCTTCCTGAATTGGTGCAGTGTCGGGCTCCGTAGGTCACTGTACCTCTAAAGTGAGAAATGTGTTAGCTCTGAAAGTAAACTAATGTCATGTTGACGTTATACTTCAATTGCATATGCCACCTTTTGAATGTACTGCTGTGTCCATGTCAGTGGATATGAGTATACTATCTTGATTCCTGTTCATCTGCCCACCTGCTCCATAGACTATCTCTATAGATGCTTCCTCCAGTATGACAGCTACAGAGATGAAGGCAACACCTTCAGGGGTGGAGATTTCCGGTAGAAACAGAATGAAGCATAGTGAGCTTTCAGTACTAGACGATACTTTTTGATATCTTGGACCAATAAACTGCTATTGTCATGAGCAATTCATCCCAACTCACACTTGGTTTCCTCCAACCGTAATCAGTCATCTACTAGCCACCCTCAGCTTTATAAAAGCCTGTGCCAGTGGTTTCATTGGTATGCGAATATACTGGGCAAGAAAACTAGGCAAAAAACCTCTCCTGAGAGGAGAGAAATCACCTCTAATGTAGAGTGACAGTTTGATCCACCTGTCCACCAATGGCTGTCGGTAGTGATTGGCAGCAATGTATTTGTTTCTTCAAAGCTACTACTCACAAAATACCTTGATAGTGTACGTCCTCTCTTTTTCACCGAGATCTCAGGCTTCATTCAAATAGCTTGTACAGGCATTTAGTGCAGCTTCTCACATTTGCTCCAATTTATTAGCTTGAATGCTTCCCATCTCTTGCTTCTCCTTCAAAGGTCTGAGCATTCACTCTAGGAAGATTGAAATAAAGTATTATGCCAATAGCATATAGATACACAGCCTGGTGAGATGGCTGTGCAGTGCAGTCATTATATGTATGTTTTCGAGTAGCAGACATGAGAGTGTTTCTATTGCTTCTACAAATAAGAGTGGTAAGCAAGTTAAGCTTGCCCAGCCTGACATAAGAGTACAAGTTTGTCAAAGCCAACTCCACCTAGGCAGAAACATACCCTCCCTCTAGTGTGGAAATTACGCCCTCTGTTTTTGGGTTAACTTAATCATGTTTTGCAAAATATCCTTCTGGGATTATGGGTTGAATAAACACTAATTGGTCAGGTATGATCAGAAGGGCCTTTAGAGGAAATATTCTATTTGAAAGCATTTTGTCCAGTGCACTAATGTGCAATAAAAATGAATTGGAAATATCAGCCTTTAAGAAATATTGAAGCCTATACTAAAAGGTACATTTACACATGTAGCTTTACTCATGTAAATCTACCCCTGCGCCTTGGAGTTAATCTTCATTTTTTTGCTAGTCACTATTTCCGAGTGGAGATTCCTAAGTGGAGACTTACATGTCTCAACTCCCTCAGCTCAGCAGGTGGAGACTGCTAAGACTTTATTTACAAGGGTAAAGTAACTACTACTAGCTTTTTACATGTAGGTGGAGATCACAACCACCATGGTGATGTCCCCATGGGAAAGAAGAGACATAATTGTTAGTTTTTTATACAAATGTTAAATGAAAATTTAAAACATGAGTGTAAATCCAAAAATATATTCATTTTTACCCTACAACTAATAAAATAAATGTTGAAACACGTTTTTCTTCGAAAATGTATGTTTATTAAATAATTAAACAAAATAAATATAATAATTTATTTTATAATTATTACTTCATAAACAAAATAAAATAAAACCATCCGTATATATATATATATAATTTTTTTTAATATACCGTAAATTGAAATAAAACATTTGCCTGATTTAATCAATGTTTAGTTTTTTGAAATGTAATTTAAAGTTGTTTTAATTACTTAACCATTAATGGGAGTGGCTGGCGCGCCGCAACGTGATGGCGGTTCGGGAGTAGCTCCAGGGCATTTACGGCTGTCGGGACAATTTAGGATCCCTGTTGACGGCGCTGGGCTCCTGAAAATCGGCAATTCAGCTGCCGGAATATGCCGTGCGCGTTGTGGACTGCATTTCTACTAGCGGAAACTGCAGGAACCGGTTTTTTATTGCTTAGAAGCTCCGCTCCTCAGATTTCGTGAGCGGCCGCCCTTTTGTTTTTGGTGGCGCCGCTCGTGTTTTCTCTTCACAGGTTTGTGACAAGCCACTATTACCTGCATGCTAAGCTGGATTTTGATATTTCTCAGTATTTTTTCCATTGCTATGCCACTGGATACATCAGTTTATCTCAACAGGCAGTGTTATGAGACATTTTAATCTTAATGGCGTCATGACTGATACTTTTTGCCTCTCTTCGATATCTCCTCTGAGTCTCTGGGCCAAACATGGTGGGTGAGCTACTTTATTTGTTCCTTTCTTCAGTGGGGGCCGGACAAATGAATTTTTCCACGCTTTTCAGCTCTCCTTCAACATTTTAGATGGCTTTATTCTCCCTGCTTGTCGATGACCGCCATTTTGTGTTCTATTGCTATCACTATTGACAGTGTCTTCCTTCTACAGGTTACCTACTGATTTTCTTGTGTCCTTGTAAGATACTATTGATTTTTCTGTAATTTTCTGGTCCTTTTGGGCCAGGCTCTTTTCGCACAGGTTTTTGTTTTGTGTGGTGGTATTATTGGACTTTTCTTGTGGTCATATCCTATGGCTGATAATATGGGTCCCCCTTCTACTGCTAAAGACTCTAAAGGTGCTCTGAGGTGGCCCAAACAAACTTCTCCTACTCCAGAGCCATCTCAGAAGGATACTGGTACCACATTGGACACCATTTTGTCACGTCTAAATGCTGTACATGACATTGCGCAGTCTACCAAGACCAATACTGATTTACTATAAGTTGAAGTAGCGGCTATCAGAAATGATTTTAAAGCACTATTTATTCGTGTTATGAATGCGGAGACACGTATTAGTGGTGTGGAGGACACTGTGCAACAGCACTCTAAGTGCCAGATGTAGGAGCCGAAATACCGGTCGGTAACGGCCGATTTCGGCCGTTACCAACTGGTATTTAGTAATTGGCATGTAGGGGGTATATTTTACCGATTCGGTAACTTCCTGATGTAGGTGGGACTCTTCTGAGTCCCAATGAGCCTACAGATTCGGTATTTTACCACCCAATCCAATTGGGTGGTAAAATACTGAATCCAGGTGTGCATGCATATGTGTGCATGCACACCTATGCCATGTGACAGACAGACATGCCCTTAGGGCATGTTTGTGTGCCACAAGGCACACATGCCAGTATTTGGGGTGCTAGAGGGTGTCAAAGTGACACCCCTGCACCCTTGCTGGATTCGGTAAATACCGATTCAGTAATGCCCATTGATTCCTATGGACTTCAATGCCCATAGGAATCAATGGGCATTACCGAATCGGTATTTACCGATTCGGTAAATACCGATTGTTACAGAATCGGTAATTCAATTACCGAATTCACCTACATCTCCCCCCTTCTATTTTACCAATTCATAAATACCGAATCGGTATTTATGAATCGGTAAAATATACTTACCTACATTTGGCCCTATGTCTCTTCACCAGATGGAGCGCTCAATGGCGGCATTGCGGAGGGATCTCATGGAACAGGAGGATCGCAATCGTAGAAGCAATCTGCGAATTTTTGGTCTGCCTGAAGATGCGGAAAAAACGGCCTCCTCGATGATAGACTTTGTATACCATTGGCATCCATCTACTCTTCAGATTTCATTCCAGAAGGATTTTGAAATTGAAAGGGCTCATCACGTACCTACTTTTAGGCCCAAGTCCTCCTCACATCCAGGGGCGGTAATTTTTAAATCGCTGCGTCATCAACATTCTGAACAAATTTTGGCTCACAGGAGGAAGATCAAGGCGGGACTTGGGAAGGACATCGGATTGCTATATCGCAAGACTTTGCCAGAGACACTGTCATTTGAAGAAAAGGTTTTCTTAACCTACGGAGACGTCTTTCAGATATGAATATCCCTTTTTCCTTTGCAGGTCCTTCGAAATTTCGTATCACCTTTAAGGGTCGGTCTAGAATCTTTGATGAACCTTCTGATCTCTCCTCCTTTCTGGACAATCAGTCGGAATTTCAGATGGATTCTTCTCCTACTCCAGGTCCTTTGGGCCCTTGATTTCTGGTTGTCTCTTTAAAGTTTTATTGTTGTCTCTTGATGCTTAGCGTGTGTAATAGTTTCTGTTATACATGATAGGTTCTTGCTCTTACTGATTATAAGATGTTGCTCCTAGCTTTATAGTCCACATGTTGTTTGTTGCAGTGGAGGTTCGTATCTTTCCTTTGTTTATTTGTGCTCTCTTGGTTCTTTTACCTTTGATGCTTTATTTTATATTGTTTGCTTATTATTTCTGGCTTTCAGATATGCTTCCTCCCCTTATATTTTTTTCTTTTTCTATGTGGATGTATCTCATGTTATGTTCTCATATTTCAGGTTTTTGTTACTGTATTTTATTGCTCACAGTAGTTACTTTATGTTTTGTTTGATATCTTTTTTTAGTATATTTGTTTATTCCTGTTTACTATTTAGATTCTTGGTGGTTGTTGTTCTGTGGATGTTGTGGTTTTCTTTGGATGTTTTCTTTTTAAAGGTACAATGCTTCTTCTTTTTATTCATTTGGTATTCTGTTTTGCTCTATTTTCGTATTCTTTCCTCCCTTTTTTTGTGTATGATTGTTCTTATATACATATTCTGTTTTTTCCGTCTCTTTGTGTTTGTTAATACTGGCTCTGATGATTATATGTATTCATACTCTATTAGCTGCGTTCCTTTTTATATTTTAACATTTTTAACTTATTTCATTTTAATGATTACTGCTATGTTTTATAATTTTCTTGCTTATTGATGCTCATTTATAGGTTTTTGTAGTCTGGATAATATAATGAGTTAGATATAAGTGTTTTATAGACCTGAATTACATTTGTTTACGTTTCTATGCATATTTTCTGCTCATGAAATCAATTCTTAATATTTTTTTGTTGGGTTAGAATACAGGTCTTACTTATATTCTGCACATATAGCGGTTGATTTTATTCTCTGTTACGTTCTATACTCATTGTTATTTCTTGGTAATATTTATTCATGATGCTTTTCTTATACTATATATTGTGGTTTATTTTTCTTCTATTTTGCTGACTGATGAATTTAGTTATTTTTTAAATATGAATTATAAGGCACTTACTTTATCTATAGTATTTCTGATATGGGATCGTTGGCTTCATTACTATTCTGTATTTCCTGGCGGTCCCCTTGCTTGCCCCTCCATGTCCCCTCTGGCATGAATTTGTTTTTTCATAGACCTCCCGTGGTGAGTCTCTTCTCTTTTGTCTTTCTATTCCCTCTTTTGCTTTTCTCTTTCCTTTTCTTCTCTTCTACTCCTTTTTTTTTCTCTCCTTCTTTTACTTTTCCTGGATCTTCTGTTGGTGCGCCTTCTTTGTGGTGTTTAATGTGCTCCTTCGATGGTTGCCTTGGTTCTTGTATTGCTCCTTCTATCATTATTGTTGTTTATTTGATGTAGGATTATGTATGGGTTGAATGTTGTCTCCCTTAATGTTAGAGGGCTGAATCATCCGGTAAAGAGGGCTAAAATTCTGGATTATTGTAAATCTTTATTCTCCGACTTGGTACTTCTACAGGAAACGAAGATATCTTATAAGGAGGCTCTGTTGTTGAGAAAAGAGTGGGTCCTTGATGTGGTGTGCTCTGATGCCCTGGGGAAAAAGAATGGGGTGATAACACTCATTTCTAAAAATTCTGGTCTCTCTGTGGTCTCTGCGGAGCATGATTCTGAGGGTTGTTGGCTGTTATCTAGACTTTCTAATGGTGTTGTTGATCTCTGTGTCTTAAATATTTATGCTCCAAACAGTGATGATTCTTCGTTTTGGAAGGAGATCATTAAAAAATTAGCACACACACCTCATAAAGGAAATCTAATTGTGGGGGGTGATTTTAATTTACCAATGGACCCCTTACTGGATAGGTGTTCAGCTTTCCCCTTCCACTCTTCCAGATCTCACAAACAATTATTAAATATGTGCTCCTCTGCTAATCTTCAAGATATTTGTCGTCTTCATAATCCTACAGGCAGTGATTTTTCTTTATTCTCTTCCCCTCATTCTAGCTTTTCTCGTATTGATTATCTTTTGGTTCATTCGTTTCTTTTGCAATCCTCATCTTCTCCACATATCCATCCTATTCTTGTTTCAGATAATGCTGCTGTTTCTTTTTCTCTCTTAAATCTTGCTCCTAAAACAGAACCTTGCTCTTGGAAACTGAATACAGAAATTTTACACTATGATTCTCAAGTGTTGGCTTTGCATGACGAAATTGAACATTTCTTTACTGATAATGAAGGCTCAGTTAGTTTGCCAATAGTTTTGTGGGATGCATTTAAATGTACACTTAGAGGACAAATTATTAAAATAATGGCGAATAGGAATGCTGGTATCAAGAAAGAACTTGCAGATTTGGCTGATAGTATTCAACGGCATGAGTTTCTTTTTCGCCGTTCTAAAGATAAACAATTACTGCAAACCATTAAAAACTTAAAATATTCATATAATACTATCGTTACCAAGAGAGTTCACATTGGGGTTCAGGCCCAGAAATCTAAACTATTATTATTGACAAACCGTGCTGGTAAAATTCTAGCAGCAACGTTAAAATTTCAGGAATCTAGCTTCAAATCCTCTCAAATCTCTTCTATTAATGATAGGGCTGGTGTTAAAAAATTTCAGACTAAGGAAATCCTTAAAGTCATTCGTGACTTCGATAGTAATCTTTATACCCCCACTAATCAATCGTCTTTTGAGAAATGCCAAGAATTTTTGAGTACAATCCCTCTTCAGGCTGTATCAGCAGAAGATGGTGAGAAATTGGGGGGATCGATTACGTCTGAGGAAATTATACATGCCATTAAGGCCACACGATCGGGTAAAGCTCCGGGTTCGGACGGATTTCCCATTACCTTTTATAAAACCTTCCTTCCTTCAGTGGTTCCTCTCCTTAAGGCTGTTTTTGATGCTTTTATTCGAGAAGGTTCGGTCTCGGGTACTGCGGCAGATGCTACTATTGTGGTGATTCTAAAGGAAGGTAAGGATCACTCAGATCCTAAGATTTTTCACCCTATTTCTTAACTTAACATGGAAGCTAAGATTTTTGCAAAGATCTTCGCTAAGAGGTTGGAATCTTATATCCCTTCTTTGGTTCCTCCATCACAGACGGGCTTTGTCAAAGGTAGACTCGCCAGAGATAATATCCATACCTTTTGCCATATCTTGGGTACAGCTAAGCGGTCTACTCTTCCAGCAGCTGTGTTGGCCTTAGTCGCCGAGAAGGCTTTTGATAAGGTCCCCTGGCCCTTTCTACATGCTGTTCTTCGTGCACATAATCTTGGTGACTCTTTTGTCAACATGGTAATGTCTTTATATTCCCGGCCTAGACAAAGATTAGAGTCAATGGGGCTACATCTGAGTTTTTTAGTTTATGTCAAGGTACTCGACAAGGTTGTCCTTTGTCTCCACTTTTATTTGTATTATCTATTGATCCGCTCCTTCGACTAATTGATCTCCACCCAGATATTAAAGGGTTTACTTTCGGTTCGCATTGCATAAAGACAGCTGCTTATGCAGATGATGTTCTCATCTTTTCGGATGATATTGTGTCAGCCATTCCCGCTTTTACCGAAACTATCTCTCTTTTTTCTAGTGTCTCTGGATATACACTTAACAGGGATAAAACAGAAATGTTCCCTCTAAATGCATATTGTTTCCCTGCCCATATGGGTACAGCTGGTTTTAAATGGCAATCTAAACATCTTAAATATTTGGGGATTTGGTTTTGTAGCACTCTTTATGATGCGATAGCTTACAATGAGGATCAAACTTTACTTAAAGTACGTCATCTTTTGGATACCTGGCTCCCTAAGCATATTTCTTGGTGGGGTCGTCTCCAAACCTTAAAGATGATGATTACTCCTATTATAAACTTTGTATCATCTATGCTCCCTGTAAAATTGTCTTCTTCCTTTTTTCATGAGATTGACTCCCTTACGTCTACATTTTTATGGAATGATAAGAGGGCTAGAATTGCGTATACATTTTTTCCACTGCCCCAGGACATACGCCTTCTTGGTTGCTGATTGAGCAAGATCTTTCGTCTCCCTTGCCAACCTCTTCCTTTTTAACTACGTCCACTTTATCCATTCTGTTTTCTCGTACAATCATCTTAGACACCATTGCAGCAGTTAGATCCATTGATAAGAAAGTGGCCTCCCCAATTCATAAATCGAGGTGGTCTTCATTGTGGTGTAATCCTAGAATTAAGCTCCTTATTGATCCCACTTTGATAACTTACTGGGCTGCTAAGGGGATTACGCTAGTTCGTCATCTTTGTGACTCTAAAAATGATCTGTTATTCTTTTCCTCCTTAGCTCTCTCACTAACTTAGATTTTTATACCTTTCTAAAAATAAAGGTTGCTCTTGCTAAGGTACGTTTGGAGCCCAATTCTCCTTCTATTGCATTGCTTCATTTATGGCTTAGATCTGGGCATGTTGCTTCAAGAATTTATCAATTTTTGTCTTCCACTCACTCTGATTTACCTACTGTTACCCAACAAAAGTGGTTGTGTCATCTTGATCAGGAACTCATTGAGCATATATCTCCAGAGACCTGGCAGTTGATTGGGAAGTTTTCACTTCACAATAAGGTTGCCCCCTCTTTAATTCAATCTAAATTCTTCTCAATCAATCTTCTTCATTGGACTCCTGTACGTTTACATTCTCTAAACCTAAAAGATGATGATCTATGCTGGAGTTGTGGTCTGACTGCTGGTGATTTTCCACATATGTTCTACGAGTGTTCCCTCTTACAACCCTATTGGAATGTAATACATAAACATCTTATGTTAATTTTTCAAGCTCAATTCCAGCTTTCCTTTCCCATGATTATGTTTGGCCCATTGGCTTCCCGAATACCTTTGCCCTTAGACTCCTTAGAGTTACAATTACTGGATCTTTTATTGACTGTAGCTGTTAAAGTGATTCTTATGGAATGGAAGTCTTTTTCATCCATATCATACCATACATGATGGGCATGGGTCTCTTTTTAAGAAGTGCACACACTTCGGTGGACGGGGCTCATCTTACCCCTAATATCTCTAATAATGTCCGGAGAGTTTTGGATTCCTATATGGAGTTGGCTTCGAAAGGGTTGGTCGATCAATATCCCTTTGTATCGTCTAGTTAAGTGTACTTTTATTGTACACATGTAGCACCACAGTTGATCCTTCCTTCCTTCTCTTTCCTTCCTTCTTCTTTCCTTCCCTCTTCTTTTCTTTCTAATCTTCTTTCTCCATTCTCTTGTTTTCCGTTTCTCTCTACACATATTCCTTTTCTTTAATCAGGGTGATACATTTGTTAACCATTTTGGTTCATTGCCATAACTCTTTATATCTTCATATGATACTATATACTTCTTGAGATTACCATATGATTTATTGTTCTTCTTGATTCTCATCAACTGTATCACGTTGTACTGTACTTAAATATTTATATGCTTTTTATAATGTAATAACATTTTTGAACTTATTACTTAACCATTAATTCTTTAAATAATAAAATATTTAATTATAATTTTTTCATACATTTTTAACACTGATGAATGAACAGAGGCAGAACTCTTCGTAAGTCGATTTGTTAATAACATATGGTAGCACGTGAGTATTACTAATGTAGTACTACTATATGTACTACATAATACAGCTTGTGAATCGGGCCCATATTGATCTGAGGGCATCGACAGCATTAAGAGTAAGGTTATAAGGGTTCCCTGGTCATTAGAGATATCTTCCCTTTGTTTAGTACTTTTCATACATATGCAATAACTATGATTTTAGCACATAGTGACCTACAATAAGCGGACATGAGCAGACACATAGAGGTATAGTGCAGTCAACGACAGTGGCAAACAAATGCACCTTGGAGGAGATATCAAAGACTCTAGTTGGACCGTTACCAAAGGCTGTTTGAAGGCTTTGAATTTCCTAAGCACACTGTGCAGTGTGTAGTTAGCAGCCAACTGGGGGTTTGGCCACATGGCCTGGAGGCAGACAAATCCCTGTGGTTCAGCCCCCCACACGCGGCCAAAGGCTGTGGGTAGCAGGAGGTCGGCTGTCTGGGGTGGGGGTTGGAAGCAGGCCTGGCTGCAAAACTAACCCCACTACATGCATGACCAAAGGCTGTGCTCGGTTTCGGGTTGGCTGCCTCTGGGTGGCTGCCTGCAGGTAGTTGGATGCAAGGCTTGGTTGCAACATACACAGCGTGCGACAAAAAGCCATGTGCAGCGTGAAGTTGGCTGCCTCTGGGTGGTTTGGCCAAAGGCAGGGCACGGGGGTGGGTTGGTTTTATGCATGGTAATACAATATTACTTTACGGTTAAAACAAATCTAGAAATTCACTGAAAAAAAGGTTAAAGAAGCACTATAGTTAGTTGTGATAAAAGATCTGTTTTTGTTTAGAAAGAAACCTTCCAATTTCACTGAAAAAATCTAAGGTTAAAATAACTTTAAAGTTAGATGAATATGTCAGTGACAACCTTAACGTTTTGAACTCAACAAAAACAACATAAATTTAACACTTCTAGTTAGCTCTGCTAACTATAACTTGCTCACCACTATGCACTTTCTGCTACTTAATATAGAAGACTATCTAATGTTAAGCTATTACGATATGTACATGTACTTGTTTTGCTTCAGAAAATGGTCTCTCTGTAAAGTGTTCATCACAGTATGAAGGCTGCAGGAATAATACTTTCTAGCACTTTCAGGCATTGCATATTTTAAGTGAATAGTGTCTTTTTGCCAAGTGTTGCATAGAGAGTACACGGTTCTTAGTAGATACTTTTTATACTCTGTAGTTTATTTCAAACAGTGTGGTATAGGGTAAACTCTCTCCAAACAGTCACTATTGTTTACAATACCATTTCTTACTTATATCAACTTCATTTCTCAATGTACGTTCAGTGACTGACTGGTTTGACACAGACAAAAGCTGTCCATAGTAAGGCATTCCTTATATAACACACGTTAAATTTTGTTTAGGAACTTATTTTCTCAGAAAATTTGCATACAAATTGAACTCAATATGCAATGAGGATTCCCCATATATCTGTGGTTGATTGTTAATGTGAACTATGCTACCCCTGAAGTGTATGGTATAGGGTTAATGTGGCATATAACCAATGCTTTCTACATGCAAGGATTTTTTTTTCTGTAATGGCATTAATGATGCCTCATATTCTTCTGAGCTATTTTCTACTTACATTCGGAACGCAAATGCTATAAGCGTTTACACAGCAATGTGAACAAAAGTAGCTTAGATAATGTCATCAGTGATGTCATCAATGATGTCACTTGAAATGTCATCTGTTATGTCATAAATGATATCAGAGAACATGTAATGAGTGATGTAATATGTGAGATCATAAGCAGTGCATGGCGGGTGTCGCAAATTATAGTTAGCATTGCTAACTATAACTGATGAATTTCTATGTTTTTTAGTTAAAAATGTTGACTGACATATTCAACTAACAATAACATTACTTTAACCTTTATTTATTTCATTACATTTCTAAGGTTTTTAAAAAAAAATTTTACCTTTTTTCAGCACATTTCTAGTGTCTTTTAACGTAAATTAATATTTAATTGCCGTACGTAAATACAATCTTGGCTTCAGTGCAGGCAGTGTAACATTTAAAAAGTCCACAAGCAGCGGATGGAAGACTTTTTAAGGCTCTCGACCACTAGTAGGAGACTTGGTGTTTGCTCCTGCTGTGCGGGAAATTCAGAAATGCTCCCGGTGTGCGCTCCCCGAGACATAACTACTGAGCCAGTCCCAAGTGATGGGGTCATTATTGTCTTAGGGTGGGGGCTCTGTGGCACTCCTCCCTTAAAGTAATCAGCCCCATTTTGTAAAATTTTCGCGCCAGGGTGGACACCCAAGGGCCTTCTTATGATCGCTGAGTGTGGCTGCGCACCCCCTTCCCATTTCAATAAAGTTTGGTCCTGAGGTGGGCTCACCAGGGCCTTTTGATGCTCAGGGAGGACAGGTATTTGCTACCCTCCCCATTTAAAAATCATTGGCCCACAGGGCGGGCTCCCTGCGGCCTCTGGAGGCTCAGGACGGGTGTTGTGTGGGCCCCTTCCCCACATAGTCATTTTGGCCCCAGGGATAGACGCACTGGGGCATCTTGTTGGGGAGCTCTGGTGTCCCCCCATGGGACCGAGGGATTTAGTGTAGTCAGTCAGTCAGTCAGTCAAATTAACTTTATTCGGTTTATGTGCAAACCATAAAAGCATACTAAAACACATATAATGTCAAAAAAAATATAAGACCATGATTTACATGTAAAAATATTTAGAGATATACAGATATTTGCATGCATAAAACAGATAAAAAAGCAGTTTGGGTAAGTTACATCAATACACAACAATAAGTTAAAATATATACAGTTTGAGCTTAACTTGTTTTCCTTATTCTAACAGTCGCAGAGAGAAAGTTGGCAATATTAAAAATGTCCCACACATTCGACAGTAACTGCAGGTAGAAAAGAGCTGCCTTAACTTGCACAAAGCCCTTGTTAACTAGGATTGGAAGAATAAAGCGCTTCCGAATACCAGTAAGATGCTTGCAGAAAAAATAAAATGCATAATATCCTGACTAGAAAAATTGTCCCATGAACAAACCCCAAGGTCTTCTACCCTCTTCCAACCTGGCGATTCACCTAGAAGAAAATGAAATTGATTTAATCTAAATCTAATCAATAGGAATCAGTGATTGGGGTTTGTGACAATGTCCAAGTATGGTTCCATGGACAAGGTAGTCTCCCGCAATTGATGAGCCCTTACTGTCGGCTTTGCCAGCTCCCTCTCTTCTCTAGCCATAGAGGCTATTCGCAGATATGTTTCTTTGACCCTTCTTACATCTCCCCTCAGCAACCTTTCAGGTGAATTGTATATTTCAGGTCTTCCCAGACTTGCTGATAAATTATGGACATATTTAAGCCAGGAGATATGACGCCCATGATCAAGTGCCAAATAATCTTTCAACATTTCATGGTTTAGCCCTAATTCAGGGTTTAGCCAGGTCACTATCCATTTTAACAAGGGTGCCACGGCAATTAAATCTTCAACAAAGCCTGCTCCACATTCCTGATGGGCAATGTAGCTAGCTGTTGATTACCGGACAGATAGAATCTTCCTAAGGAACTTATCTTCAACCATCTGGATGGCCTTTACATTCCTAATACCCCACAAGTCAGCCCCATACATTGCAAGGGATACACATTTAGCTCTGTATATTTTTAAAAGGGCCTTCATCGGTCTAGCTCCTAGTTTGCGGGCAAAACCTAAGACAGCTGATGTTGCTCTATTCAGAACATTTCTTTTTGCTGAGATTTGAGTTCCCCAAGAGCCCTGGTCATCAAATAAAACTCCTAAATATGGGAACGTCCAAACCCTGGTTAATATGTTCCCCTCACAGTGAAGAGTTTTGATCCTTGTAGTTTGCTGACCAATAGCCATGACGTGGGAGTTGGAAAAATTTACACTAAGATCCAAGGATGTCAGAAAAGCAGCGAAAGAATTTAGAAGTGATTGTAGTCCTACAGCAGTTCTAGCTAAGAGAGCGGCATCGTCCGCATAACGAAGTGCCGGGATCAGACGTTTCCTAGCATGGGGAATATCTTTACATGCAGCACGTAGGGTGGAATCCAAATTGTTAATATAAAGCGTAAGATACACCCCTGCCTGACGCCGTTAACAATAGGTATTCCTTTGGTGCAATTGCCCATCTGATCGTACCTCACAGTGGCAGATTGGTCCGTGTGTAGGTCTGCCAGAAAGTGGACAATGTTTTTATCAACTCCTAAAGTCAGGAACATAGTCCACAATTTGGACCTGTTCACTCGGTCGAATGCCGATGACAGGTCCATAAAAGCAAGGAAAAGTGCACCCTTCTTGGCAACTGTATATTTCCCGATTAATAGTTGTAAGTTTAGGCATTGATCTATCATGCCCATACCCTTTCTAAAACCATAATGCAAGACTGAAAGTGTTTCAGTTTCCTCTAGCCAGCCGGTTAGTTGACTTAACACCACCCTTCCAAGTACCTTAACTGAGGAATCAATGAGAGATATTGGGCGGTAGCAGCTAGGGTCGCCTCTATTGCCTTTCTTGAAAATGGGTACTATCACGAAATTTGACCACGTATAAGGCAGACCCAAATGACAGGCATTGACGAAAACATTATACAATATTTTCGCCCATGTCTTATTATTGGACTTAAAGAGGTCTGCCGGCACGCCGTCCGGTCCAGGGGCCTTGTTGCTCTTCATCTGCGTTATTGCCTCAGACACCTCTAACTCAGTGAAAGATAAGTTATATTCTTCAATATTATGGTCCAGGTTAACACGAGTATCTTTCCCATCATAGACTTGTTTAAAATGATTGTACCAAACCTGTTCCTAAATGCCGCAGTTGGGCTCACTATTACAGGTGTCATGAAAAAAGGGCCTATTGACCACTGCCCAGAATTTTGCACTACTGTTAACAACATCAATAGATAAAAGCTTGTTCCAGGCCTCCTCCCTGATTTCCCTCTTCCGGTTCCTTAAGGTCAATTTGTATGTTTGCCTTAGGCCAGCTATGGCTAGTTTGTCAGATGGGGTGGATTTCAATGCGGCCAAGAACTTCCGGTGGGCTACAGAGCAGTTGTGGTTGAACCATCTCTCTCCAGCCCTGTCATGGCCTTTACACAGCAGTTTAAGGTCCTTGTCAATCTAGGCACAAATTTTAGAGTATGCCACCAAACCTCCTCATCCACATTACCGTCTGTCAAACAGATGGACATTTCATGGCCAACCTTGGCCAATAAGTTGGCATGAAACTCCTGGGGCACCACCCGGCACCATTTTAGTCGACGCGCTTGGTCTGTGGGCCGTATATCTAAATTACCCACTGTTCTATTGGGTTTTTCCTTTTTCTTTAGGTCATCCACCAGGGTCAGTATGACAGGGTTGTGGTCACTAAAAGTAGACCAGGATACACTGTACCCACTCACCCTATTAGCCACTGCCTTGCTTACAAACATATAGTCAATAGTTGACCCAGGGCCCTTTCCCTTAAAGGTTGGAACTATCTCTTCCCCTTCATTTAGCTTTGGGTAGGTCAAATCATTATCTGCCACCAGTTCCTCCAAATAAAGTCCCTGTGGCGAGTGCTAAAAATGTATATTCTCTTGATCAATCGGTCCTAAACTATCCCAGACATAACAATTTCCTTTACAACAATGGACATTAAAATCGCCCAGAACAAAAACCAAATAGCAATTTGTAGTTTCTTTAGTATATGATTCCAAAAAATCATGTGTAGCTAAATGTTCGTTTAAAAAGGATTTGTCAAAAGAATTATAAAAATTAACAATGAGCCAGATACCAGCATCCTTGGTTAAAATTTGTACAGCCAAACAATGAGGTATACCGGTCTCCACTTTAGTATAAGTACCCTCAATTTTTAGGGAGATCAGGGTCAATAGCCCACCCTTAGCCCTTCCCATAGTGAAAGCAATAGCCGGTAACTAAAATGCTGTGTAGCGTGGGCCGTCCCGGTGCTTTATGCGCCTCCTGGCGCTGGATGATGGCGCGTTGTTCCTGCGCCGCACACGGACTGATGGGAGATGTAGTCCCTTTTTGCGACGATACCGGGAGCGGCAGCGGGCGCGAGTTCAGCAATAGACCCCCACCAGGGAGAGTCAAGGGCCAGAATAGCAGGGCAGCAACCAGTGAAAGTGGGCTCATGGCTGCAGAGCACCCCGTGCTGTGTGGGCCCTCCCGGTGCTTTATGCGCCTTCTGGCGCTGGATGATGACACGGTGTTCCTGCGCCGCCAAGGAACTGATGGTTGATGTAGTCCCTATTTGCGAGGATACCAGGAGTGGCAGTGGGCGCGAGTTCAGCAATAGACCCCCACCAGGGAGAGTCAAGGGCGCGAATAACAGGGCAACAACCAGTGAAAGCGGGCTCAAGGCTCCAGAGCGTCCCGCGTTGCGTGGGCCCTCCCGGTGCTTTATGCGCCTCCTGGCGCTGGATGATGATCCGGTGTTCCTGCGCCGCCCAAGGAATGATGGGATATGTAGTCCCTTTTTGTGACGATACCGGGAGCGGCAGCGGCCGCCAGTTCAGCAATCGACCCCCACCAGGGAGAGTCAAGGGCCAGAATAACAGGGCAACAACCAGTGAAAGTGGGCTCAAGGCTACAGAGCGTCCCGCGCTGCGCGGGCCCTCCCCGGTGCTTTATGCGCCTCCTGGCGCTTGATGATGACGCGGTGTTCCTGCGCTGCCCAGGCACTGATGGGAGATGTAGTCCCTTTTTGCGACGATACCAGGAGCGGCAGCGGCCACGAGTTCAGCAATAGACCCCCACCAGGGAGAGCCAAGGGTCAGAATAACAGGGCAACAACCAGTGAAAGCGGGCTCAAGGCTCCAGAGCGATTTAGTGAAGCTTTACCCTGCCCCCTTATCTTATTTCACTTCAGGACAGTTTACTCTCCCCTAATCCTGTAATGGCTGCCAGCAAAATTTTTCTCATGTTGCTGAAAGCTAATCAGAGTGCTCATTCCCATGGAAGTCAGAGTGTTTGTTGTGTGTCGATTTAGATACCGTATACAGGTTTTCCCGATCTATATCCTTATATAGGCACAATTCCTGGTGCCCTTATTTAGGCATTGAAATCCTACCCTTATTTAGGCGTTATCCATGCTAACCAAATACAGGCATGGCCACCTACATCCGTCCATCCATGTCATAACGAGTACTTGGAAAACCAGCCTCTTAAGCCTTTAGGACTTCCCCTTGCTTGGATTATTGATTTTTCCAAGAACACCTTTCTTATGCATGAACATCTATTCCTTAGGGGTTCATTCATGACGTTCCTATGCCCGAATTTTATGTCAATACTGGCATTCCTAAACACCTTCAAGGTATAAATATACCTTCACATGCCCTGGCAAATCACGGTACGGGTACACGATACAGTCGGACTGCATTCTTGCACGATGCGTTCGCCACTGCAAGTTCAGAAGGAAGTCGAGTCCCCTCCTGATGCACTGACCAGACACTGCCATCCTCCTTGCCGAGAATCCAGCTCCAGTTTTTAGGTCTCGGCATCGAGACCTATTGCTGCCAAGTTCGCTCTCAAGGGACACAGAGCGGTGCACGAGCCGACCAGGCTTTGTGGACGCGCTTAGCAGGCCGGCTGAAGGAACGCACACACACACCCGCAGACACACACAAGCAGACACACACGCGCAGACACATACAAGCAGACACACGCACGCACATGCACACACACACGTGCCAAGCCCCCCAAGCCCCACTTACCGCCTCAGCCGCCACTCCTGACTTCTGCTGCTGTACCGGTCCTCTGGGCCATCCACTCCATGGGCGCGGGCTTCTTGCAAAGACGGAAGTCCCGCCCCTCGACAGCCGTGAGCGTGCACATCCCGAAACCGGAAGCTCGGGAGCATGCATGCTCGCGGCTTGTTATTTATGCGTTTGGTAAATAGCCCGCACAGAGATTCTGTACAGAATTGACATCAAAAGTAGCAACCAAGAAGTTTGTTATTGTCTGGGAGATAAATCGGGCTTTGGGAGGGAGGCTGGCAATGATTATTAATGTACTAGAAGCTGCCCCAGGGACACAGTGATCTTTAGCACCATGCTGTCTCTGGCGGGTGCAGGTGATGAGATGAACGGATTCTCTGCTTAGAAGCAGTGCTCTTGCGAGGAAAATAGACTGTGGACAGGTATATTAACTGCTCTTGTGTATAACTGTTTCCTTTGGAAAGTTGAACAGCTTGGAAGGCAGACAGTGGTCTTAAACCCACCCACGTGCTGGTTAAACAAGCCGCATCAGAACAATGGCCATCCCCGGCAGCCCCGCGCCTCGCATCGACTCCTGGAGGAGAGGGCGGGGCGTGCAGTCACATGACCGCGCCTTGCAGCCAGCGCTCCCCGCGGGACTGGCACTTTGTTTTTTGTTGCAATTGTTCTTTATTTACAAATTTAAAAAAACCACATAGATGGAGACAAGCTCACTGAAGATCATTTACAGACCAGCAGTTCTCGTTACATGGGACTTGTGTTGCTATCTACTACGGTTAGCAAAACAATGCAGTACAACTAAACGGACGCGAAGGGTTAAAAAATCGTTAGAGAATAAAGTGGGACTCAAAACGATTCACAACTGGCTAATCAAAACTACGCATTTCCCCTATGCAGAGCAGAGAGGCAGTTTATCCATCTCCCAAACCAGTTTCCAGGTGGCTGAGGTGAGCGAAATGGGCACAGATGCATACCTCACAAAAACGGGAACGCGTCACAAGGGAATGTGTGAAGAAGAGAGAAGTACTGGGAAGGGTGGTCTGAAAGCTGCTCCGGGGGTGGCCGTGCAAATGTTAGGTGCTCTATTGAACTGAATTAAAATTGTTTTTATATAGCGCTTACTAGGCGCTTGAAGTTGAGGTGAACGCGAACAGTATATTACATGGCTAGCAAAGGTTATGTTTGCCTGGTGAAGCAGACTCAAAAGTGGCCATATCTCTATATGATTGTTTGTCTAATCAACAAGACGTTTGCATGCAGCCGCACCGCCAATTTGGTCAACGATTCGTCACGGTTGGGATTCACGGGAGTGCGCCAGGGCAAATGTGCGTGACCGCGAGTGAGGCTGCAAGCCAATGGCGCCTGTCCTTGGAAGGAACCGTGCTGTCAGTCAAGCCGTGTAATATGTATGGCCAAACAGCAGCCCGGAGGCAGCAAGGTAATGCCATCGATGTCAGTCAATGTCCACCAGACCTGACCACTCCTGTCCAATGGCAGTACAGCCCCGGAGAGGGTGCACAAGATCACAAACATGTTGATGCATCGCCAGTAGCTACTTTGTGCAACTTCCGTGGAGACCAGTATGTACCAGCTATGGAAGATGTATGAAAATATCTATCTAGACTCTAGAAGGAGGTGAGGAGTTGGAGGATGCTGGGGGGGGCACAAAGGTGGCTATTCATCAGCTGTATAATTGAGATCTTGCGAGGCCTGCCAAAAGTCTCTAGGGGCACGTTTCACTGGGGCTCTCTGAGCGGCCCGGCTGCTGGAGACACCAGGTTTCCTTGCACCCCTTTATTGGATCTGTATCATTCTTTGGAGCGCAGTGACTCTGCAGGAGGAGCACACCCCGGCCCCTCGCCTCAAGGGACCCGGACTCTAAGCCACCTGCACTGTGACCTAGGTAAGCTTCGGGGTCCCCCTCTGGCTACTTGCTGGGTGGTCACCTCCAGCTTTTTAAGGGTGGACTCTGATGGTTCAGGAGAGTGGATTGTTTTTTTTTCAAGTAATGGGTCTCCTGCCTGTTCTGTGTCTGTGCATCTTGGAGGGGGGGGGGGCAGGTCCCCACAAACACTGTGCTCCATAAACCGCACTAAGTGGGTGAACCCCAAATTAGACACTGTATGTGAGACAGTGTGTGTGAGACAGTGTGTGTGAGACAGTGTGCGTGTGAGACAGTGTGTGTGTGAGACAGTCTGTGTGTGTGACAGTCTGTGTGTGTGTGTGACTGTGTGTGTGTGGGACAGTGAGTGTGTGAGACAGTGTGTGTGTGTGGGACAGTGAGTGTGTGGGACAGTGAGTTTGTGGGACAGTGTGTGTGGCTCTGTGTGTGTGTGGCTGTGTGTGTGTGAGGCTGTGTGTGTGTATGTGGCTCTCTGTGTGTGTCTGGGTGCAAATGCAATAGGTCTCGCATTTGCGAGAGATTAAGCTATTGGCATTGTAAATGACTGCCATTTATTTATCGTTTTTCAAAACCAACACATAAATAAAAAAATTGTCATTTACAATGCCAATAGCTCTAACTTTTGCTAAGGCGAGACCGTTGCATTGTAAATGCTTGTGTTAGATACTACTTTTTCCTTTGTGTTTAAGCCCTCTACCAAGGTGCACCTTTTTTTCGCTGTGCTTGCCTCCCTGCCCCCTCGCTGTGCTTGCTAGCCTGCCCCCTGGCTGTGCTTGCTTCCCTGCCCCCTGGCTGTGCTTGCTCCCCTGCCCCCTGGCTGTGCTTGCTTCCCTGCCCCCTGGCTGTGCTATCTCCCCTGCCCCCTGGCTGTGCTTGCTTCCCTGCCCCCTCTCTGTGCTTGCTCTCCTGATTGTGTATGTGGCTCTGTGTGTGTATATGTGGCTCTGGGTGTGTATGTGGCTCTGTGTGTGTATATGGCTCTGTGTGTGTATGTGGCTCTGGGTGTGTATGTGGCTCTGGGTGTGTATGTGGCTCTGGGTGTGTGTGGGGCTCTGTGTGTGTAGGGCTCCGTGTTTGTAGGGCTCTGTGTGTGTGTGGGGCTCTGTGTGTGTGGGGGGGGTTCTGTTTGGCTCTGTGTGTGGCTCTGTGTGTGTGTGTGTGTGGCTCTGTGTGGGTGGCTCTGTATGTGTGTGTGGGTGGCTTTGTTTGTGTGGCTCTGTGTGGGTGTAAATGCAATCGGTCATGCATTTGCGAGCGGTTAAGCTATTGGCATTGTAAATGACAATGCCATTTATTTAACGATTAAGCTATTGGCAATGTAAATGACAATGCCATTTATTTATGATTTTTTAAAAAAAATGTCATGAGCAATGCCAATAGCTCTACCTTTAATAATGCCGAGACCATTCCATTGTAAATACTTGTTCTGACTCCCATTGCGAGGTTTTAGAGATCGAGACCCGGAAAGAGATTCCAACCTCTCTCATCCTAGGGTATGGAGCAGACTAGAACCTAGAGCAACTCTAGGCAACTTTTGGCAAAACCAAACTATAGCTAAAGTTGACTATTGAAATACAGCACCTACTTCTTACCTCGTGCTACACTTAGGTTAGGTACACTGGGGTAGAACTAGCTTGAAGCACCAGATGAGCATTTATATTTTAGCCCGGGTATTTATGTATGTATTTTATGAATCTCTGTCATAGCTACAAGTCATGCTATTGCCGTATTAGTTTATCTTACCCTTAACGCTGGTCGTATTATACTTCGTATTCTGTATTACGATTGTAGTAGTTCATATCTCTTGCATGAGAAATAAGACTGTTCAATAAACCCTTTTTATTGAAACGCCTGTCTATCTATTTCTGGGTAACCTCAGTAAAACTGTTATCTATTGTTTCCACGATTCTGAGAATGTTCTGATTCTAAGGGAAATAAAGTTGTCATGTTTATGCGGTTGTCAGTAACTAATCCCTTCTTGTTTATTCGAGAAGTTTCTAGTGACCTCTGAGTTTGCGGGCACACACAAGTAATTAAGTTTAATGTACTCGATAGAGGCATACTGACCTCAGTCCTATGTCAAAACTATAGTGTATAATATTCCAATGCGCAGAGCCTATCAGGGATATGGGAACTACACTACATGGCGCCTAGCGGTTTGGTAAGGCACTAATTTAACGCTAGATACTGAAGTAACTCAGTTGTGCTTTTCTCAGAGACCCTCTACTCATAATACTCCATAAGACGTCTGGAGTGGGTAGGGATAATATCCGCCATAGCTGAGTAGGACGTCAATCCTATGTAATAGCTGTTTGGTTTGTTCAACGTTGAAGGATACAGTGTTCCAAAATATTGTGCACCTTATCTTTGTTCCCTTGAAACTTGCTCTGCATTTTTCATTTTACAATGTCTAATGACAAAAAAGTTGTGGCTTAACTGTATAATTCTATTACCTTTTGTATGTTACTAAGTAATTCCTTGTCCAACATTGATTCAATGTCAGAGTCAGGTGTGTAGCCGGCTAAAACCGTGTTGCCAGGAAATGGGCAGTTGCCCAAGCCCCAGCATCCATTTAAAAATCAACCAACTGCACAGAGGCTGTATTCAATTAAGCACAAAGCTAAAAAAACAGGTCAGGGAGATCTTAGATCAACTTGAATACCAAGGGGTGATTGAAACATACTCCTCATCAATGAACAATCCTTTGTTTCCTGTTTCCAAACCAGACAATACATATCGTCTAGTTTTGGATTACAGACACCTAAACTCTTGTTGTAAAACATTTGCAGTGCAAAATGCACATAGTACAGCATTAATGAATAACATTGTGTGTAAAAAATATAAAACCACATTAGATATTTCAAACGGTTTCTTTTGTCTCAATAATGGGGACCCAGCGTCAATTTTGTTGACTCCCACAGGGGTTCAAGAATAGCCCGGGGCTATTCTCAGCAAGGGTAGCAGAGTTACTACAAATCTATGATGATGAGGCATTTTCATATGTCGATGATATCTATCTGAGAGACGATTACCTGGACAGGCACATGAACAGGTTGAACACCATTATACTGTGCTTCGCCTCTGAGGGTTATAAATTCAATTTTAAAAAAAGAATTGCCCATCTCAACGTCCTTTTTCTAGGATATGAACTATCAAGTGAAGGCAAAAGCCTGGCAGCCAACTTTTTAGAAAAGTGCATGCTACTCCAACCTCAAAAAACACTGAAAAACTTAGTCGATACTAGGTTTCCTGAATTTTGGAAGAACCTACATTCTGAATTACGCAGAAAGAATTAAACCTCTCTACGAATTAATCCAACCTGATTTTATAATCATTAGATTGGACACAATGTAATGAGAGATCCTGCGTTTGCTTCAAGCTGATATGTTAGTAACAAATCATTTACAAACATGCGTAAACGTACGCAACTTAGTGATCTGAATCATTCCGGGTCAATGCGGATTCACCTACTTAACTTTTAACGAAGGTGAAAAAGTACCAATTGCATACAAATCGCATTTGTACACACAAGCAGAAATGAAATTTACGTCAACAGAAAAAATTCTGACTGCAGTTCAAACCGCTGTAGCAAAAGAAAGAGCCCTAGCACAGGGAAAATGCATTATGGTCGTGACACCCGTACCAGCCTTAGAGGCAGTTACAAAAGCATGCATTCCATATGCAAAAGCTTTACATCCAAGATGGGTACAATGGTTTCATTCTCTTGCTGCAACTGATATTGAATACCTTTTTTGATCCTTATTTAAAAACACAAGCATTCCTGCAATAAGAACACAAATGTCCTCTGCCTACTGAAATTCTCCCTCTTGGCCAGCATAAATTATACTGACGGATCTGCACAACCCGTTACGGGGGGTAAACAAGCTTATAGTGCAGCATGCGCGATCGTTAAAGGTCGTATGCGCAATGGCAAATTCAGACCAATGGTCACAAAAACATAGTCTCTAGGAGATTGTACAGCTCAGCGAGTTGAACTAGAAGCATTTAAAATGGCACTTGACAATACGGATCGTGAATTCCCCACACTTATAGTGTCCAAATCTTTTTACTCTGTTCAATCTTACAATGAATATTTACAGAATTCGCTTCAAAATGGTTTTAAAGATGCAAAAAGTGGCACAATCAAGCATAAAATGTTTTGGGAACAAGTAGTTCTGTTGCGAGACGGACTACAAAACACTCATGTGATACACATGCTGAGTCATCAACATGTTGAAAGGAATTCATTGGCTGATGAAGCCGCGAAGGGGGCTGTGCAAACGGCTTCCGTAGCTGCAATCACTCATTCAAAAACAAAAATAGACAGTGAAATAATACTGGCTGTCAATGCTTCAAGTGAAGGGCGGGGCAGCATTACCTAAAAAGTTTCCACTCATATAAATTAGTCGCGAACAATTTTCCGTTTGCTCGAATCCCTAGAGTAAGGGATAGGGTAATTCCAAACATGGAACATAGATTAGGACTAATCCTAGCAGTATATGAATGGCTCGCCTCTGCTTATGCAGGTGTTTCCGCCACAGTGTTATTATTAAAACAGACATACTGGTGGCCAGGCATTAGGAAACAGACCAGAAACTATGTTGTGGACTGTGAAATTTGCCAAGAGATGAAAGTCTCTACTGTGAAATGTCCTGCGCAGACGCCCCTGTTAATTTCAGATAAACCATTAGCTTGCGTTTACCTGGACCACTGCGGTCCCTTACAAAGGTATGGTAACTACAAATATATTATGGTTGCAATGGATGGCTTCGTGTTCAAGGTTCCAATGAATGTGGCCTCAGCGCTCGGCTGAAGCTCGAACTGTTATAAAAGATTTACGAGTCTTTATCAGCATACGGAGCCATGGCCAGTTTGGGCATAGCATTGTGGTATTCTTCTCCATTCCATCCTGAGGGAAATTCTGTTGTGGAAAGAAAAAACTGTGACATAAAGCAGTCTATAACAGCTAGGGTATTAGGTTTGGGTGATGGGTGGGTCAAACATCATTATGGGGTCCAATGCGCATTAAACAATTTGCAAAAAGTTCTTTAGAGGGTGTCACTCCATATGAGGTCCTATTTGGGACTAGAATGTTGGTAACGGACCTTAATTGTCATGGAACAGTGGTGGAAAATAAGAAATTTGATATCAAAGATCGTTTGGCTGTTTTACAGGACTTAAATGAACTAAGATCGAAACAAAGCAATGTGTTCCTGAATCCAACCACCACTGGGGAAAAACTAGCCATCCCAGCAAGGCCTGTCTTGATCCCAAAGCTTGGTGATCTAGTCAGAGAAAAGACAAGAAGGAATTTGGGCCTTCTTACAGACAACCAGTACCTATCCTAGCAATCCACGGATCAAAAACAGTGCTATTGCCCCCCCTTGCTGGTAAAAAGGAGAAAAGATGTGGGTCCATCAACCTGATCAAACTACACTATGTGGCCGATACTAAGCATTTGGACAAGTGGACTCTGACAATGTAGCAGATGCTCTACTCAAGCTAAAATATAAGAGGTTCAAACTAGGAGACTCATCACCTTTGAAGATTCTACAGTGAGAAATGAAGGACTAAGCAACAAAGCTATGGAACTCATCCCTCTTGATACCCAAATAACAGTTTATCCTGATACACCTGTCAACAACGAAGTAACAAGTGAACATTTGGTTCCAGCGATTTCAACTAATCGTGATGCAATTCCAACCATTGACAGAACTGCCTCTGGCTATTTCATTAACTTTGATACGTTTTCTGAGGATCCCAGCAAACCTGAAATGACGCCAGCACAAAGAACTTTCAAAGAAGAAGCAACAGACCTTTTTAGTCACTTGAAAAAGACTTATCTGGTTTCACCATGGATTGAACTATGGATTGTTTTGGGAATATTCTTCTTTCTACTTTGGTTAGCTCTGGTAATAACTCTGGGTATGCTGATAAATGGAAGATATATTCAAATGGGCACAGCAAGTAAAAGAGTGAACTTACTTCTCCAGCCACACAAATCATCCAATTGTGAAGCAAGAGACTTGTCAGCAGTGAACATCACAACCGTTCCTATACCAGATGGTGTAGTTTGGGACAGAACTGAATATGACATTTTTGGCCCGTCTGAACTTTTGAAGATTCCACACTTAAGATTTCATTTAGTGACTTTATTACCTCTAGTCCCTTTCAGATGACTGGGGCTTCAAGACTGTTAATAACAGGATGTCTGATCTAGAAATGTCCACAGTATTCACAAATCATGAATATTTAGAGGGTTCATCAGATGATGAACAAATGTATTGTTATAACCATTATGGTCATCATTTCTTGCACAAATCCTGGTCACCTCGAAATGTATTTATGTATAACCAATGGGAACATTGTCCTGCACCTCCAAAGGGTAACTCAAAAACTTTGCAATTAAGTTTCCATATTTTTCAGAGGTCAATGTATCCAATGCTGAATCGTTTTACTTAAAAAATGTGAACAAGACAGCAACAAAAAATATGTTGACTAATACAAAACAGATTTATTCTGCAGCCTTTATTGCCCAACTGTCTAGACAGGGTTTTGACTTTTGGAAAGACAACATTGAGACAAAATCTGTCTGGGGTACAAAAGATTGGCAAGTGCAGGAGGTATAATCTTTGTTCTGATGGATACACCTGCCAGTGGATTCCTCACCTTGTGAAATATCCCCTCCGCCAGTAGCATTCGGAAATTTTTTGTAGCTCTCCACGTCCACGAGGAGGACGTCACAATAGCATGGCTCCGCTCGCGGCTCCGCTGACGTCACTGGAGTCATAAGAGAGCCTCGTCGGCGTGATGGCGTCAGTTCCCTTTTTTCCGTGCCGTCAACTGTTTTCCGCGACTCTCCGTGGTTTTGTTGTTACATTGTGTTTCTGGCTCGCTTTTTTTGTATCTTTTTTGAAGATGTCTTCAAGGAAGTCGGGTTTCAAGCCCTGTAGAAAATGTGGGGGACATATGCCATCACGGACCCCCACGAGGATTGTGTATGAAGCCTTTCATTGGATCACAATGTCGAGGGTTGCTCTTGCTGACGCAAGATGAACCCTGAAGCATTACAGGAAAGAGAGGCCAAATTATTCATGGCCAAGATGAGAAAGGAGAAGAGAGGTCAAAGAAGATCAAGATCGAGGTCCAGGTCAAGATCGAGGTCGAAGTCGAGTCATGCTTCGAAGTCAAAGAAGCACAAGAAAAAGAAGAGGCATAACTTTCAACGCTGATCAGACAAGGATTCGGGTCCGTAGATGGCTTCCGCAGTACCACAACATCACCACAACATCTCTCCATCACCTTCAGGCTCAATTCGAGGTACTCTTGTTTGTTCAGCTTCGCCTGAAGATTCCCCAGTGCATTCTCTGATGCCGGCTCAGTCTCCTGTTCCGGTGTTCCGGTGGATGAAGCTCAGGTTCCAGATGAAACAGTGGCTCCATTGGCTCCACTGTCAGCACCGGTTGACCCGACTCCAGTAATGCCTCAGCCTGAGAAAATCCAGGGGCCCTACCCACCTTTTCCTGGCCCGGGTACTGATCCATCACATTATTTGAATGCAATGTATGGAGTCTTTACGAGAGCTATGTACCCCTCTGGAGCACCTTCAGGTCCCATGGGTCCGATGACCTTTTACCTGGGAGTTCCTCAGGCTTACGCTCAGGCTCCCTTTATGCCGTTTCTTCCAAAGGCTCCGTCTTAACATTTCCCGGCGCCGAGGATATCGACGCCGTATCCTTCATCTCTGGCGCCGTATCCTTCATTTCCAGTGCCGTCAGCTCGACCTCGTTCGACTCAGGCTGTGCCATCAGATCCAAGTTCGACGCTGGTACCAGATCCGTCAGAGTTGTGTCTGGCGCCGCCGACGCCAGTGCCGAGGTTAAGGTCGAGGCGAGAGGCACAGCGAGTTTTGGAAAAACAGTGCTATCAAGCAGAAGTAGAAATAGAGGAAGGTGAACTTGAAGAGTCAGAAGACTTATTTCAGGACTTGAAGGAGGCAAGTGGACTGGATACATCCATGGAGTGGGAACTTTCTCCCTCTACTGATATTTTCTGCAATATTGGGTTCTAGATCTTGTGGGAAATAGGTATGCTCTTCCCTTTCAGGAATCCCCTCCAAATTACCCTCCTTGCCAAGGGGCATGTTCAGAGGACCACCTTCTTCTCCTGCAGGAGGAAGTCCTTAAATTACTAAAGAAAGCGATAGAGGTGGTTCCCGTTCCAGAGCGGGAAAGGGGTCAGGGATGCTACTCCCGGTATTTCCTGATTCCCAAGAAGGATGGCAGGTTACATCCAATCCTGGATCTCAGGATCTTGAATATTTTTCTGAAGCAGGAAAAGTTCAAGATGCTCACCCTAGCACAGGTTCTTCAAGCGTTGCAACAGAAGGACTGGATGGTGTTGATCGACTTGCAGGATGCGTATTTTCATATTCCAATCCTGAAGTTGCACAGGAAGTATCTCCGTTTTACAGAAGGGTCACAACATTATCAGTTTACGGTCTCCCGTTTGGACTTACTACTGCACCTTGAGTCTTCACCAAGGTGATGGCAGTGGTGGCAGCCCATCTCAGGAGATCGGGGATTCTAGTTTTCCCCTATCTGGACGACTGGCTGCTCAAGGCGGAGTCACCAGAGAAGGTGCTCCATCATCTGCAGGTGACAACCCAGCTGTTGTACAAATTAGGTTTCTTGATAAACGTGCCAAAATCTCACCTGGTGCCCTCTCAGCGCCACCTGTTCATAGGGGCGGTACTGGACACTTCTGTGTGTCGAGCATTCCCACCTACTCAAAAGATTCTCGACATACAGGAAATGATTCCTTTGTTTTACAATGGAGCAGTCTTTCCAGTCCTGTAGGTCCTTCGCCTGCTCGGTCTGTTTGCTTCCTGCATTCTGCTGGTCAATCATGTACGCTGGCACATGAGGGCACTACAGTGATGTCTCCGCAGGCAGGGGTATCAGCACAATGGGGATCTCAAGGAGTCGATCAAGAACTCCAGTGACACTGCAGCGGATCTGTCTTGGTGGGGCGTGGAAGGCAATCTGTCTCAGGTAAAGCCCTTCCATCTTCCTCCATCGGTGGCCACAGTGATAACGGATGCATCCACTCTAGGGTGGGGTGCTCATCTGGGAGATCTGGAGATCAAGGGTCTTTGGTCACCGGAGGAAAGGTTGCGTCACATCAACCTTCTAGAATATCGGGCGATTCATTTGGCGCTCAAGGCCTTCCTCCCTTCCCTTCGCGGTCAGTCAGTTCAGGTCCTGATGGACAACACTACCGCAATGTGGTATGTCAACAAGCAGGGAGGAGTAGGGTTGGATCATCTCTGCAGAGAGGCTCTGTGACTCTGGTCAGGACCACCAGATTTGTCTGATGGCAAATCATCTGGCCGGAGTTCCAAACGTTCGTGCAGACAGTCTCGGTCGACGGTTCTCTGCCGACGACGAGAGGAGGCTCCATCCGGAGGTTGTTCGTTATGTCTTTCAGACGTGGGGAACTCCTTGGGTGGACCTGTTTGCCACTCAAGAGAATGCTCACTGCCCGTCATTCTGCAGTCTCCAGTATCCGATGCAGGGAGCTTTGGGGGACGCGTTTCAGTTGAGTTGGGGCTCACAACTCCTTTACGCGTTTCCTCCCATACCTTTGATTCCTTTGAGGAAGATTCGCCAAGACCGGGCCCAAGTCATATTGATCGCCCCTGATTGGCTAAGAAGGCAGTGGTACACAGATCTACTTCACCTCTTGTTGCACCCTCCGCTCCGTCTCCCTCTCAGGGCAGACCTCCTCTCGCAGTCACTGGGGCAGGTTCTACACCCCCACCTCCAGAGCTTGCACCTTTATGCCTGGAGATTGAACGGGGCAACCTGAACTCATTCTCTCTCCCGCCTGACATGGTGGACGTTATTTTGTCGGCCAGGCGACACTCCACCAAGTCTATCTATTCCTACAGGAGGTCCAAATTTGTCAAAGGGTGTGGAGAGAAGTCTATTGATCCTTTGAGGGCTCGTTTATCCAACATCCTTCAGTTTGCTTTCTCTGTAGCTCAGCAGGACTTTGCTGTGGCTACTGTGAAGAGCTATTTATCGGCTATGTTGGCGTTCCTTTGCTTGCCGGATCAGCCGACCTTGTTTAAATCACCCATTGTGTTACGGTTCATTAAGGGCCTTACCAACAAATTTCCACCCACTCCCTTTATTGTGCCTCAATGGGACTTAAATCTTGTCTTAACCTACTTGATGGGTTCTCCTTTTGAGCCCTTGCACAAGTGTCCCTTGAGACTATTGTCTTTTAAAACAGTATTTCTTGTTGCCATTACCTCGATAAGGAGGGTAAGTGAGCTTCAAGCTCTGAGTTCGAAACCCCCGTTCTTGACCATTCATGCTGATAGGATGGTACTCAGGACCAGGACTGCTTTTCTGCCTAAGGTGGTAACTCCCTTCCATCTGGGGCAGTCCATTACCCTTCCTACCTTCTATCCTCCCCCTCACCCTTCTAAGGAGGAGGAGCGGCTTCACCGTCTGGACGCTAAGAGGGCGGTGAGTTTTTACCTCGATAGGACTAAAGACTATTGTGTGGATGACCAGCTCTTTGTGGGCTTCATTGGTGGCAGGAAAGGCAGAGCGGTGCACAAGTGCACTCTTTCCAGGTGATTTATCTTGTTCATCAATATCTGTTACTCTTTGGCTGGTAAGGAACCCCCAAAGGGTATTAGAGCCCACTCTACCAGAGCAAAGTCTTCTACATCTGCATTGTCTAGAGGTGTTCCTGTGGAGGACATTTGTAGAGCGGCAACTTGGGGCTCCCCCAACACTTTCGCTAAGCATTACTGCTTAGATTCTGAAGTGAGGAGGGACGGACACTTTGTCCGCTCCGTCCTGCAGGACTTTTTGATATAGAAGGGTGGATACCCTCCTCCGGGAGTGGGGACTGCTGTGGGATTCTATTCACAAGGTGAGTAATCCACTGGCAAATGTATCCTTCAGAGAAACCAGTTACTTACCTTCGGTAACGCTTTTTCTGGTGGATACAGTATCTACCTGTGGATTCCTCACTGGCCCACCCAATTCCCCGTTGTCCACCCTTGTATACCTACAATAGTGATAATGTGATCATTTCTATCTGTTATTTTCAAAGGAAGTGTGTTATTCTTTTTGCTTTCCTGCATTTATTTCACACCGTGTGTGTTGGTTTGAATACTATGTACTGTGTATACTATATATTTTTGTGTCGGTCCGTCCGTATGCCTCAAAGGCACGGAAAGAAAGGGAGGAGCTGACGTCATCACGCCAGCGATGCTCTCTTATGGCTCTAGTGACATCAGTGGAGACGCAAGCGGAGCCATGCTATTGTGATGCCGTCCTCGTCGGCGTGGAGAGCTACAAAAAATTTCTGAATGCTGCTTGTGCAGGGGATATTTTACAAGGTGGAGAATCCACAGGCAGATACTGTATCCACCAGAAAAACCGTTCCCAAAGGTAAGTAACTTGTTCTTTAGAGCCTTTATCATCCCTGAGCAAATTATGTTTTTGAATGACACTGTCCAAAAAACGTCTTGACTTGGGTTAGCCAAGATCAAGGACACAAACACTCCGTCCATACCTGCACCTGCAAGGAATAGCACTACACAGGGGGAGGTCGATGTACATACTATTTTGCACAACAGATCAGATCCAGATTGGAACAAATGGTTGCTCTGGCTCACTGACACAAATAACCGTCAAAGACCGATTCCTGAACAAAACACAGGGTTTCACTATCAATAGGCCAGACCCACAATATGTTCAAAGACAGCGTCCGGGCGTAGTAACAACATACAGTGTAGGGAAACTTTGTCTTGATTGGCTACAGAAGCCTACACTAGAGGATGTAAAACAACACTTATCCTTACTTAAAGAAGGCGCAGACCGTAGGGAATTCTTGCTAGGACCAAGAAAACCGCGTATATTCTGATATCTACGCTGCTTATAATGAAATATGGAAGATTACCCAAGCAGAGACTGCAAAACGAATACAAGATATTGATCATATTAATTTAGAGACATCTCTCTATGTAGTAGACAATGGGTTAACAACTCTGTCATCCAGGATATATTCATTGGACAGGATTGTGTCTTCTGCCTTAGACATCATGTAACAAGACTTGGTCATGTTGCAACATGGTCAGTCTCATGCTATTAGGCTGGACGCTCCAAAACTTGCGTTCAAGCTATGTGCCTTGGCATTTAATCAACACTACGTCACTGTTTTCAGCATTCAATCTCACTGATAAACGGATCAAACTGGCACAAAGGGGAGCAGACTAAACCGTGCTGAGCATTGAAAAACTGGAAAATTACCATTCACAGTAGCAGAGAAACCAGCTACTGAGTGGATCATACATGGTAAAATTACTTTGCCTGTTACAATTTTCCATTTTCAGTATTGCCTAAAACATATACCAGCAGGCAAATATGAAAGGTTGGGTAAAGAACACATCAAGACGTCCTGGGATTTACCTCACACACCAGATGTTGGAGTGGGGCGGGGCGTGAAGTGTTTCCTAGCGGTACTAACTGTGAAAACGCATAAAGCTGTTCTCTCCTTTGTCAGGGTATTAACTTACACGGGCCTGTGATGGTTCCACTACAAACTTATCCTGTCACCTGCAAGGCTCACCAGCTGCCGTGAATAATCCAATTTTTGGACAACTTTCAAATGGAGGTTACCTCATGTTGAATGATCACAGCTGCTGTGGCATGTTGCCAGGTATACAGTTGAAGGAATAGGCACAGGCGCACAGCGAAAGGTTGATGAGGAAATTAAAAGGTTGGGGTAAGAAGGTGTAGTTGAGTTAAAGGTGCACTAACAGGTAACGCAACTGTCCAAGTGCGTTGGGCTTACTGACTGAAGTTGAGTGCGCTACGTGGGTACGTGGGCGCATCCCTGTGTAATAGGCACACTTGTGGGTGTTCAGGATAACCTGACTCAGAAGAGTTCAAACGAAAAAAGTTCACAAAAGGATAAGTTCAAGGTTTCATCGTGGTTTATGTTTGGTGGATTCACAAACGTTTACAATTTAGCGTTTGCGTCACGCTATGTTCATTGTGAATCAGCAATAGTTTAACAAATGCTCCGATGCATTTCGGACTGGAATAGTCCTTTATCAAGGAGCGCTGCGGGAGGATACAAAAAATGCAGTCAGATCAACGGTAACGCATAGAGTGAAGTGACAAGATATAAACATAGTGTCGGGTCGTGCAGGTGATTGGGAGTTTGAACATGCACTCCGGATTAAGTGAGGAAGTGGAGATGAGCGGTGAGGGTTCCAGGTGTGGTGGGTAATTAATCACAAAAACCAATGGTGAAGGTCCGTGGTAGCGGTTTGAGAGGTGCAAACGGGAATTTACTAAAACACAGTACGAAAGAAAACGGGTTGTTCTTACGCTGCCAAGGCTTGGAGATAAGCTCACATCGGTGCTGCAAGATAAACAAGCGGAAGACTGTGAAGTGTGTCGAACGAAGGAGCGTTCGAGTAGGTGGTATAGCGCATGCAGTTAGCGTACTTACTAGGAATGGTTCAAAAGGTGGACCAAGTATCACGAACTTCGCGGAGTTACTGCGGAGTTCCGGGGAAGTGAGTGAGTGATAGAAATAGATGAGGGACCCTAGGTGTGTGACGGGGTAGAGGCAGCCATCTTGTAGTGGGTTAAAGTGACCAAAGAAAGAGTAATAGACACAAGTGAAATGCAAAACGGGGGTACATAGTGTCAAACCAAGTTATCACAGATAACAACTTAATTCTGTACGATCATTAAGCCCAAAGGGCTTCAAAGATTGGAGTCTATAGATCCATGAGGTCTCCCTTTGCAGGAGAATTTTGTGATTGTCTTTACCTTCTTTGTGGGTGACTGTCTCAAGCACAAGGTATTTGAGTTGGGCCACACTGTGATGAGCTTCATTGAAGTGTATCGCCACATTTGATTTGGTGTTTCTTGTGGGAATGTGCGATTTGTGCTCATTCAAGCGGGTTTTTATTTTTCGACTGGTTTTTCCCACGTAGATCTTCCCACATGGACATTTGAGTAGATAAATCAGGTTGGTTGAATCACATGTCGCATCCACTTGGAGATTAATTGCGAAACCTCTCATGGGGTGATTGATAGTGTTGATGATGGTTTGGGGGTATCCTCTGTTGGAGAATCGTTCTGCCATGGATCGCATCGAATTCACATGGAACATCTCTGACAAAGCCTTAACATTCTTGGACGTCCTTGTGAAAGTTACCCCTGAGGGTATTGAAACTGACCTCTACCGAAAACCGACTGACCGCAACAACACGCTACTTTACAGTAGTTTCCATCAAGACTCTTTGAAAAGGCACCTTCCTTTCAGCCAAATGCTGAGGGTCACCCGCATAGTTTCTAACAACGACATCAGAAACTCCCAAATGCAATCCATGGCAGAACGATTCTCCAACAGAGGATACCCCCAAACCATCATCAAGGAGGCAATAGACAGAGTTAACACCATTCCCCGGATTGAAGCCTTGAAAAGCAAACAAAAAGATCCTAACCAGAGAATGGCACTGGTTTCCAGATACTCCACCTCCAGCAAAATCTACAAAAAGATTGTATTAAAACACTGGCGAATCTTATCATCAGAACCTGATTTTGAAGACCTTTTCAGAGAACCCCCCATCTTTGCATACAGCAGATCCATGAACATCAAAGAAATACTGTCTAAACCCACTGCCACCCCAAGAACACACACGGGAACACGTCCGTGTTATCATTGCGGTAATTGCAACAATGTAATCACTGGCAACACTATCAATCACCCCATGAGAGGTTTCGCAATTAATCTCCAAGTGGATGCGACATGTGATTCAACCAACCTGATTTATCTACTCAAATGTCCATGTGGGAAGATCTACGTGGGAAAAACCAGTCGAAAAATAAAAACACGCTTGAATGAGCACAAATCGAACATTCGCACAAGAAACACCAAATCAAATGTGGCGATACACTTCAATGAAGCTCATCACAGTGTGGCCCAACTCAAATACCTTGTGCTTGAGACAGTCACCCACAAAGAAGGTAAAGACAATCACAAAATTCTCCTGCAAAGGGAGACCTCATGGATCTATAGACTCCAATCTTTGAAGCCCTTTGGGCTTAATGATCGTACAGAATTAAGTTGTTATCTGTGATAACTTGGTTTGACACTATGTACCCCCGTTTTGCATTTCACTTGTGTCTATTACTCTTTCTTTGGTCACTTTAACCCACTACAAGATGGCTGCCTCTACCCCGTCACACACCTAGGGTCCCTCATCTATTTCTATCACTCACTCACTTCCCCGGAACTCCGCAGTAACTCCGCGAAGTTCGTGATACTTGGTCCACCTTTTGAACCATTCCTAGTAAGTACGCTAACTGCATGCGCTATACCACCTACTCGAACGCTCCTTCGTTCGACACACTTCACAGTCTTCCACTTGTTTATCTTGCAGCACCGATGTGAGCTTATCTCCAAGCCTTGGCAGCGTAAGAACAACCCGTTTTCTTTCGTACTGTGTTTTAGTAAATTCCCGTTTGCACCTCTCAAACCGCTACCACGGACCTTCACCATTGGTTTTTGTGATTAATTACCCACCACACCTGGAACCCTCACCGCTCATCTCCACTTCCTCACTTAATCCGGAGTGCATGTTCAAACTCCCAATCACCTGCACGACCCGACACTATGTTTATATCTTGTCACTTCACTCTATGCGTTACCGTTGATCTGACTGCATTTTTTGTATCCTCCCACAGCGCTCCTTGATAAAGGACTATTCCAGTCCGAAATGCATCGGAGCATTTGTTAAACTATTGCTGATTCACAATGAACATAGCGTGACGCAAACGCTAAATTGTAAACGTTTGTGAATCCACCAAACATAAACCACGATGAAACCTTGAACTTATCCTTTTGTGAACTTTTTTCGTTTGAACTCTTCTGAGTCAGGTTATCCTGAACACCCACAAGTGTGCCTATTACACAGGGATGCGCCCACGTACCCACGTAGCGCACTCAACTTCAGTCATGTTGCCAGGTATCCCATATCGAGTAACGGTTACATCCAGGGTCACTTGCTGTTTGCCAGGTATCCCATATCGAGTACCGGTTACATCCAGGGTCACTTGCTGTTTGCAAGTCTTGTTTCCACAAATAGAGACAGTCAGGGAGTCATCTCTATGGCCTTCAATGAACATCTCTTCTATACGGATTGATATTCTAAGCAGAATGAAAGCCATTCTTTACAACAATTAGTGCCACTGACCTCGGCCACAGAAACCTATGATCTACAAGTCGCAAGGACTTCTGCCGAGATACATGCCCTTTTGAATACAAACTGCCCTATACATTTCTCAGAAATGTTGGAACGTATCTTAAACATGTCTGATACGAGCGGTATTGTACATGTATTTAAGAACATGTGTTCAGGTCTGTTAGCACCTTTTCAAGCAGTAATCAGAATTATTCCAAACTTCATGCACTCTGTGTTTTGCGGACTGCCACTCCTTTTAGCACCTGTTGCAGGGATCCTGTTTTTATTCCTACTGCTACTATAGGCAAACCAAATCACCAGCGACACCCAATTCACGTTGGAGGGAGCTCTACTGGAGATGAAGTGTTGTGGGCGCATCGTCCAAATTTTGGGTTTACCTCGTCTACAAGAATTAAATACCACATGGTTTCTGTGATTCAGACCAATCTGGCAAGGTTGCATCTTACCTGTTCTACGCTTCCTGCTTTGTGGTGAAGAACACGTGCTAGACATCTGTCTAACACTTCCATCAGTCATGCCTACGGATAGCGATACTCTGCTGGACCATGTAACGGCCCATTCTCTGTGTTGTCCCCAGTGGCTACCAATTCTGATGACGGCATTCATTGAGATTTCACAGACGCAAATTGCTACTGCTGAGGTACAAGAGGAAACAACAGGCACTCAGGAAACATCCGATACGAACATTGCTGATGCGATCAATGCTGAAGGCAATAGTTCTCATCTATGTGCTGTTAGTCTTCTAAACGAGGTAATCCAACTTTCACCTACAACGGTAGACAACTTTTTGTCTACAGGATGAGAAGATTTCATGTTTTCTCCATCCCCGTACACTGACTTTTGATCTAGGCACACAGTGTACTGAGAAACTCCGAATCTGACCTATATTTTGAAACTTTTTTCCTATGATTAAGTTTTTTTTCTCCAAATTTGTATTTTTTTTTTGTCACAGTAGTATGCTTATAGTAGAACTATTCATAGATAACAGAACTCTTTGAAAATAAACTTCCAGAGACAATATGTCACCTTGTCAACATCAATTGATTTATGTAATCTGACATGAAATGGTTTTGGCCTTTTTTCTTCTGTATTTACATCATATGTATATATATATGTATGTTCATTCATTTAGTATTCACTCTAAATATATGCTTGGAATGATACATTGCTTTAATATGCACAGCACCATTGCATTTTATGCATAGCAACACTTTTAGATGCATTTTTTAGAAATATGTTTTTAGACATGTTTTAGCAAATCACGTGAAACTCTATTTTAGATATGTTTAACATGTTTAGGATTTAGTAATGTTGCTCATACAAAAGTGGAGTGGGTGTTGTGTGTTGATTTGGATACCGTATATAGGTTTTTCCGATCTATGTCCTTATATAGGCACAATTCCCGTTGCCCTTATTTAGGCATATAAATCCTACCCTTATTTAGGCATTATCCATGCTAACCAAATACAGGCATGGCCACCTACATCCTTCCATCCACATCACAACGAGTTCTTGGAAAACCAGACTCTTAAGCCTTTAGGACTGCCCCTTGCTTGGATTATTGATTTCTCCAAGAACCCATTTATTATGCATGAACATCTATTCCTTAGGTGTTCTTTCATGACGTTCCTATGCCCAACTTTTGTGTCAATACTGGCATTCCTAAACATCTTCAAGGTATAAATATACCTTCACTTGCCCTGGCAAACCACGGTACATGGTACACGATACGGTCCGACTGCATACTTGCACGACGTGGTTCGCCACATCAAGTTCAGAAGGAGGTTGAGTCCCCGCCTGACGCACTGACCAGACGCTCTCATCCTCCTCGCCGAGAATCCAGCTCCAGTGTTTCTGACTCCCCTTGCGGGGTTTTAGAGATTGAGACCTGGAAAGAGATTCCAACCTCTCTCATTGTAAGGTATGGAGCAGACTAGAACCTAGAGCAACTCTTGGCAAAACCAAACTATAGCTAAACTAGACTAAAGAAAAACAGCACCTACTTCTTACCACGTACTAAACTTAGGTTAGGTACACTGGGATAGAACTAGCTAGAAGCACCAGATGAGTATTTATATTTTAGCTTGTGTTATTTATGTACTTATTTTATGAATATCTGTCATAGCTACAAGTCATGCTATTGCAGTATTATTTTATCTTACTGCTAACGCTGTATGTATTATACTTTGCATTCTGTCTTACGATTGTAGCAGTTCATATCTCTTGCATGAGATATAAGAATGTTCAATAAACCCTTTTTATTGAACCCCCATCTATCTATTTCTGTGTAACCTCTGTAGAAACAAAGCATGCACGATTGACTGAGTGAAAGCTGATATCTATTGTTTCCACGATTCTGAGACTGTTCCTATTCCAAGGGAAATAAAGTTGTCATGTTTCTGCAGTTGTCAGAAATGAATCCCTTCTTGTTTATGCGATAAGTTTCTAGTGTCCTCTGAGTTAGCTGGCACACACAAGTAATTAAGTTTAATGTACTCAATAGAGACATACTGACCTTAGTCCTATGTCAAAACTATAGTGTATACTATTCCAATGTACAGAGCCTATCAGGGATATAGGAACTATAATACAAGATTGCCCAAGGGAAATAAAGCTTCCTGGGCAAACTTGAATGCTCTTTTTTTGAGTTGCTTTTCCCACGGGAGTCTCTCAAGACTCTTGCGGACCCAACCACCCAGATATATAATTATTTGTGTACCTTAATTTCTCAGAAACTACAGAACAGAATGACATCGAACCACAAAACACATAGTTGTTTGGTATGGCTTGGCAGGAGCTTTACTGCTCCCACCAAGATAGAGCAAACTGTGCTCTGCTTCTAGCAAGCGAGGGCATAAAAATTGCTTTTGCTTGTTAGAAGCCAAGCAAAATTGTTTTTATACAGAGGGAGCTGCATTTTTAGCTGTTTCCTATATATAAAAGCAATACTGTCTCCCGCAAGAGGCGTGGAGACAGCAGGGGCCGCAGGAGCCTTCACGCTACCCCATGAGCCTCAGCGAAAATAACTGTGTGACCTGGCCACCCAGAAGAGAGGCCAGGCCCTGGGTAATGGGGTTACTAGGGCTGAAATCAGCCGGGGAAGGCTCCCTTTAATACAAAAAGATCCGGGTGCAATCCCCCCTTTCACAAAAGGCCAGGCCCTGGGGGATGGGTTGCCAGGGCCGAAATCGGCCCAGGGAAGGGGTGCACATGGCCCCCTCCTTTAATAATTAAAAAGAAAATAAATCGTGTCTGGAACGTCGTCGGAGGTCCCGCCCCATTTCAGCACCACTCTATAAACATGCCTCCTGGAGCACAGAAGGTTTTGGGGCCAACAAGTCCTCCTGTTTCCTCCAGTAAGTCAAAACAGCGTGAAGGCTGAAAGGACATCAGAGACCATGCCCTCTTTCTCCACCACTCTGCAAGCGCACCTCCTGGCACACTGCTGGTTGGGGAATGAAGTCCCCTATATGCTGAAGTCCTTGGGGGCAGCAAACCCTTCAGTAAATCCAACAGACCACGATTGCTGATAGGACTTCACAGGCCATGCCCCCTTTCTCCACCACTCTGGAAATGCACCTCCTCTCGCACACTCCAGGTTGGAGGACGAAGTCCCCTAGGCTCTAGAGTGTCCTTGGGGGCCAACAAGCCCTCCTGTTACCTCCAGTAAGTTCCACACAGTGGAATTGTCAAAAGGTCTTCAGAGGCCACGGCTCCGTTCTCTCCCACTCTGCAAATGAGCCTCCTGGCACACTGCTGGCTGGGGGATGAATTCCTCTTGGATGCTGAGGGTTCTTGGGAGCCCATAAGTCTCCTGTTACCACCAGTAAGGACAAAACACTCTTGAGAGCTGGTCAAAGGCCCTGCTCCTTTTTTCTAACACTCTGCAAACACGACTACTAGTTACAAAAACATACAAAACCCCTAGGGTTCCTGCTCTTCCAGCGCTCTCCCAGCGCGCAGCCCCGCAGCTCACCCGGGCAGTGCTCTGCCTCTGATAGCAGGCTGATAGCCCCAGACAGCGGTTCGTGGCCCCATAGTGCGCCTCTGGACTGCCCTTGCATTTTTAGTTTAGTTTGTTAGCTTTAAGTTAAGGTTCTCTTTTTATCTTTTCTTGACTCCTTCCACATCCACCTGTCACCTAGCCCTCTGTTTTTTCTTTCCACTTTTACTCTTCCTACGTGTCCTGCCCCTTCTGCCGCCGTCCCGCTGCTGCTGCCCCTGTGGCCTGTCCTACCCTCCCCCGACCTCTACTTAATGGAGGTTGATGCGCAGCCGCGCTACTGGCATGCCACCAGCGTGCCAAAGGTTAGCCCGTCTGTGCCCATCCATGACCCGACCACAACCAGCGCCAGGGACCCTGGTCCCCTGGCCTGCCAACGCTACAACTGCATGACTCTCCATGCACTCAACATCGCAAAAATAACAACTGCAAGCTCTCCTCACCTCTCAACACCCACAGTCCTTTCAATGGCCGCCACTCCCTCACCTTCGTGGGGACCCAGGACCCACCCCCACCGACCAGCAACATCTCCACCACAGCCCAAACCCTGCAATGCATCCTCCTCCTCAAGGTCCGCTCGCTCCACAGACATGCCATGGAAATCTGGGAGCTCCTCGACAGCACCACTCCTGATGTTGCCTTTCTTACTGAAACCTGGACAAGTGCCACCTCAGAACCAGACATTGCTATCGCCATCCCCGAAGGATACAAAATCATCCAGAAGGTCTGCCCAAACCGCCCTGGAGGCCTCATCCCCTTAGCCCACAAGGCCAACCTCCGCCTGGGCACCTACATCAACCGGCCAACAGACCTAATGGAACACTTCCACTTCAAGATATAGGTCAAACCAAACCGACCACCACCCTCCGAGGCACCCTCATCTACAGTCCTCCTGGACCCTGCACACTTTTCTCCGACTCCATCACCAACATCATCACACCACACACGATCACCTCCACCAACTACACTTTGCTGGAAAACCTCAACTTCCAACTCAACAACCGCCAAGACCCTAACTCCACCTCGCTCCTGAAAAACCTCCACATCATCGGACTCAGCCAGATCGTACCAGGAACAACGCACTCAGCAGGACACACTCTCGACCCTATCATCACAGCTGGAAACTCCATCTCCTTCAGCCAAACCTCCAAACACCCACGGACGGACCACCGCTGCCTCCACTTCACCTTCAAAGCAAACATCTTCCGCAGATGGCCCGCCAGCCCCAACTCTGGAATTAGAACAAGCTCTCTGATGACTAGCTCACCACCACCCTCAGTGGCTCCGCTCCCACCAACCTCAGACGAAGATCCCACCACCGCCACCCGCACCCTACATAAATGTATCACAGACTGCGCCAACACCATCGCCCCCTCAAGAAAACCTCCAACCTTAACACCAAGAAGGCCAGCTGGTTTTCATCCAAACTCTGGGACTCCAGACGAACCTACAGATGACTCAAAAAACTATGGAGGAACTCCAAAACCCCTCCGGACCTCGACAACTACAAAACAGCCACCACCACCCACCACAAACTCATCAGACACTCAAGAAAGCACTCAGGACAGAATCTCCACCCACGCACACAACAGCAAAGAACTCTTCGGCATCAGCAAAGAATTTGCCCAACCCAACAGTGAATCCATCAACTTCCCACCCTCCCAGGACCTCTGCGACAAACTCAGCGCCTTTTTCCATCACAAAATCAAGACCATCTCTGACAATTTTGACGACAACAACCTACATGAGGAACCCACACCCACTGCTTCCTGCACCACATAGCCGTCACTGGACAGCTGGACTGCCCTCAGTATCGAAGACACCTTAAAGACTAGGATGACCACCCACTGTGGACCCCCACGGACCCCTGCCTCTACCACATCTACCGCAGAGCAGCAGACATCATCGCCCCTCGGTTACAGGGAATCATCAACCGCTCCTTCGAAACCGCCTCCTTCCCCAATGACTGGAAACACACCACGATCAACCCTATCCTGACAGAAACTCTCGGTGGACCCCTCCGACCTCAAGGACTTCAGACCGATCTCCCTACTTCCGTACCCAGTGAAAGTCATTCAAAAAGCTGTCAACTGCCAACTCGCCTCCTTCATCGACGGGAACAACATCCTCAACTATTTCCAATCAGGCTTCAGAAAGAACCACAGCACCAAAACCACCCTCATCGCTGCGACAGACAAAAGCCGCTCCCTCCTTGACAGAGGATAGACTGTGGCCCTTATCCTTCTGGACCTCTCCGCAGCCTTTGACACGGTCACACACTGCACCCTAACCCGCAGACTCTACGATGCTGGAATCCGTAACAAAGCCCTCGACTGGATCCGCTCATTCCTCACAGGCAGAACACAGCGGGTCAGACTCCCTCCTTTGCTCTTGGAACCCACAGTACCACCTGCGAAGTTCCCCAAAGATCCTCAATCAGCCCCACTTTGTTCAACGTTTACATGGCCCCATTTGCATCCATTGTCAGATCACATGGACTCAACATTGTATCGTATGCAGACGACACTCAACTCATCCTCTCCCTAACCAATGAACCCAACATCTCAAAACAGAACTTTCAAGAACAAATGGAAGCTGTTGCCAGGTGGATGAACAACAGCTGCCTACAACTGAGCACAGACAAAACCGAGGTACTCATCACAGGCCCACATCCCGAAGCCTGGAACGATACCTGGTGGCCCCTCGCCCTTGGGAACCCACCCCCATCTACAGATCACGCATGCAACCTCGGAATCATCCTGGACTCCGATCTCAAAATGGGCCATCACCTCTTCCTGCTTCCATGCCCTCTGTCTCCTATGCAAAACTTTCCACTGGATTCCCCTAGAACACAGGAAAACCATCACCCTCATCAGCAGCAGGATGGACTACGGCAACGCACTCTTCGCCCGGAGTCAACATGAACCTCACCCACAAACTCCAGAACATCCAGAATGCCTCCGCCAGCCTAGTCCTTAACCTACAGCGCCATTGCCACATCAGCCAACAACAGAGGGCACTACAATGGCTCCCCGTCGAGAAGAGAATCACCTGCAAGCTTCTCACCCACGCCGACAAAGCCCTCTACAACACCGGCCCCACCTACTGAACAACCAACCGCCTCTCGTTTCACGCACCCCAAATATCCGTCTGATCAGCCCAGCTGTTCCTTGCACTGTAGTGTAGTTCCTATATTCCCAATAGGCTCTGCGCATTGGAATAATATATCCTATAGATTTGACATAGAACTTGGATCGACTAGGTCTCTATCGAATATATTAGACTTAATTGTGAGTGCCAGCTAGCTCAGAGGTCACTAGAAACTTTCTCAAATTCACAAGAAGGGATTTGTTACTGACAACTGCATAAACATGACAACTTTGTTTCCCCAAGAATAAAACTGATCTTCAGAGTTGTGGAAACAATAGATAGATATTTTACTCAGTCAATCGTGCATGCTTCGTTTCTTCAGAGGTGCAGAGAAATAGAGAGACGGGCGTTTTCAATAAAAGGGTTTATTGAACAGTCTTCTTTCTCGTGCAAGTTAAGTGAACTGCTACAATAGTAATACTGGTAGCCAAATATATATGCGTACAGTAAGAAGAGTATTATAAAATAATACTGTAAAAGCGTTGTATGGTTTCTAAACCAAAGATAAATACATACATAAATACCTAAGGCCAAAAGTACTCAATTGGTGTTTCTAAAATACGCCTACCCTAATGTACCTAACCTAAGTCTAGTACGAGGTAAGAAGTAAGTGAGGTGTAGCATAGGTTTAGTGTCTCAGGACTCGATTTCCCAACACCCCGCGAGGGGAGCTTGGAAACACTGGAGCTGGATTCTCAGCGAGAGAAAGGACAGTTTCTTGATCAGTGCGTCAGCTGGAGGGTCGGCTTCCTTCGGCACTTGCTGTAGCGAGCTGCGTCGGGCAAGTGGATAGTTGAGCTGCTCCGAACCACCATGTGTTTGCTAGGGCAAGTGTAGGTATATTTATACCTTGAAGGTGCCTAATTTGACGTAAAGTCGGACATATTAACTTCATCAAAGAACCCCAAGAAAATGGCACTTCTTTGAAAACTCCATGATTTCTAGGCCATATCAATATTCATGCAAGGGGATGTTCCTGACTGCTGAAGCCGAGTTTTCCAAGAAATCGTTGAAGCTTTTTGGAACAAGTGAAAGTAGCCATGCCTGTATTTGGACTGGATGGGTTACGTCTAAATATGGGTATGATTTCTATGTCTATATAGGGGCAATTTGAATTATACCTATATAAAGGCATGAATCGGTAAATTACGCTTGGATTCTAAAATGCTACACAACACCCACTCCAATGTATTATGTTCGATATTACTAAATTCTAAGCACTTTTAAACATATCTAAAGCATGATGTGTAAAAATCTCTCCCAAAACACATAAAATGCATTTTAAATGATTTTACGCGAAAGATGAGCATTTGTGCTGTATGCATTTAAAAAAGCAATATTTTCATTCAAAGCATGTAGTGTGACATTGGAAAATGCTTATCAGAATGAGTCATGAAATAACATTTATGAAATTGCTCTTAAATATAGAAGAAAGGTCGAGACCATTCCATGAAAGAATATATAAACTGTTTAGGTTGTGGACAAGGTCAAATATTGTCACTTGGAAGTGTTTCAAAGAATTCTTGTTCTTGTTGGAGGGGATGATTTATTAGGGACAGGAGGGGCCAGGGGGACTCAGTGCACAGCTTTCAGAAGCCGCGCTGGCGAGACCGTGAGTGAAAACTAAGGGGAATAGGGCGGCTTAAATTGCACCGGGGCTGTCCTGGACCTCTTGCTCTAAAACAGGAAAAAACATACATATGAGCTTTTGGAGACTGAAGCTTGGAGTTGTACAATTTATTTGAAGACACAGCTTCTAGAAATAATCAGTGATAACATAAAAATTATATAGTACTTGGTCCTGTACCCAGCATTCTCTTGAAAGTCACATGGACCAGTTTTAGTTTACAACGTACAGTTTAACATTGGCTAAGAGAGAGAGATTTTGCTTTAAGTACACCTATGAGTACTGAGGCAGATTAAAAACGGTTCTGCTTGTTCACATAGATGAATACTCACATTTGCTCATAAGTGTAATCCTGCAAGATACATTAGAATGCAGAGTACATGTTATTTATCATTAGGTACACTCAAAATGCTATATCAGTGAGATGTCCTAAGACCACAGTATAAATGCTTAAATGTAGAGAACAAGTTAAAAAGTACATATGCAGATATAAAATGACTTTATCTAAAAAGCAGTTTAAAACATAACATAAGTAAAATATTTACATGCACAAAAGTATGAACATTTGATCAAGGGCCCTTGGAGACAACTCTCGGTCTGAATACCTACAAACAGACGAGGAGTTGCCCGCTGATGTTCTTGCGGGGCTCCTTCTTATACTGTCTAAAACACGTGAGACGATAATTACGTCATCCCACGCCACCACGTATCACATACCCGTCCATTGTCCATTGTCATTTACTGGACTGCTCTCTACCTTTCCCACCCGTAAGGTTAGGTATGGCCTTTTTCCTGTAATTGTGGTACATACTTCAGTCTAGACTGAGACCTGCCACTTGACTGGAAGTTTAAGAATAAACTATCAATGGACGACAGAAATGTGTTAGTATTGCTTCGAGGGGTCCTATTCATGTGTCAATCAGGCAATCTGCGATACTATTTCGCCACACTTAGCCTCAGTTTATCGGATATCTGGCTTGACGTAGCTGTGGTGGGAACTTCCCTTATTCTATTCATGGCTTAGGTGGGGGACGTGGGGTATGTTGCAAGATTTATAGAGGAACTTGACTTCTGCTGTTTGTGAGAAATATACAATGAGGTGGGGCCTGGTAGGGGTGCGGGTCCTTGCAGGCAAGAGCAGCTGGGTGAATCTTGGGTCAGACTTGCTTTCTGCTTCTGTTTAAGCTAAGAGAAAATGGCAGTGCTCAGGGCAATGTAACTGAGGCCTGTAACCTCTAAACAGCAGGGCCTACACAGGAGTTATGTTGTGCAGGTGACAGGTGTGTCCTTGGATAGCTGTGCAGGTAAAAATTCTTACTCCAACATTCTCTTAGAAGAGTTCTACTTTAATAAGATTACTTTGTGCCCCAAACAAATTCAAAAGATAGTGTTCTTAAAGTTGGAAGTTTTGTTTTAAAAAGTGAAGGTCGAAAACAGAGTCCCATAGAACACTGTGTTCAAACTTCAAAAGTCAATCTCGTTGTTTGGAGAAAACATTAAATCCTCTAAGCTGGCAAAGAAATCGTCTACCACAGTAGGAGAATGTAGGACCACTTCATTAAGTAAACCGATAGCACCAAAAAGTGAAGCATCGCCATCAGCGTTAGCCGCATTAGCAACGTTCGTCGGAGATGGAGACGGTACCTGTGTGCCTGTTGATCTACGTATCTCACCATCAGCATATTGCGTCTGTGAGATCTCAATGAATGCCGTCATCAGGATTGGTAGCCGCTGGGGGCAACACGATGCATGGGCCGTTACTGAACCAAGCAAGGTATCAACATCGATTGGCAGTGCTGATGGAAGTGTTAGAGAGATGCCCAACACACATTCTTCTCCACATAGCAGGCATCCTAGAACAGGTAAGATGGAATCTTGCCAGATAGGTCGGAATGATAGGAACCACATGGTATTCAGGTCTCCTAAACGAGCCAGGCCCAGAATCTGAATCATGCGCTCACTACACTTCATTGCCAGGAGAGTGTTCTCTATGGTAATCTGGGTGTCGCTGCTGACCGGACTTGCCATATCGGAGCAGAAGGAACAAGAATAGTATTAATGCTACGAGTCCCAAAATGAGAGGCAGGCCGCCGAACACAGAGTGCACGAAGTTTGAAAAAAAGCTGAGGACTGCTTCAAAGGGTGCTAACAGTCCTGAAAAAACTGTCTTAAATACATTTACAATACCACTGGTATCAGACATGTTTAAGATACGACCTAACATTTCTACGAAATTTACGGGACAGTTTGTGGATAAAAGGGCATGTATCTCTGCAGAGGACCTTGCAACTTGTAGTTCATACGTCTCTTTCGACGAGGTCAGTGGCACAGTTTTTTGTAAAAGAATGGCTTTCATTCTGCTTAAAGTATCAATTCGAGTAGAAGAGATATTCAGTGAAGGTCATAACGGCGACTCCCCATCTGTCTTAGCTTTAGGAAACAATACTTGTGTACAACAAGTGACCCTGACACAGTTACGAGATAGGCTGTTCCTGGCAACATGCTACAACAGCTGTGATCATTCAACATTATATAGCTCCCATTAGAAAGCTGCCTAAAAATTGAATCTATCACCGCTGCTGGATAAGTTGGTCGAAGAACCATCACATGCTCCATGTAAATTAATACCCTGTCACAAAAGTGTACCGCTTAGTGCTCTTTCACATTGTGTACCTCTAAGAAATACTTATTTTCCCCCACTGCAACATCTGTGTATGTATGGTAATTCCCTGGTTGACTTTATGTATTCCTTACCCAACCTTTCATACACAGCAACTAGTTTATATTTCAAACAGTATTGAAATTGAAAATTGTGACAGGCAGAGTGATTATCCCGTGTATTAGCCATTCTGTTGCAGGTTTTTCTGAAACAGTTAATGGTAATCTTTCCATTTTTTCAATGCTGAGCACAGTATAGTCTGCTCCTCTTTGTGCCAGAGTGATTTGTTTATCTGTAAGGTTAAATACAGAAAACAATGACGTGGTGTTGATTAGACGCCATGGCACATATTCAGAACGAAGATTTTGTAACGTCCAGCCTAAAAGCATTATAGAACGTAATTGTGACTGTCCATGCTGTAGCATGAGCAAGTCCTGTTCCATTATGTCTATGGCAGAGGATACTATGCTGTCCAATGAATACATTCTGGATGACAGAGTCGTTAACCCATTGTCAACTACAGAGAGAGCTTTCTCTAAATTAATACGATTAATACGATCAATTTCTCGTATTCTTTCTGCAGTCTTTGCCTGTGTCGCTTTCCAAGCTTCATTATAAATGGCGTATAAACCTGCATATATGAAACGTTTATGACGTCGTTTGTAAGAAGTCCCTTAAATCAATGCCATCTTTAAGTAAAGATAAGTGTTGTTTAACCTCTGTAAGTGTAGATTTTTATAGCCACTCAAGGCCCAGTTTTCCTACACTGTATGTTGTTACTATCCTTGGATGTTGGCTCTGGACATAGCTTGGATCTGGCCTAGTTATTGTAAACCGTTTTATCTTGGCCAGGCCAAGGCAGGATGTCTTTTGCACAGTGCCGTTCAAAAACATTATTTGTTCACGGATAATGCAGGCTCGAAATAATAAAGCTTCTATTCCATGCACTTGCTAGTCTTTTGAGCCCCGGACAGTTTTCGTTTCTATGTTGTCACTCTAAAAATCGATGCCTAATGAGGACAGCTGGGCATAAAAGGCTGCAGAATAAATGCTGCTTAGTATTAGTCAACATACTTTTCATTCCTGTCTTATTAACATTTTTAAGGTAAAAGGTTTCTGGATTTGAGACATTAAAACCTGAGAAGTATGGACATTTTTCATAAAATGTTTTTGAGCTACCCTTCGGTGGCGTCGGACAATGTTCACATTGATTGAGAGTATAAACATTTCTAGGGTTTGCAGATTTGTGCAAGTAATGATGGCCATAATGATTATAACTATACATGTGTGCATAATCTGTTGAACCTTCTAAGTATTCATGTTTTGTAAATTTAGCAGACATCTCTAAGTCTGACATCATATTATTAACAGTCTCAAAGTCCCAATCATCAGAAAATGTGCTGGGTGAAACAAAGTCACTCAAGGAAACCTTCAATTGATGTGGAATCTTCAACAGCTCTGCAGGGCTAAAAATGTCATAATCCGTTCTGTCCCAAGCTATACCCCCAGGTATAGGGATGGCTGTGATGTTCACTGATGTCAAGTCTCTTTGTTCACGATGAGATGATTTGTGTGGCTTCAGGAGCAAGTTGATGTTCTTACTTGTTGTGTCCATTTTACTATATTTTCCATTTATGAGCATCCCCGAAGTTAATACCAGGATTAGCCAAAGTAGGAGAAAAAGTACGCCTAGCACAATCCAAAATTCAACCCATGGTGAAACCAGATAAGTTTTTTCAAGTTGCTGAAAGAGTTCTGTTACTTGATCTTTAAAGGTTTTATTTGCTTGCCTCGTTTCAGGCTTACTGGGATCCTCAGAAAACGTATCAAAGTTAATGAAATAGCCAGAGGAAGTTTTGTCAATTGTTGGAATTGCATCAGGATTTTTTTAAATCACTGGGGCTACCGGATCCTTTGTCATATTAGTATAGTCAGATGCTACATCATTATAGACAGAAGTGTCTTGACGAACTGTTATTTGGGTCTCGAGGCACAAGTTCCATTGCATTATTGCTTAGTCCTTTGTTCTGTGCTGCAGTGTCTTCAAATGTTATCAGTCTCTCAGTCTGAACCTCTTGGATAGTAGCAAGATTTGGTCTTCTGCTACATCTTTGGAGTCCACAGGGCCTACTACTTATTATCGACCACATGATGTGGTTTGACCAGGTCGATAGATACGAACCTGTTTTCCTTTCTTCCAGCAAGGGGCGGCAGTAACACTGTTCTTGATCTGTGGATTGCTAGCACAGGTATTGGTTTTCTGTAAGAAGGCCCAAATTCCTTCTTATCCGCGATCTTTTCTCTGACTAGATCCACAATCTTTGGAATCCAGACAGGCCTTGCTGGGACGGGTGGTTCTCCCTCAGTGGTCGTTGGCTTCTGTATTGCTTTGACTTCTCCTTTTCTCGTTTAAGTCCTGCAAAATAGCCAAACAGTCTTTGATATCAAAGGCTTTTTGTTCCACCACTGAAGTGTGACGATCAAGGTACTGGTCAAGCATTCTAGTACCAAAAAGGATTTACTAGGGAGTGATTCCACCCAGAGAATTTCTTGGCAGATTATTTAAACTACGTTGGACACTTATTAGATGTTTGACCCACCCGTCACCCGAGCCTAATACCCTAGCTGTTATAGATTGCTTTATGTCCCGGATTTTTCTTTCCACTACAGAATTGGACTTGAATACTGCAATGCAACGCCCAGATTGACCATGGCCTCCTTGTAAGCTTTGGAGCTAAACGCAGGACCCGCATCAGAATGTAGCGTGCCAACTGTTTATGTGCAGATAATGACTCGCAAATCTTTTATAACAGTTTGGGGGTCAGCCAAACGCTGAGGCCACATCCAAATGAATCTTGAGCATGAATTTATTTATTTATTTATTTATTGGGCTTATTGAGCTCGACAACTACCCAAAAAGGGTTTTCCGGCGCTGGAAGATACTGAACCACGAGGGCAGAAGAAAGACTCAGGAAAGAGACTGGAGCAGGTTACTAGTTAAATCCACTGCGACCATGATATAGTTATAGTTACCATCCCTTTGTAAGGGACCAGAGTGGTCCTGGTAAACACATGCTAATGGTTTATCTGAAATTAAAAGGGGTGTTTGTGCCGGGCGTTTCACTGTTGAAACCTTCATTTTCTGGCAAATTTCACATTCCAAAACATGGTCTGTTTACTCATGTGCGGCCACCAGTATCTTTGTTTTAATAATGACACTGTGGCGGAACCACCTGCGTGTGCAGAGGCGAGCCCTTCATGTGCTGCTAAGATTAGTCCTAATCTATGTTCCATGTATGGAATTACTCTATCCCCCTCTCCAGGGATTTGAGCAAAAGAAACATTATTTACATCAGTTATATATGAGTACTTGAGTGGAAAGCCTTTTGGTAACATTTTACCGCTGTCTATATTGGAAGCGGTGACAGCCTGCATTATTTCTCTGTTTATTTTTGTTTTTGAACGAGTGATTGCAGCTACGGAAGCCGTTTGCCCAGCTGCCTTCGCGGCTTCATCAGCCAATGAATTCCCTGCAATGTGAACACAATCACGCTGATGACTCTGTGTATGGATCACGTGAGTCTTTTGTAGTTCTTTCTGTAATTGAAGTACTCGATCCCAAAGCAACTTATGCTTGATTGTGCCACCTTTTGCATCTTTGAAACCGTTTTGAACCCAGTTCTGCAAGTATTCATTGTAAGATTGAATGCAGTAATACGAATCTCACACTATGAGTGTGGGGAATTCGCGATCAGTATTTTCAAGCGTCATCTTGAAAGCCTGTAGTTCAGCTCGCTGAGCTGTACAGTCTCCGAGAAATTGTGTTTTTGTGACCATGGGTCGGAATTTACCATCGCGCCAGCGACCTTTAACAATTGCGCACGTAGCACTATAAGCTTGTTTACCCCCAATTGAGGGCTGTGTTGATCCGTCTGTATATATTATACATTCGTACTGTTCCAGAGGCAGAATCTCAGTGAGCAGAGGACATTCTTGTTCGTATTGTAGAAATTCTTGAGTTTTCAAGTAGGGGTCAAAAACGTATTCAACGTCTGTCGCAGCAAGAGAGTTAACCCATTGTATCCATCTTAGATGTAAAGCCTTTGCATTCGGAATGCTTGCTTTTATCACTGCCTCTAAGGCAGGTACAGGAGTAACAACCATTATGCATTTACCCTGTGCGAGAGCTCTCTCTTTTGCTACTGCAGTTTGAACCGCTGTCAGAATTTTTTCTGTAGCAGTGAATTTCATTTCAGCTTGTGATTTGTAAGCAATTGGTACTTTTTCACCTTCATTAAAGGTTAAGTATGTAAATCTGCATCTTCCTGGGATTATTCTAATTACAAGGTTGATTACGTTTACGCGTGTCTGTAAATGTGATGTTGCTAATATGTCTGTTTGCACTGAACACAACATTTAGGTGTGTTTTTGAGTCCAATTAGTTATTTTAAAATCAGGTTTAATTAATTTTTAGAGAGGTTTAACCCTTTCTGCGTAGTTTAGAATGTATGTTCTTCCGAAATTCAGGAAACCTAGAATTGACTGTAAGGTTTTTCAGCGTTTTTGGAGGTTGGAGCAGCGCACACTTTTCTAAAAAGTTGGCTTCCAGGCTTTTGCCTTCACTTGATAACTTGTATCTTAGAAAAAGGACGCTGAGGTGGGCAATTCTTGATTTCTTAAAGTTGATTTTATACCCTTCAGAGGCGAATCCAAGTATAAGGGTAATCACTCTATTCAAGTGCCTGTCCAAGTCATCATCTGTTAGACAAATGTCATCGACATAAGATAATGCCTCATCATCTTACGTTTGTAGTAACTCTGTTACTCTGGCTGAAAACAACCCCGGACTACCTACTTCCACACGGACCTTCTTGCTCTTCAACACTCTGGCCCCCTGGACTCTCGTGCAGCTGGTGCCGGCTCAAAATTGTGGTATCTTCATCTCCCCAGGCACCTTGCCAGGTATTTCTGATTTGAGTGCCCTGACATGACACTGTATTTCTCCTACCATCTTACCTGGCGTAGGGTCCCCTGTGCCACTATCTTTGGCGGTTGTATATCTTAACACTCGCTCGCTGGTAAAACAGCAGCTTGAGATATTTCAGCTGTTGGACGATGATAAAGTGGATATCCTCCTACTTTCTGAAACCTGGCTATCAGAAGATTCTGCCCCGGATATCCTTGCTGCTATCCCCACTGGTTATTATATTTTACAATCTAATAGGGCCGGCGGGAGAGCCGGAGGGGGGGGGTCGCAGCTATCATTCATTCCCAGCTTAAGTTTACTACCCTGGAAACCTCTATCCTTGCCAAAACTGACTGTCTTACTTTTAAATTCTCCTCTCCTAGGTTTTCTTTTATTTGTGTCCTTGTTTACAGACCTCCTGACTGCATGCCTCTTTTTTCTCAACAGTTTGGCGAACTGGTCTCCAGGCTTGTCATTAACTCTGCCAAAATTCTCATTATTGGCGATTTTAACTACTGGCCAACCGACCCCTGTGAGAGTAATCCCTCCTAGGATTTCACCGACCTCCTACTTGGTATGAACTGCAGTCAGCATATCTCTGTAGCTACTCATAGCAAAGGTCACATTCTCGACCAAGTGTGGACGACCAACCTTCCCTCAGTGTATCCTTGCTCTTGGTCCGATCATTCCTTTATTTCATTTTTTATTAACCTCACTTTGCCTGTTCACCCCATCCCCATTACCAATTTTACTGCCCGCAATTGGAAGCGTGCCAATATTGCAGAATTCCACGCTATCTTGGCCTCTACAGCCCCCAGGGACCAGGCCTCGTTGACCGACCAGGCCTGTCTTCTTGAGCAATGGCTGGTATCTGCCAGTGATAAAGTAGCCCCGTTAAAAACCATAAAAACTAAACGTCCCCATGACGCTCAGCGTTGGTTTACAGATCAACTAAAATCGGATAAATTGTCCCTTCGCCGAAGCTGAGCGCCGATGGAAACGCAACTACGATCCCATATCCAAAATTGAGTATGTGGATTCACTGAAACAGTACAAAAAATCTATCTTATCGTCCAAAACTTCTTATTTTTCCCAGAAAATTATGTACTCTGCCTCCAAGGCTAAGGACATTTTTTCTATAGTTGAGGAGCTCACTCTGCCGGACCGTGTTACTGTCCAACCCCTACCTACTCAAGCTCTCTGCGATTCTCTGAATTCGTATTTCACTGAAAAAATCATCACCATCAAAAACAACATACCCCCCTTCCTCTTCCATTCCCCCTCCTTTGCCCCCTATGAACCCCCGTCGATTTGACGTTTTCCCTCCCATTTCCCTGACTGAGTTCACTTCATTGCTACATTTAGTGAGCTCTGGTTCCCCTAATGATTGATGTCCCCCGCAAATTCTTAAAGACATCTTTTTGGCCTGTCCTGACCCCCCTTTATCACTGCTCAACAAATTGCTTGCTACTGGCATGGTCCCAGATTCTTTCAAACAGACGGTTGTATTGCCCATACTAAAAAAGCCGGGCGCCGACTCTTCGGTCATGAGTAACTTTCGACCAATTTTCCTTCTTTCCTACTTGGGGAAAATCTTAGACACCTACGTCACACGTAGCCTCAGTGCATTCATCGAGGGCTCGTTCTTTTTGGATAATCAGCAAGCTGGCTTCCGGCCAGCTCACTCCACGAAGCTGTTATTGTGGCCGTGATGGATGTGCTGAGGCAAGGCACCGACAAGAATATCGCCCAAGCTCTTGTACTATTGGACCTGTCGGCGGCGTTTGACACGGTTGATCATGCTATCTTGATCGACCGTGTCAACAACACGGGTATTCAAGGCGTGGCCCTCTCATGGATTACATCTTTCCTGCACCAGCGCTCCCAGGCAGTCCACTTGTTCACTTATTCTGCTTCTTATTCCCCCTTATTTTGTGGAGTCCCTCAGGGCTCTGCTCTGTCGCCACTCTTGTTTAATCTCTACATGCAACCCCTCATGGCATCCCTCCATCACACCCCCGTTACTATTTTTAGTAATGCAGACGATTTACAACTGATTTTTCCTGTTGATCCCTCCCCCTCTTCCTGCACCAACTTTCAATCCACTATGCTTGTGATCTCTGAGTGGATGCACTACAGTCAGCTTAAGCTTAATCCTAACAAGACGGAGTTGGTATTGATGGGTTGGCCAGCTAACCCCTGGAATTCCAGCTTCTGGCCCCCCTCCCTTGGGCCTTCGCCCAGCCCTGTCAATTCGGTAAAGAGCCTAGGCGTAATTATATCTAGTGACCTGTCCATGAGACCTCAAATTAATGCAGTAACATCTTCCTGTTTCTTCCATCTACGCAGGATCTGCAAAATTCGTAGATTCCTTACCACTGAGGCACTCATTCTTGTCATCATGGCTCTCGTTACCTCGCGTATTGACTACGCCAACTCCCTCTATATTGGAATTCCTGCTTACCATCTTCATCAGCTGCAGTTGGTGCAAAACCAGGCGGCAAGACTGGTCTTTCATCAGCCCAAACACCAACATGTCTCGCCCCTGTTGAGGAGACTGCACTGGCTTCCCGTAGCCTATCGCTGCTCATTCAAACTTGGCTGTACCGTTAAAGGCCCTCATAGACCAAGCCCCTGCCTTTATCACATCCAGCCTTCAGCGCTACACCCCCTCTAGAGATCTCCGGTCTATTTCTCACAACCTGCTGATGATCCCTAGGTATAAACGCAAAAAGCATGGAGGATTGTGTTTTTCTTTCTTGGTCCCCACTATGCGGAACTCCCTCCCCATTTCCCTTAGGCTCTGCCCTCGTTATGTTTGCTTCCGCAAATTACTTAAGACTCATCTTTTTCAGCTAGCTTATTGAGTTATCCCGCTGCCCTGTTTTCCCCCGCAATTGTTTTGAGCGCCATGAAACCTTCTGGTGACCGAGCGTGTTACAAATATTTTTAACATAACATAACATAACATAACATAACATAACTATTCTTGAATTCCTGGGGGAGACGACAGAAGTGACGCTGTGTCCCCATAATTGAGAAAGCGGTCAAGTTCCTGCTTTCAGGTGCAATGTTTTGACAGAAGAAACCGTTAGAAACATCTAATGTTGTTTTATATTTTTTACGCACAATGTTATTCATTAAGAGCTGCACTGTGTACATTTTGTACTGCAAAGGTTTTGCAACAAGAGTTTAAATGTCTGTAGTCCAAAACGAGACAATATGTATTGTCTGGTTTGGAGACAGGAAACAAAGGATTGTTCATTGACGAGGTGCATGTTTCAATTACCCCTTGGTATTCAAGTTGATCTAGTATCTACCTGACCTGTTTTTTAGCTTCTTGCTTAACTGGATACTGCCTCTGTGCAGTTGGTTGAGTTTTCAACTGGATTTTGTGTTGAGGAGAATCCTCATCCCATCCTACATGATTTTTATATAATGCTGGAGCCTGGGCTACAGCCCATTTTCTGGCATAGGTATATTTTAAGTGAATTGGAATATAATTGGAGAAGGCTGGCATAATGATGTCTTCGCCGTGTGGGCACTCCCTGACATATTTTGGTGGCCTTTCTTTTTCAGCTAGAAGAATGTCATAACCCTTAGAGAGCTTCTCCCAAAAGAGTGCTTTTATTTTCCTAGTTATGTCCCCCTCTATCCGGAGTGTTACTTCATATAACTTATGGGGTACACTAACCCTGGTATCAGCTGTTTCCACTTGAATGTACTCATTCAAGTCCACTGTCTCCAGATGATTCTTCAAGATCTTGCGAGCTATGGTGACTTCTGCTGCGCTGTCCAGCATTGTCTGGGCCCACCCCACGTTCTTGAGTTGTGTCCTCAAGATCCTCTGCATGTCTGATTTTTAGACCTGCTACCTTCTTTATGATGAATTGGGTTTTCTTATTTTTTGGAACATGTTGATCGTCTTTGATCTTCCTTGTGTTCTGACCGTCCTCTTCTTTCCGATTTCTGTGAGAAAGTCTGAATGGTGCGAGAGGAATGTGTATCAGTATCTTGATATCTATCAGGTTTTCTCAAATTATCCCTGTTCCTGAGGTTATACCTCTTTTCAGAGTGCTCCTTTTGAGGAGACCTTCCTCAGGACTGAGAATGCTACTCATTAGAAGTTTATTTAGTATTTTACCACTTCTTTTTAGGAGTACTGAGAGTGTTTTTAATAAAGACCTTTTCAGGACTTTCTGTTAGTTGAGGTTTTACTGGTTTCCCACCGAAACTATCTCTACCTAGTTCTTCTTAGGATTTTTCAATTATTCTGGCCAGTTCATATGGTTGCTCAGTTACATGATTTTTTTTTATTTTTTGACGGGTCGCCACGGATGCTGCTTCACCTTTAATATTAGCTAATATTATAGCTGAGACCTGTTTGAAATCTTTCAGTAATTTCATACCCAGATTTAAAGTAGGCTCTGCCCCGTATTCATTTTTAATCTGTTTCAGGACGTCTGGTATCACCGCCATAGACGGAACACCATGTGTTTTTGTGTAGATTGCAGCATAGACTGTACACCAGGTGTCACAGTCCTCCAGGTGTGGTGCGATCCCAATCGGCTGTCAGTGCCTCGCACAAATGAATTGTCCTGCCCAACGCGTTTCGTGATTTCTCTTTCACATGACGAGCATCTCCAGTACGTAGCAACCCACTTGAGATTCATAAGTACTTCATTCGAAGAGAGAGCACAACGCTCCACTGTGAGAAATATCAATGAACTCCAAAGACCAGCAAGCCACAGTGTGGCCACGCCCACCTGGGCGGGAGAAGTAAATATAATGTGTGCTCTCTCCTCTGCAGATTGACCAGCAGCCCTTGATAAAGTGAGGAGAAATCACAAAACGCGTTGGGCAGGACAATTCCTTCGTGCGAGGCGCTGGCAGCTGCTTGAACACTGCATGTTCTCCTAAGAATAAAAGATGGTAAAAACGGAACTTACCTGTGATGGGCTTTCTTAACAGCAGGCAACTTTTGTTGGATTGATTAGCGGCCTCGCCTAAGCAGCGAGAAACGTCCTTCTGCATTCCGTGCAGCTCCGCCTCAGCGCCAAACGACGCTGGGGCACAAGGAACAGGTTTGGCCTTGGAGGACTGTGAAAGGCATGACGAGCATCTCCAGTGCGTAGCAACCCACTTGGGATTCATAAGTACTTCATTCGAAGACAGAGCACAACGCTCCACTGTGAGAAATATCAATGAACTCCAAAGACCAGCAGGCAACAGTGTGGCCACGCCCACCCTAGGCGGGAGAAGTAAATATAATGTGTGCTCTCTCCTCTGCAGATTGACCAGCAGCCCTTGATAAAGTGAGGAGAAATCACGAAACGCGTTGGGCAGGACAATTCATTTGTGCGAGGCGCTGACAGCTGCTTGAACACTGCATGTTCCTCTAAGAATAAAAGATGACAAAAACGGAACTTACCTGTGATGGGCTTTCTTAACAGCAGGCAACTTTTGTTGGATATATATATGTGACCTTGTCTTTCTTTCGTTGCACGGAGGAAGGTGGATGGATGTATGTGCCCGATCACCAGTGTCGCGCACACGAGGGCCCCGTGGCACTGAAGTTGGCCTCAGTTTCCACTGGCCTCTGCTTTGCGGAACTGTTGTTATTTCCAGGGAACTGGATCCACTGAGGCCCACCTGCAAGTCCGGGAAGATACGGAGCCGAGTAGCAGTCATTTGGCCGCTCGCTGGTGAGGAGTATCCCTTTCTTGCCCCCGCTACAAAGAGCCCCATGGCTTGTGGGTTGCTGCGGTTGGGGACCTAAGGAGCAAGCTGACATTTGGGGACACTTGTTTTTTGGGGACTTAATGATAACCATGCTCCCAGTTTTTCTCCACCCACGCATGCCTTTTCCCAAACGCACTGCTTTTTGGGACCTGTAGGCGCCGTGCATCAAGCGCCCGTCAGGAGGCACACGCTAAAGGATTTTCACCTGGGAGAGGAGGAGTGAACTGTGAGCCTGAGGGGTAGGCGGGTATTTTACCTGGTCATCGGCGCCCACTCCCTCACACACACCCCAGGCGCTGAAGAAGGCAACACGACGAAATGCATCCGGCATATCTGGGTGTTTTTCCAAATAAAGCTGGCTCCATATGATTTCCCCTACTGTGACCTTGTCTTTCTTTCGTTGCACAGAGGAAGGTGGATGGATATATATATATATATATATATATATATATATATATATATATATATATATATATATATATATATATATATATATATATATATATATATTAATATATATATATTAATATATATATATGTATATGTATATGTATATGACGAAGCTTGTCACTCAAACGACAACAAATGCCAAATTCAAAGTAACAAAAGAGTCGACCCAAAGGTGCTGGTGCAAGGGTGGTTTAATTCGATAAAGCCAGCGCTGCCACCATGACGCGTTTCGCCTCCGAGAAGGCTTGATCACATGACAAACTGCATGACAGTAAGCAGAACATTTAAAGTGACAGTGCATTGGAGTGTATCATGAAAATGGAAAAAATACTTTACATTAAATATATTTATATTTATATGTATATTTCAATACAAGATGCCCCAAAGCATATGAAGAGCACACTACTTCTCCCCCGCCATCCGGCTGTATATGCAGTTCACCAGGATTCTTCCTCTTTGATTACATTCGCCGACACGTTTCAGGGCACTCAGGCCCCTTCTTCTTGGGCCGCTCGTAAATAACACTGAGACCTGCAGTTGTATTTCACTCTGTTTTTATTGGTGTCACGTGTCCCGGCAGCAGCCCCACCCAGTCCGTGATGCTGCCATGGCCTTCTGGGACATGTATGCACAGTCTTGTAGGTTGCAATGTTTGTTTGTTGAATATGAGCATTTTCAAAATCCTTGAGTAGGATGGGGAGTCTTCCTGGAGAATTTCATTCGCGCAAGGGAAAGAAGTGCCATTAGAGTCGAAAGGTTTCACTCCCAGCCTCTCTTGTGTTGCGAGATGGTGCCTCTTCCACGGCAGGGACCGGCCGTGCAGTAAAATTTCAATACAAGATGCCCCAAAGCATATGAAGAGCACACTACGTCTCCCCCGCCATCCGGCTGTATATGCAGTTCACCAGGATTCTTCCTCTTTGATTACATTCGCCGACGCGTTTCAGGGCACTCAGGCCCCGTCTTCTTGGGACGCTCGTAAATAACACTGAGACCTGCAGTTGTATTTCACTCTGTTTTTATTGGTGTCACGTGTCCCGGCAGCAGCCCCACCCAGTCCGTGATGCTGCCATGGCCTTCTGGGACATGTATGCACAGTCTTGTAGGTTGCAATGTTTGTTTGTTGAATATGAGCATTTTCAAAATCCTTGAGTAGGATGGGGAGTCTTCCTGGAGAATTTAATTCGCGCAAGAGAAAGAAGTGCCATTAGAGTCGAAAGGTTCCACTCCCAGCCTCTCTTGTGTTGCGAGATGGTGCCTCTTCCACGGCAGGGACCGGCAGTGCAGTAAAATTTCAATACAAGATGCCCCAAAGCATATGAAGAGCACACTACTTCTCCCCCGCCATCCGGCTGTATATGCAGTTCACCAGGATTCTTCCTCTTTGATTACATTCGCCGACGCGTTTCAGAGCACTCAGGCCCCTTCTTCTTGGGCCGCTCGTAAATAACACTGAGACCTGCAGTTGTATTTCACTCTGTTTTTATTGGTGTCACGTGTCCCGGCAGCAGCCCCACCCAGTCCGTGATGCTGCTATGGCCTTCTGGGACATGTATGCACAGTCTTGTAGGTTGCAATGTTTGTTTGTTGAATATGAGCATTTTCAAAATCCTTGAGTGGGATGGGGAGTCTTCCTGAAGAATTTCATTCGCGCAAGGGAAAGAAGTGCCATTAGAGTCGAAAGGTTCCACTCCCAGCCTCTCTTGTGTTGCGAGATGGTGCCTCTTCCACGGCAGGGACCGGGCGTGTAGTAAAATTTCAATACAAGATGCCCCAAAGCATATGAAGAGCACACTACTTCTCCCCCGCCATCCGGCTGTATATGCAGTTCACCAGGATTCTTCCTCTTTGATTACATTCGCCGACGCGTTTCAGGGCACTCAGGCCCCTTCTTCTTGGGCCGCTCGTAAATAACACTGAGACCTGCAGTTGTATTTCACTCTGTTTTTATTGGTGTCACGTGTCCCGGCAGCAGCCCCACCCAGTCCGTGATGCTGCCATGGCCTTCTGGGACATGTATGCACAGTCTTGTAGGTTGCAATGTTTGTTTGTTGAATATGAGCATTTTCAAAATCCTTGAGTAGGATGGAGAGTCTTCCTGGAAAATTTCATTCGCGCAAGGGAAAGAAGTGCCATTAGAGTCGAAAGGTTCCACTCCCAGCCTCTCTTGTGTTGCGAGATGGTGCCTCTTCCACGGCAGGGACCGGCCGTGCAGTAAAATTTCAACACCAGATGCCCCAAAGCATATGAAGAGCACACTACTTCTTCCCCGCCATCCGGCTGTATATGCAGTTCACCAGGATTCTTCCTCTTTGATTACATTCGCCGACGCGTTTCAGGGCACTCAGGCCCCTTCTTCTTGGGTCGCTCGTAAATAACACTGAGACCTGCAGTTGTATTTCACTCTGTTTTTATTGGTGTCATGTGTCCCGGCAGCAGCCCCACCCAGTCCGGGATGCTGCCATGGCCTTCTGGGACATGTATGCACAGTCTTGTAGGTTGCAATGTTTGTTTGTTGAATATGAGCCTTTTCAAAATCCTTGAGTAGGATGGGGAGTCTTCCTGGAGAATTTCATTCACGCAAGGGAAAGAAGTGCCATTAGAGTCGAAAGGTTCCACTCCCAGCCTCTCTTGTGTTGCGAGATGGTGCCTCTTCCACGGCAGGGACCGGCCGTGCAGTAAAATTTCAATACAAGATGCCCCAAAGCATATGAAGAGCACACTACTTCTCCCCCGCCATCCGGCTTTATATGCAGTTCACCAGGATTCTTCCTCTTCGATTACATTCGCTGACGCGTTTCAGGGCCCTCAGGCCCCTTCTTCTTGGGCCGCTCGTAAATAACACTGAGACCTGCAGTTGTATTTCACTCTGTTTTTATTGGTGTCACGTGTCCCGGCAGCAGCCCCACCCAGTCAGTGATGCTGCCATGGCCTTCTGGGACATGTATGCACAGTCTTGTAGGTTGCAATGTTTGTTTGTTGAATATGAGCATTTTCAAAATCCTTGAGTAGGATGGGGAGTCTTCCTGGAGAATTTCATTCGCGCAAGGGAAAGAAGTGCCATTAGAGTCGAAAGGTTCCACTCCCAGCCTCTCTTGTGTTGCGAGATGGTGCCTCTTCCACGGCAGGAACCGGCCGTGCAGTAAAATTTCAATACAAGATGCCCCAAAGCATATGAAGAGCACACTACTTCTCCCCCGCCATCCGGCTGTATATGCAGTTCACCAGGATTCTTCCTCTTTGATTACATTCGCCGACGTGTTTCAGGGCACTCAGGCCCCTTCTTCTTGGGCCGCTCGTAAATAACACTGAGACCTGCAGTTGTATTTCACTCTGTTTTTATTGGTGTCACGTGTCCCGGCAGCAGCCCCACCCAGTCCGTGATGCTGCCATGGCCTTCTGGGACATGTATGCACAGTCTTGTAGGTTGCAATGTATATATACACATATGTATTTACACATTCACTGTGGGCAGGGAAACTGTTTCTTTGAGGCGGGCACCCCAGGACAGTGGCGACTCCTCCTCCTCAATTAGGGTGGAGAAGCGCCGCCCCACTGCTTTCTCGCAGTGCGAGAAGCAGAAAATCAAATGGTATTTTAAATATAATTTTATTGTGCCTGGTTGGGAGTGGGCGGGCAAGTGGGCAGGTTGGGTAGGAGTGGCTTGTGGCTTGCACCCCTCTGAGTGTCCTGACTGTTTGGTCGGCTCCGGGGCCGACCAAAGCAGTCATGCGCACTCTATATTTTCTCTATGTAGGCCGAAAATAGCTTCCCAGCAGTTGCCCGGCTGGCCACCGTCCGGGACTTTCAAATGTCACCAGCCGCCATTGCCCCAGGACACATATTAGTAGTCAGGCCCAGGACAGGGGTCCCCGGAGCCTTTCTTGGCTCAGCTCAATGGGCAGTGCACTCCTCTCCCCTTTAAGTACATGTTCTGACACCCGGGATTGTGTCCCCGGTGTCTTTAGAGGCTTGGGAGGGGGTCTATGCACCCCCCTCACCTTTATATTTATTCTTCAGCCCCAGGGGATAGGGTCCACAGTGCCTTTACAGGCTCGAGGGGAGTACCGCACACCCCTCTCCAGTTTTCTTTTATGTTTCAGCCCCAGGGATGGAGTCCCTGATGACATTAGAGCCTACTAGCTAGCCGTGGGGTCAAGAAACTGGCTCTGACGCTGGCCATGAGGAGAAGAAACTGAGTTGACATTGAGGTGGAGAATTCTTAGCTTGGAGGCCTCAACTGCCAATCCTAAGCACCAGAAGAAGCAACCCAGAATCGCCGAGCTGCCATAGTTGGATGCTGGGGCACAAGTTGCCTTCCTAGGATTGCCCTAAGCAAGGCCAATACAGTGGCTTCCCAACTAAAAATGTGTGAAGCCATGAGAGCGCATGTACACTAAGCATGGGCGAATTTTGCGAATCTCGCGTTCGCGAATTTTGCGGATTTGCGAACTCGCACTCCGCAAAATCCGCGAATTCTCGCGAATTTGCGGATTTTTTTTTTGTGTGTTTGCGCGGGTTTCTGCCAGTTCGCAAGGGTTTTGTACAATGTCGCAAATTGCGAACTTACCTGTTGGGACGCAAGTTTCGCGAACTTGTTGTTTCTACGTGTCCAGCCTGTTTGGGACACTCTTCTTCATCACTGCCACTCTCTGTCACCACTGCCACTCTCTGACTACTCATGCCACCCTCTGGCCCACCCATGCCACCCTCTGTTTCATCACAGCACCCTCTGGTTGTCCAGTCAGTGTACATTATTGTGGCAACGCAAGCACACCTTCCCTGCCTCAAGTGACCTGAATTAATTTGGGGCTGATTAATGTGTCACAGAATATTTTTTTAGCTGGCACCTGCTTCCTTAGTGCGTCCTGATTAGTGATCTTTTGCACTTGCTAAGTGCTTTCATTGTTGCAAAATTAGTTACAACACCTGCCCTGCCCCAACTGACAATAATGAATTAGGGGCTGATTAATGGATTTGAACCTCCAGCCTGGCTCCTGCTTGTCTCCCTTAGCTGTAATTCAGGACCTTTGTGGCATATGTGTAACTATTCTGAGGTTCAGAGCAGGGTCACATAATAGTTGCAACTGGCAACTGAACTCTGGAGGGGCCCCTCAGGAAGCACTACAGGAAATGGCTACTAATGATGAGCCTGAACTTTTGAACCTGGTAAGTAGTTTCAGTTTTGCTAAGATCGTATTTCTGCAATTTTGCACTTATTCGCGGGGCGCGAAGTTGTACTGGGAAGCCGCGAACTCACGCGAACAGTGCGAGCAGTGCGAGCAAAATCCGCTGCTCGCGGATTTGCGGATTTTGCGGGAGATTCGCGAATCTCGCGGATTGCGAATTTACCGAAAATCCGCAAAATCCGCGAGCGAAACGGATTTTCCGCCCATGCTTAATGTACACCCTGCATCCTCCAAACATCCTGGACTCCCACGAAAGAAGAGTCAAGCTGTTATCGTAAGTGTGCGACTAGCAATAGACAAGATAGCACCATCAAAGTAGAAGTTCATGACACATGTACAGGGCATCACAGGCAGTTAGCTTAAAAGCAGTTTCTTGCTGTTCAATTTTATAACATAGAACATATGTCCGTGCATACAGTAATTTCCAGTCTAGGTTAGGTTGTACTGGTCTTTACTTTTATTCACCCTGAAGGAGTGGTTTGTTGATGGCTTGGAGTGTATTCTATTTTGTTGTAGGCAAGCAGCATTGTTAAATACTGAAAGATACTCTGTAAAGACCAGTTTAATAGACGTTACTTGTTTCCGGAACGGAAAAGATATTGAAAATGAATTGCACATGAGCGAGCTTTCAGATAAATAAATAGGTACGACTAGGAAGTCAAAACAAAAGTCGAACAAAGGAGTGTAAAAGCAGAATTCTATGAGAAGTGCAGCTACGTCCAGCTTTGACAATAGGTTTTGCAATTAAGAATCGGTATGGGGCACCTAGAGACCTTTTTTTATATCAGCAGTAGATGTTGAAGGGGATCATAGCAAATGTATGGAATCCTCCTTATATAGATTACTAGTTTGCGATCAATAGGTAGGAAAATTGGTGGATCAAAGAGGTGGATGAGAGCGGGGTAAGGAGTTCCTGGGTAGGGAATGTCAACTAGTATTCTACAAAACACAAAGCTTCCCGTAGCTCCACTAGGAGGGAAAGGCTGTGCAAAATTACCATTTTTGGGACCAAACCATGGCTAAAGTCCATGAATGGAATAAGACTTCCATCGTGAAGGGGGTGTGATGAAGAAGAGATATTGACACGTACCATATGGCAATGTGTCATACTATCTGAGTACAGGGATGGACTTTTCAAAGCAATAAACAAAATGTTCCAGATCAGGATGCCCCCCAAGACCCAGGTGCAATCCTGTTAGGCCTGACAAATCCAAGAGAGAGGCTGATAGACTCTGTCATGTAACAGGTGGTAGTGACACTGCGAGCACTACGTCCGACTTTGGCGTTGGGGGATAACGAGGGGTCCCCTACTGGGCGCGACTGAATCTACAGAAAGAGAGTCTTGTTAGCCAAAGCACCCGATGGAATCAAACTGCCAATCGACCCAATGAGGAAAGGAACCTCTTTTAAAGTGCCTGTGGGCCCGCTGGCCTATGTGAATGGGCACTCTCTGCCAAGTCTAGGGTTGTGTTAATATAGTTTACTATATGGTGTAAAACTGGTACAATAATCTATTCCAAAATGTTTAGAAAACACAGCACATCAGGATATTCACCATGCATTTAATTACATGAGAGAGAGAGAGGGAGAGAGAGAAAGTCGAGTGCTAATTGTCGCTGACATGAAATTCTGTCTTCTCTTTCAGGCAAGCATTCCTCACTGGAAAGTGAAATCTCGGTTGAAAAGCTTGGTGAGTCTAAGTCAAAGACATATGCTTATTATTGATAAACCTATCGACATTGTAAATGAAAGGAAACACTAGGACACGAACACCTTACTGTGGCAGGGCCACTGTTCTTTATGAACACAAGCCTTTATAATTGAGAATTTAGGTTTTTAACAAGGGTTTTGGTTTTCTTTATGGTGCTTAATTTAGGATTAAGCACACCTAGGAAGTAGGCCAATGTTCAAAAGAATGGCACTGTGTTCATTGCTTTAAGAAAAATATAATTCTTAACACGAAATGTGCGTTGGCTAGTTATGTGAAAATGTGCGCATAAACATGTTTTACTGGCCACTGGTTGCACACGTAAGCACCAAGTGAATCAGATCTGGCCTGTTCCACTCAGATAAAAACCTTTACCTGAGAAACAAGTTTAGGACGGTACCCTTTGGCTGCATTGCTGCTTATCATGCTAATTTGGGGAGGTTGGGCCTGGGTTTCTGATATTGGTTGCAAGTTTTTACTGCTGGGTTTGGCGTTTGCAGTGCAGTTGATGGGTTCAACCTACCCGGGTCTGCTCCTTTTACTCTGGTCATTGGCTAGCACTGTAGCTGCCTGCGGCGAGTTGTGAGCTGAGATTGACACCACATATCAGGAGGAGAAGGCATTTTAGGTTCCTTCGTGGCCAATACTTGCGGCGGGAGGCGCAGGCATCCAGCGAGGAATGTAAGGATGTTGGAGTGTGACCCACATGTATTTTCCTGGATTGCAAAGTGCACCAGTGCAAGGACCCGTCTCCCACCCATGAATGAAATAGAGGTGTCAATCAAAAAATGCATTCTATTCAAAATAGCACCGATTAAGAAAGCATACAATGAGTTTAGTCCAGGAGAAAAGGAACCTCTTTCAAAACAAAAGGACATGGGGTCGTTTTGCCTACATCATGGCACCACTCACTGTTATGTTATGTTATGTTAGAGCCGTACTTTTAGAGCACACGGCTACCCCAGGGGGTGTCCCGGCGCTTTGACAAAGAGGCCTGAAAAACCCAGAAACACAAAGGCAGAAACGCTACAGTCACAGTGATTACATGGAAAAGAGTGTGGTCTTCAGCTCCTTCCTGAAAGCTAGGAGGCTATTAGCTTTGCGGAGGGAGACAGGGAGCTCATTCCAAAGGCGGGCTACCACATATTGGAAAGACCGTCCTCCCATCCGCACTCTCTGTCATGTCATGATTAGTGAGAAGTTGGTAGGTCCTGCCAGACTTAAGAACGTAAAAACTATTTTCAGGAGGTAGAAGGGGGTCTAAAATCTAACATCTGTGCATTTCAAAATGTATAGAAAATGTGACATGTCAGAATAATCTTTTTGCATTATTGTTACCAGCGTTGGGAATAATTGGCAAGTGTTGAATTGAAACTGTCTTCTCTTTCAGGCAAAAGTTTTTCACAGGACAGTGATGACATGTGGTTGGAAAGATTTGGTGAGTTGAATTCATTACACATCTATATCACCGGTAACTGAATAAATGATTGATTGATTGATTGGTGGATGGATTTTGTAAATCACACACTTAGTATGGACAATGCCAATAACTCTGGATAATGAATGCATTGTCATGCCATACCTAAACATTGATGTACGTTAATGACTTCCCTCCTCCCATCTGTGCTGCTGCCAGAACAAAAGCGCTATAAATTATCTAGTTGTCTGAGACACCTTGATAGCATTACAGTAGCATTTGGGTGCCCCTGAAAGTCCAAGCTCCAGTAGCTGGAAAAATAAACAAAATTACCACAGTTGTGTGAAGGGCAGGCACTTTTTTTTGTTGAAGCACACAACCTCTGCCCAATTAAAACATATATTCCTAGCTGTCAACATGTGTGCAGAGCCAAAACCCATCTTGTGGTGATTTTCACAAAATTGTATGCTGACAGCTACGTTGTCAGGCCAGACCATAAAATGGGTGTCCAAGCACTGTGTGGATTTAAAAAAAAGAAGGTTAGAGGAAGAGGATAAGATAAGAACAAGGAGGCCTATAGGAACCAAATGGGGTTTTAATCTAAGAAGGAAGTGGATATGACCTGGGGGTATGGAAATATTGGAATAACTTCCTGTGGAATGCCCTCTCTATTTTTCACAAAAACACACTTGGAGCAATTATTTTTCCATAAACAGTTGCAGTGCCAGTTTCGTTGGCGGTTGAAATACGATATTTGAAGTCATCTCACATGTCATTGCTATATGTTTGTGCATCTTCTCGGGTATATTCATAAACATTGTGACACCATGATGAATTATGATTGGGACTTTATTCGGGTATTTATTTTGTTCACATTTAATTTTGTAATTGCCCATTTTATTTGCTGCTCTTTTAATTTCTATTAATCTGTATTTATTTCGTGTTACGTAAACAAATTACGTTGAAGCTAGTATATTTACAGATTTATTTAACCTTTGAAGCTAAACTTACAATTGTGTGCCTGCATAATTCGAAAGCGATGCACTCATAAATCATTAACATTTTAGTACACATGCACACCTGTGAGTGTTTAAAACTTTAGTAGGAAAGCTTGCCCTTATTTCAGGTCCCCTGTGTGTCAATTTACATTGCCTGGCAATCATGATTGACTTCATCAGAGGTCCCTGAAGGGACCGATTTCCGTATTTTTCTCATATTTAAAAATAAATATAGACAGAGATAAAAGTTTTTTGCCTCCATTAATCTGTAAAATTGGAATACTGTGATTCTTTACTTAGGATTAAAACCAATCTCTAATGTTGGTTATTTTATATGAACTTTGAAGGGAATAGAATGCTTTACAAAGTTTATGAGAATAATGTATATAGTAGGAAAGCGGGAGCGGTGGGGAATCTTGCACACTTCCAAGAGTAGGCAAGCCAGGTTTCTCAGGCACTCTCTGAGAAAACAAAGTTGGAGGGACTAAGGAATTATTTTAAAAGAAGAGAGAGAGAGAGAGAGAGAGAGAGAGAGTGAGTGAGCGAGAATGAAGAGCGGGAAATGTAATGTGTGCTCTTGATAGTTAGAGAAGTTGAACAGTGCTTCAAGAAAAGGAGATGGTTGGAACAGGGCTTGTGCTGGCTTAAAAGTGTTATCACCCTGAACAGTCCTCCAGTACTTGCTTTGATGTATCAATGGAAAATGCTGTTGTTTCACACAATGTATCATCATGTTTATTTACTCTTATTTATATTCCTTATAAACACTAGCAATACCTTAATAATCAATTTTTCTGCTGATTTTAGGCCCTACCGCTTTACATCTTGCAGCTCAATGTGGGTCTCTTGAAGCCCTTTATTGCCTTTTGACCCTGAAGGCCGATTTTACCATCACTGACAAGCGAGGATGGGCGGCTATCCATTTTGCAGCATTTTATGGCAATATTCCTGTTATTCGAGTTCTTTTGAGAAGAGAACCTGCTTTATTAGAAATGGAGACAGAGGCGGAGTAAGTGAGCGACACATTTGAGTGGGGTCCCTCTGAATTATTGTGCAATATGGGGGTTAATGTTTACTTGAAAGGTAATCATTGTAATAATGAATGATCAAATAATGTTATTAAAGGTTTGGCCTGACAGCCATAGCTGCCGGCGAGGACTTTGTGATCCAAGAAATCATATAAGTAATGTATGCATGTAATGTGTAATATGGCCCAGTAATGCCATGGAGGGATTCTGGTGACTTCATATACCACGATGGTCAAGGCCGAAAAATGTGTTAATGTCACCAAAACTTTGAGATGGCAGCGTAGATCATTATTACATGTGGTACCCGATATTTATTGTTTAAATTACATGCTTATTTTTGGAAAGTTAGTTTGAAAAACTGAAACTTGAAATTGCAGCTAACAATGGCCAGTACTTGGAATTTGAGTGTTCAAAGTTGTGTTTACCTTTCATGAATACATTGGTGCTAACAAACTGGAAAATGTTAAGGGTTTGTGTATTTATGCGTGTCTGTGGCTGAAGCATTTACTGCATCATTATGGATTAATGCATATTACACATAATTTGCAGATGTAAAAAATATTGTGCTAGTTCAAATGGGTGAAAGTGATATTACCAGATTTAGGGCCGTAAAATGTATATAACCTTACTACATACCTCTGTCCTCCATGTTACATAATCCTTCTAGCCCTGACACAGTGGTAAAGGTCTTCCAAGTGGTTTGGGATTTGTCATTATGAGGATAAAGACCATATTTCAAAGGGAACCACAAAATATTCTCCATATTCTGTGGTTCCCTCTGAAATATATGGTTATACCACTGCATTTTGTGCACAAAGCACACACAGGGATGTGCACACCAAATATAAATACAATGTTCATGACCTCACGGTATTGAAACAGATTCAATTACATATGTTGTAAATCTTACAGGTTGAGAGTGAATCTTACATTAGCACTATGACAGAGACGACTATGAATGCAGTATCAATAATTGGTTTGATTATGTTTTGTTGAATTATGTTTCGCTTGTGGGTGTTACTAATTATTGCGATAAAAATTGTGAGATCATAATGATTGCATTTGGCATGCAAGTTGTGGTTTGCATGGCTGTTACATGATTATGGATTGTGCTCGTAATAATAACCTGCAAATTTCCTTTTTTTTTGTTTAATTCGTAACCATAACTGTATTTTAATCGATAGTGGCCGGCGAGTTGTCAGAGTGGCAGGGCGGAGTGAGGTGGGCAACGGGAATAGAGGGGGACAAAAAAAACATCCACCTTCTCGCCGCACTGCGCTCCTAGCTTCTCCAGGCGCAGGCTTCCAGAGCGCATTGTGGCCATAGTGCCCACACCGTCATCCGCTCCCACCCAACATATTACACATTTTGCCCATATAATGATTGACTGGACACATAGTTTATGGGTAAAGAACTACTGCAGGTTTATTTTCATACAACAAAAGTATGACGTTCATCGGTTATCTTACGGGCGATCCAGGGCAGGCAGCCCCTCGCTGCCCGCCCGCCTCATGAGCCAGCCAGCACGGTGGGACGACGCCCGGACAGTTCAGCACCTGTGTAGATCCCTTTCCGGATCACGTGATCGTGTCTTATACTCCCGCCCCTTTCAGGGTGGAGCGGTATGGCACACCCCCAGTTGGTAAGGCCCCCCCAACCGCCCGAAGGACTAACGGGGCGCCGTCGTAGTTTTGCCGGAACCTCCTGCGGCTCCAGGTCTTTGGCTCAGGCACCCTTACTGTGCCATGCAGAGGTACCCTTACTGTACAAGTCTGCCGCAGAGGTACCCTTACTGTAACAGTCTGCCTCCAGATCGCCCTATAACTCCACCACAGCTCTGGAGGAGGCCGCCGTAGATGACAGAGCCCCCACCTCAGAGTTCCCCACTTACATCACTCAGCTTCCAGTGCCTCCCGCACGTCAAGGAGAAACATATCCATCCCGACTTTGCTACATTGACCAGACAACTTCATTTATGTTCCAAATATCCCCGGCGCCCATAACAATGGGGGCACAACAGGTATGAAGGAATAGTGCTCCTTAAGACATTGCACATTTCGTGAAGTGCCAACCTACAGATGGCTGGACCCTGTTGTCCACCTGTGACCCTCGATACTTATACCAGTAATGGTGTCGCACTGCAAGATAGTGGGTCACATATCTAGCTATAGCCGTTTCATGGTGGCTTCGCTGGGGACCCATCTGTGTCCCTGCCAAAGCTGGTTCACCCACTTCAGTCCTTTAATGCCCCAGCCCGTGCATCCCATGGTGCATGCTTCCACACTTACTATTCCATTAGTTGGACCGCCCACTGTCTGGCCGCTACCTACTCCGACATGAGTATAAGGCCAGTTTGAGTTTTTCATAGGCAGCGTCCCTACTAACACTGTGTAGCGTATATCTTTGTGTCTATCACATGTTCTATTCGTCCCCTTTTGCCTGGCACTTGTTGGACCTTATGAAACTTTTAACAAGCACCGTATACAGCTGTATACATGTTGTGCCACTCGGAGAACTGTTACTCCATCACTCGTACCTCCTGGCGTGTACCTGAATAACAACTAAAATACTGTGTAGGTGAAAGCTTACCCGTGGACTTAGCCGAGGGCCCTACACTGCGTGTACACTGTTATATAGTGCCTGCCCACATCCTGACCCTTCAAGTGAAATGAGTCAAAACAATCACCCACATGGCCATAAACGCACTAACCTGTTTCCAGAGAAATTCGACAAGTAGAGTCTTATTGTATCAGCCAGACCGAAAGCAAAGCCAGACTAGCAGGTCCTAGTGGGGTCGGACTGGAGGAGGTATGTGTGTCTAAATCAGGCCCAAAAATCTGTGCAATTGATCCTGCATCACCATCTTGCCAATGGGCCTGATTGTAAGAAACTGGTGATGCAGGCTTGACCATACTATTGCCCCTTACCACCTGGACATGCCCTCTCCCCTGCTGTGTGCAAACCCCACAGCGTGTCACAAGTCCTGACCTTCAGATAACTACTGGAAAAAGACCCCTGGGCACCCCCCTAATGAGTACCATACCAGTCTTCTTCCCAACTACCCGTGTGGTTGTCCCTCCTGTCATCTATGCAGAGTGGCAGGGCGGGGTGAGGTGGGCAACGGGAATGGAGGGGGACAAAAAGAACACTCACCTTCTCGCTGCACTGCGCTCCTAGCTTCTCCAGGCGCAGGCTTCCAGAGCGCATTGTGGCCAATCCTGACGCTGCTTTCATGCTGCTGAAAGCATCATCAGAATTGGCCTGTGCGCCGATGATTTTCGCTCCCTCACAGACTGGGAGCGTGTGCCTTCTCTTTCCAACCCAGCAATGCAGCTGAGGTTGGAGAGGGCTTCACTGCACATGTTGGTTTGGCCGACCTGAAACAGCTGGCCAAACCCACATGCACAGTGGAGGCAGTGCCCTACACTTCCCCTCCAGCCTGTCACGGCCCAGGCACCATCCCCAAGCCTTGGCTCTGAGAGAAAAATGAAACGATAATAAATAAGAGTTTATTATTGTTTTATTTTTGATTTTTTGCGGCTGATTACTGGTGGGGTGACACTACTCCACAATAGCTTAGGACCCGCTGATGATTTTAAATCTGTTTTTAGAATCATTTCTCTGTTTAAAAAAAATATAGATTAAGGTGTTATAAACAAAGCATACAATAACTTCACTGTCAAGGCTCTTCACCCAAATCTGGGTGGCCAACACCCACAGTGCATACAGCAGGGATTGGCCACTAGGCCAGGCCTCCAGCCAGGTCCTGCAGTCATCCCTCCATGAGTAGCCAACCCCTGCTAATTACGTCAAGGCTGGCTGCAGGACCTAGTCTACATTTAGGCACTGCTTTCTGTTTTTAATTGTTCAATGAATTCACAGATTCAACATTGGATCTGTGTTACTGAAAGCAGGATCCTCAGCCTTGTATTGGAGGGTGACATCTAGTGTGTATTTCAAACCTTCAAGGCCTGCTGCCCAGCGAATCATGACACATCTGTAGAATTTTAGTTCTTAGCTCTTTGAATTGTGTATATAATGATTGCTCTTCAAAGTATAGTTTGTCTCTTTTGATTGAGCAAAGACTTTCCAGATCTCCAGCCTTTACTCAAGAAATAACATGTCTGGATTCTCAAAACAATGACTGAACAGATCCAATCATTTGCTGTGGTTGAATCAAGTTTGTTCAAAAGTTAGTGGGCTGTCTGATACCTTCAAGATAAAGCATTCACCACAAAATTCTTGGAGCTGGAAATATAGTAATGTAGAAGTCATACTGACTTAATAAGTAGGCCTACCTGCCTTGGCGACTAATTCTGTATTAGAGATTTCAGAAGTGCTGTAAGTTATGACGGTCTGTCCTGACTTTGAAAGGTTATTGTGTTCCAATCAAGTAGTGTCTCATTTCTTTGCAGGCACGTTTCATGGCCAAGAACTCTTACTCTAAAAATTAGCAATTTCTTTCACAATGCAGCATGATTTGGGGAAAATAATATACTGGATGTTCAAGACCATTGTCATCTTGTTTTTGCAGAAGAACTGCTTCAACTGCTGTGTCTGAGGCAATTGACTGAACAATGAATGTTTTAGTTTGGTCTGGATGGTGAAAAGGTTGCACTCTTGTGAAGGCTTCCTTCAGTTTGCAATAGGCTTGTTCAACTCTTGAATCCCTAGCAAAAATCATTTCTAAGTTGTTTCTTTAGAATTTGAGTTATGTCACTAGTTAATTGGGCAAAGAGTTAAAAATTATGCAATCTGAGGAAGCTTTGAGTTTCCTTGATATTTGAAGGTGGTGGCCAATCCACAATTACAGACACTTTGTTAGGATCCAAGGATAGCCCCTGATAGTTTAAACAGTACCCTTAATTTTCTACTTCAGACTGATCAAACGCACATTTTTGTGGTTTACAGTATAGATTGTTTTGCCTCAACCTTAATAACACTTCTCCCATATGCTGATAATGGTCTTACTTATTGCTAGAGAAAAAAAGGGTATCATCCAAATATATTACCACAAATTGGTGCAAGATATCTGAAAACACATGGTCCATAAATCTTTAGAATATGGCTACAGTGTTTCACAGTTCAGAGTGTTTGGCCTGGTATTCAAAGTGAACAAAAGGGGTTCAGAAGGCTGATTTACAATCATCTACTGCCTTGACAGGCACAAGATGATACTCTCCTCAAAGATCTAAATTGGGAAAAATGAGTTCTCCTCTTACAGATTCAAGTATTGCCTTAATTAAGGGGAGGGAATAACCATCCTTAATGGTCACCCAATTTAACCCTCTATAGTCGATAAAGGGTCTCATCTTATTGAACTTCTTAGGCTCAAAGAATAAACATGCTCTAGCCAGATAAGTGGAATGGTTAATCAAGCCATTCTACAGATTTTCTTGGAGGTACTCTTTCAAACCCTTCTTCTCAGACAGCTAATAATTGGAGGCATACTAGTTTGCATGGCAAAACTGAGAGGGAGCAACACTGTCTAAGTTGGCCAGTTGATGTAGGGGTTGTGCTTTTATAAAAGATGGGATCTGGGATTTTCTGATGGCTGTTGTGGCTGAAATGGATAAGAGAGAATTAACAGGCTGATTGAAATCCTGGCAGGTGGCATTCCTCCATTACCCTGGTGTAAGTACTGCCCACCAGAATTATAAGTGACCGCCAGGCAGGCGGTCATTTATAAAAGCATTGCCAGGAACCACCATCACAGCGGTTCCTGTCAATGCATTTTACTCCCTCCAACAGGGCTGAATCAGCAGGATGCAGCCATGTGCCACAAAGTATTTCATTTTTCTTTAAAAAAAGAAAATCCTGAAACATGATTTTTTTCTTCCCTGATGGGCCTTCCTGAGCTTGAGTAGCGGGAGGAGTTGTCATCTACACCTGAATATGGCTGTGCCTGGCCTCTCACAATGTTGTATTCCCCCCCCACCTCTTTAGTGTGTCTGGAGCCTATACCAGGCAAAGATGATCTTTTGAAGAATGCCTACTTGAAAGTCTGCCAAAAGGGGTATAAGTATTGGATCTTAAACACTAGACTTTTAGAATACTTCTGGATGAAGAGGATCCACTGCCAAGGAGAAGAGCTGAAAAGCTATGCGGGGGAGTACTGCGCCTTTGCTATGTGTTGCTTTGCAAGGTTGACCTACAGTTGCTGCTTCTGCTTTGGAACGGAAAAGGACTGGGCTTTGCTGTGTATCCTGCTTGTGAAGTTTCTCCAAGGGCTTGTGCGTGCTTGCCTCCTGTTCAGAAGTCTCAGGCCATGAAAGACTTCACTTCCCTGAACTCCCCTGCTGGGAGGTCTGACCTGCCAAGTGGTGCCAATTCCAGTTCTGGACCCTTGGAGGTGCTTGTCTTACTACACAAAGCTGCAAAACCCTGCAAAATTGACACTTCACACTTTCAGCACCTGTTTGTCTAGCACAGCACTGCCCTGTGAGAGGCAATTCTTTGCACCACCATATGGCCGAAGAGTTCGACGCATCACCTGCCCATGGCCCGGAGAACCGCCGCAGCACAAGTTCAGTGCACTGGTCTTGGAATTCCAGACCACCACACTGACTCCGACGCAGGCCCTGCTGTGCGACTGAATAGACACATGCATTGTTGGGCGGCAGCAGAAGAAATCCCCACAGTGCATTGTTCACTGCTGACACACCAATTCCAGTGCATCTGAATTTCCCTGCATCGCACCTGTGCGGTAAGTCTACATCGTCGCTGGGCTTCAGTAAGGAACAACGCATCACCTCCCGTGCATTAAGAGACCAACGCATCACCTCCTCTCCAGTAAGGAATTGATGCATCACCTCCCCTGCGTAGCAGTAAGGAATGCATCAGCTTCCCTGCATGTAAAGAACCAATGCATAGCTTTGTTTTCTGGTGCCTCACCTCCCCTGCACCTGTTTTCATCTTGTGATTTTGACGCATACCAGGTACTTTGCACAAAAAGTGAAGCATCCATCGTTGTATATGGACTGCACGGTTGTAACTCTTTTATAGGTGATATTTTGACTTATGTATGTTGGATTTTTATTGTTTTGGTCTGGTTTGGTGTAGATAAAAGACTTTATTTTTCTAAACTGGTGTGGTTTCAATTTGTAATGTTTTCACTTTTATAATATGTGTTATGTACCAATACTTTACTCATTGTCTCTGAGATAGGTCAGCCTGCTTGTTTCAAGCTACCAAGTGGTTGATCAGGGGTAATCTTAGGTGTGTAATCCCCTTATCTTGACTGGAAGCAAGGGTCTCTACTTGGACAGGATGCAATCCACTGCCAACTAGAGACCCCATTTCTCACAATATACCCTTACACATGACAAGGCCAACAAGATCCTGCTGGCTGTCCCAAAGAACCTTAGGGCTTCTTTGACTTAGACAATTTGTGACGGGCAGGCTGCAGCTAAGTATGTGAACTGTGCAGGCATGGATATCACATGCTGTATTGGCAGGGCTCTTGGTACGAATGTTGTGGTATGTAGAACACACCTGAATGCAATCAACAAGATTTACCAGCAATGTATATCACAAATGGACATACCCTTTGATGAGTTCACCTCTTTGTATAGAAGGTGGACTCCACTTTGGAAAGATTTAAAGATAACAGTTCCTTAGGGCTGTTGATCCCTGCAAAGCAATTTGCCCACCAGTTCTGAAAACATAAAGCTATTCCAAGGGGCGGGAATATAGGCAAAGATAGATGTCTCTGCCAGTAATGCACCAGACACCCCATAGTTTCAGGGCTGTGGACGTGGAACTGGCTGACAGTTCATGGGCCAGCAGGGGTCCCAGTCCTCCAACTCCTTTCTTCTACTACAACTATCAGCAATCCACTTTGTTTTGTTCGCAGTGGCTCAGGCTGAACCAGTGGTGAGCAAGTACAGTACTTTCTTCCAGGTTGGAGGTCCATCGCAACTGGCAGATTGGTCATGCTGATTGTTCATAATGGCTATGTGCTCCCTTTCTGTCCTCCCCACACAATAGTCCTGCACTAGAACGAATTTCAAAACATGTATGTACCCATCCTGCTGCAGGAGGTACGAGTGTTATTCTCCAAGAGTGCCTTACAGCAGGTACTGGATCTGAAGACATCTTGTTATTCCTGCTATGTCCTCTCCCCATAAAATGACAGGGGCCTCTGGTCTATCTTGGACGTCCAACCCCTGCATGCCTTCCTGCGGAAGGAGGAATTCAGAATGCTCACATTGGCTAATATTGGGCCTGTTCTAGACATAAGATGGGTGGTGTCCATGAACATGTAGGCTCCATATTTTTCATACCCATCCTGCAGTCCCACAGGTGCTACCTACAGTTCAAGGTGGGCCAGGTGCATCTTCAGTTTGCTATACTCCTCTGCAGCTTCACTGACACCCATCAGGTGTTCACAAAAGTGGAGGTGGTCACTGCCCATCCTCAGTGGTTGAGAGTTTCTGTATTTCCATCTCTTGAAGATTGGCTGCTGAAGATTGGCTCACTATGGTAAGTCATGGATCACCTCAAGATGGCGGCGCACCCCCTAAAGCCATTGAGATTTTCCATAAATGAGCCGAAGTTCCAGCTGATGCCATAACAGAAGCTTCCATCCTTTGGGGCAATCCTAAAGACAACGGAGCTCAGGGCTTTTCCTCCTGACTAACTGTCCTTGTTTTTAATCACCTATTATGATGAGTTTATAAAAGGTTGGATGAACATGTTCTCTCCCAACCGTTTATGATTCCCAATTGGACCTTAACTAAGTCTTGACATTTCTCAAGCGTATGCCTTTCGAGCCTATGCATAGTTGCCACTGTGTTTAATGACTCTGAAAGTGTCTTCCTTATAGCAATTATGTTAGTTCTTCACATTAGTGACCAGCAGGCACTTCCAGTGCAACCGAGGTACATCACCTTCTTTCAAGACAAATTGGTGCTTAGGGCTCAGAAGGGCTTCTTACCAAAATGTGTGACTTCTTTCTATTTTGGGCTGACAATAGCTCTATAAACCTTCATTGCTCCTCCGCATCCCTCAAAAGAGGAAAAGGTCTATCGATTGGTTCCCCAAGAGTGTTTATGTTGATCATACCAAGGTTCATCGAGTGGACGATCAGCTCTTTGTTAGACTTTCTGGACTAAAGAAAGAAGTGGTTTTGTACAAGAAGACCCTATCTAGGTTGACAGTCCTCTGTTTGAAGATATGTTATGCACTGGCCAAGAAACAGTGCCCGAAAGGTCTGACAGCTCTATCACCAGGGCCAAGGCAGCTATCATTGCATTTGCAGGTACAAGTTCTTGATAACCGCCAGGCTATGGCATGTACATCAGTGCATATGTTCACAATGCACTACTGACCTGATAGCCAAGTTCGGCAGGAAGGACACTTAGGGGGAGATTTACTAAGATTTTGCGCCCTGTTTGCGTCACAAAAGTGAAGCAAATCAGCACATCTTTTTTTTTCAATTTAGTTTCCTTGTACTACGTTGCATTACTTTGCGCCATGGGGGCATACCAAGGGTGGAGCATGGGCGTTCCTAAGCAAACACCCATGGTTTCTCACACTAAACCCAATTTGCTAAATAAAGTAGATTGGGTTTAAGGTGAGAAAATGCCCCCTTTTCAAGTAGGTGCAAGAAAGGAGTAATGCTTTCATTTCTCCTTCCTTTTCTTAATTTGCATGCGTGCTGCACCGTGCCGCACGCATACAAAGTGGGAAAAGCTCTGCATCTTGTCTGGGCAACATATTTTGTACAGGAAGGTTACCCTTCCTGTACAAAACCTATGCTTGGCTAATGCATACAACCTCGCACTCTAGCACTAAGGGAAAGGGGAGGAGAAAGCTGGATCTCTGAAAATATGATCCTCTCCTGCTCCCTTCCTGTCGTGCAACACAGCGCAGCCTCACGGGGCTGCGCTGCATGACTTTTTTGTAAATCTTCCCCCAAGTCTACTCAGTTCTGTAAGACATTCTGATCTATGCCCGCCTTGGAGAGGCACTGCTTTGATATCTATTTTAAGGTGAAAAATCTGCAGTGCAAAGGAAGTATCCATCAGTAGAACAAATAACTTAACCGTATTAACTCTCTTTCTGGTGAGCAGTCTAATTAACACATATATTCCTCGATGCACTTCCACCTCCTGATTCTGTGGAGGGACCACTTATAGCATCTAGAGGTCCCAAGTAATTGATTGGCACACTATTACCAACAATTGTTCACGCTCTGTATCTGAAGGCACAGAAAAGGAAAAAAACAAGAAACTCCTGTCAGCACCCGCGGGTGGCATTTATATGCGGCACTGCTCCATGACTTCCAGGGTGGTATAGTGGCAGCGCAGAGCCCCACGGCCACACCACTCTGCAATACGGGAGCACTGCTACAAGCTGGATCCAGTTTGGCACCTGGCGATAGATTATATAATGTATCCACCCAAAAGCGCTCTACAGTAGGTAAGTATCTTGTTCTTCTTGAAAACTACTGAATGTATTTAGACAAAACCAAGAGAAGCAAAAATGTCCTTGAATAAAGTTCTACCCTCATGTCAAATTTGGTGTATCAGTTCAGCAGTTTTCTGTATTGAAGTGTAAACAATCCTATAGGAATTAAAAAGGAAAATTACACTTTTGGGGCCCCTCTAGTTTGACGGGTCTGCGCCTACCATTTTTTTTAATAACAGAAAATCATTCAGATTTATCTAATGGCACCAATGTTATCAGAAAAAAAACATCCTACAGAAGCCTGGCCTAACTATAACTACATTGGGGCTATTGCTGGCAATCTAATATATTACCCATTGGAGGTCGCCCCTGGGTAGGTAAAACCACGTTTCCATACAAAATTAATTGCCACTGTTTGATTGTTTCCAAATACTATGTTTAATTCACCTCAGTTCCTTCCTGAAAGCTATCGAGGTGATTCATCAAGTGTGGACCTAGACAAAGGGAAGGGTGGCTCAAAACATGTTTTTCCCACATGCAGTTTCTCAAAGGAACTTTAGACACAGCTACAGCCAAAATGGCTAAACGGGATTATACCAAATCTAGCAGAAAGCTAGATCTTTTTCCAGAACATGTGCTTTTTGGGATTTGGTGTGAATTCATTTATAGTTTTTGAAAAATTAAGGTTCAAAATGTATGTATATTGCAGGCTACAGAGGATCCAACAGATCAAAAGATTAGCTGCTGTCAACATCAACAAAGATGTTGCAGGAGCCATATTAGGACTCAAGGATTCAGTCTGATGTCCTTAATTTGTTTAAAAAAAAATATACAGGGGATAGGGTACGAATACCCTACCCCCTTGGCCTGCTGGGGGTATACCAAAGGCACCTCCTTCCCGAGGCCTTTGAAGGCCCCAGGGACCCCATGGCCTAGGTCCAATATATTACAGTATCTTGGGGCCCCCATCACCAGGGACATTGTAAATTGCTCCCGCCTAGAGGGGGCAGGAAAAAAGCTGCTTCCAGACGGGCAGGAGCAAAACACTAGATTGCTCTCAGCCTGGTGGTAGCAAAAGAAAAGCTGATCCCAGCCGGGCAGGATTAACTATTGAAGTTGGCTCCCTCCACGACTCTGGATCGGTTCTGGATAGTGGGATGGCGGGGCCCTGGGTGCCAGGGGCCTCCCCACGCAGCCCCATGGGCAGTAAAGGTTCGGGGTGTACCGGGTGGGACTGTGCAACCCACTTTAAAAAAAAGGATTACCTGTTCCCGCCACACCGTGAATCGGTGGTGGTAGGGGAAACGGTTGGGCCAAGGGGGGCATTGCCCAATCCCACAACCCCTAATATTGTCTACAGTTGTTGGGTGCCCTTTTTGGAATGGGGGTGCACACCAATAAAAAGACACAGGGGGATTATGAAATGAGAGGACTTGTTGTTTATTTCATATTCACTGTTCCTGTCGGAGAGCTCCCCATAATGCCCTGCAAGGGATTTTTTGTTTTATATTGAATCAGGTTGGTGCCCATAGAAGGGGTTAGGAGCACTATCAAGCATTATTGTAATAGCTGCAAGGGACTGCAGAAAGCACAGCAGCCCTCATTAAAGCATTCAAAAAAACTGACAGTAAGTCTCCTGGGTCAATGAATGCATGACCCCAGGAGAGCTTACCATTTTTTAAAGCACTCAGAGCTGGAGCTGTATCCTCTTTGTCTGGTGTAGGGGCGACTTCTTCTGGTTGGTTTTTATGGCTGCATTTTGTGGCCTGAAGAGAGTAAAATAAAGACTCAAAACATGTTTAGGGTTGCTTTGAAAAAAAAAAGGTTTATGTAAAATATTTGTATTACTAATCATAGCCATATACATGGGAATACATTAGATTACACTTAATTATAAATGATCATGGTATTTTGATGACAAAACAAATAGGTCTGCTTTATATATGTTGATGTGCTGGCCCCCTGATAAAGCTATTAGTCCTGTTTTTCCTATTTTGGACTTCTGACTCTTTGAGGAAGCCATTAGGTCTGCAGTATGCTTTATATTGGAGGCATGGTTTCATGCAGGGCAATGCTGTATGCCTGCTTTTTTAAGTAATTGTACGTTCTAAAATGCTTACACTTAACTTTTATTTTCTCCGAAGTAGTGCATACACTGCAGACCACAGAGCTCAGAAACAACCAATGGCAATCAATGTTTTGTGTTTCCAAACTCTCTGCAGCTCATCCACCAACTCTGAGAAATTATCACTCCTTCATGGCACGGCCCCAAGTTCGAATGAGTATACATTTCAAAGCTTTCGTAGTACGTAAAATAAAAAAACGTTACAAAAAAATCATATGAATAGGCAATATTCTCCCAGTAGTTGAAGGGGCAAGTGCTGGTCCATATCCAAACAAGACAAATGCATGACATTTTACCATTCTTCTTAAACATCTTTATAGATATTAATTAGGAAAAGAAATGTATAGTAAAATCAGACATCAGTAGAAATTTCATCGCATGCCATCACCAAATGAGGTACCTTCAGAAAGGTTCACGAGATATGAAAGATATTAATGAAAGATATGCATTTGTGAGCAAGATAACTGAATGGGTTGAGCTTTCACCGCTTTCAACTGCAGTTACTAGTAGGTGGCCCATCTAGTTACGAGAAAGGTTATAAAACTCTTGTAGTAGGTAACTGAGTGCTTTTACATTGGGTAATTCCAACAAAATGCTATAAATTAATGCATTTAATCATGAGTACATAGCCACAAGAGGTATTTCAATTCCTTAATGTGGGATCTAAGAGTGTGTGTAAATCTTTCAATTTAGGTTTTAGCCATAAAACATCTTCTCATATCTTGTACACCTGCAACATTTGTTTAGTGTCCCTGGTGTCCCAATCTTTAGTGATAGATATGTACAACAAACAAATTCCGCACACAAATATTATATATTCATTCTAAGTCAGTTAGGCAACCGTTCCAATTGATGATGTGAAGAAATTCTCAAACGTAGTAGTTCTGTTTTCTTTCAAACATTGCCTTTATTGAGAAATGATGATACACCAAGTTAATAAAATCCAAAATCTAGAATCCAATAGCCGACGCGTTACATTTCTACCTGGACTTCTTAACGGCTATAGAAAAGTATGTACAAATACATTTTTTAAAAGACATTCAATTACAAATATATACATGTATATACAACACCAGACGCATGAAGATAAACTTTTCTGAACATTCCACAATTAAAAAATATTTGGAAGTTAGCTGTATTGTATCATTTCATTATAGCATCTTTACAAGGGGAGGAAGGGAAACATTTGTTTATACATCTTAGGTTTCCTTACGTAGATAAGGAGCCACTACTGCCTATTTACAGTCACATTAGAGTCTTTATGTGGTACATACCTCAATACTAGTTTCCAAGTGTATATCCACTTTCAACCTTCATCGTCTACAATTGTGTTTTGAAACACAAATTTTGTATAGTGTGCAAAAAATAAGTCTGCAATAATAAGAATCACATATGTATACTATTTACACGTATTACACTATTATACTTTGTTTACATTAAAAGTATACAGCATCAGTATCTATACATACACATATATATATATATATATATATATTTATTTTGATACATTGTAGAGAGAGAGGATGTTAAAAAAACAAGGCATATTAGTTGAACAGACATATGGCCCGTTTATTTGGGCTCGGAATGGATCATATACATTGTGGTGTGTCTAGCAATTTCTGAACAAGCAAGGTACTTCATGTGTTATACTATTAGCGTTTTGTCCTATTAAGGAATTTGTTTAAAAATAAATGCAGCTGTATTTGTATTGTTACAAATGGGCAGGCTACAAGTATTCAGAATACAATATGTAGACATTTGTTCAAATATAAATGCAGTAACATAATGATAATATATACAGTCCCATATTAGTCACTACACTTACTTTTTCGTGTGGCATGATAACCATATAAGCCCAGCATGGCGTCTGCTTTGTTGTCTCGAAACAGAACGCCACGGTTCTTGTCATTTTTATATCCTAAGGAGTTAACCCGAGGCACCTGTGGTGGTTGAAACTAAAGACAGTAATCGGCTAACTCACATAACCACCAACTTGGTGTAAGACGGTGGATTTGTACATCTACAGTTGTTCTTTGCTATAGCGTATGTTTATAACGCAGACAAGCACATGCGTTTTTATAAATGCATATGTCCATGTATTATGCAGAATTAATCCCAATGCAACCAGCCTGCTGAGATTGTTCGGTTAGGCTCCACTGGAAATAATACACAGGTGCCATATTGGAGAGTGCAAATACCCTACTGCAGTCCATAGCCATGTATCAGGAGATCTATATTTTCATAAGCATGGCAGATCATAATTTTGTATATGAAAGAAATTGAAAAAGTTTTTTGTCCCTTCCTAAAAGTATGACACAAAAACACACTTGTGTTTTTTTTGTGAAAATTTATGGCCATATGTTACGGGACATTCATTCAAACGTTACCAATGAGCTGATATTATCATTAAAAATGCCCAATTAGGCACCACTAAAAGTTTCAAATGAGCGCCGTATTGGAAAGTGCAAATGTATCTGTGGAGTTCATTACTATATACAGAGAATCCCATATCCTAATATGCATAGAGAATTGTATTTACGGTTATGGCAAACAATAAGACTTTCCATTGCCATGCAGTTAGTGTGGTACTGTATCAGTGAGGAAAATATACACATATAACACTATTGTTAACACGAAGTCAAACGACCCGTATTGCAAATATTGACTTCAACATAAGAGACATGGTTACAATATTTGATATTGAGTATACATACAAGAATCATTGATGTCTAGTTATGCAAAAAAGCATTTTGTTTGATGTTACAGGAGACACAGTGTGAAACTGTATCAGTGAGGTAAAATGTAAAAATATTCCCCTATTGTTATTACTAGATCAAATGACCCACATTGCAAATATTAAATTTAACATAAGGGACAAGGTTACATTGTGTAATATTGAGTATACATTTAGAATTCATTAGTGTCTAGTAATAATAACATTTTTATTTTGTTTGATGTTGCAAGAGACACAGTAATTTTGGCATTGATCAGGGGGGAGATTAAATAGTCATAGTAGTTGTAAGGAACAAATTTTCATTCCATTGTTTTAAATTGGTACATAGGGATTGTTAGTCCTCAGGTTAAGTGTGATGTTAGATAGAAGGAAAGAATGTTTTTCTCCTAACTGTGGCGAACTGTAACAGATCATAGGAAGTGATGAGATTCATTATTGACATTGAGTCCAAACTTCACGCTACGTAGGCGGCAAATCCATTTCGCTTCAAGTTGCCTCAATGACAATTCTCTGTTTCCACTACTTTCATATGCCACTACATGATCAATTGCATGAAACATAATGGTCTTATTATTAGGATGGTGTCAGGGACTGTCCGGGACTATGTCAGAAGCATAGTCAGGAACTTGGGCAAGGACTGGGAACTGGGTAGAAAACGTACAGTGCACAGAAAGATTAGTACAGCGCTACCCAGGATCACACAGGGAGTCACAGGAGAAAAAGAGATCCAAAGGGAAGACTCTATAAGTGAACAAGATGGGTAAGACTCAGAAAGGAAGAGCACTCACTAGGCAATTTAGCATTCAAACTAATTACACCCAGGACAGATGTGCAAGACAGATATATAATACAACATTAACAATAAAGGGGAGTGTAGGGTAAAGCACAGTAAGACTGAAGCTCAGTTAGTTCTCACCCACAGTTGCTGTTACAGATACTGACTGCAAATATCCACATATAGGATATGCATGCAAAGGCACGGTCCGTGGAGCTTATACCTATGGTGATGTTATAAATGCAACTCAAAGATAATACTCACAGTGAACAAGAAACACCTCCTAGGTAGTCAGCTGTGCCCACAGATCCTGGCGATCAAACAGGAACATGCAAGGCAGTAACAGCAAGGGGGTAGAACTGAACACAAGCACAGTAGACAAGGAGCTTGCAAAGAGAAGTGCTTAACATACCATTGTATTGTTTCATTGCACAGTTTAAAACGGGAGGGAAGCACTGTTATTTTACAATTCAATAGTATGGTTGGGGTGTAGTTTGCACGAGCAGCAAGGTTGCGATTGCTTTTGGGCTTGATTTTTAGTAACATTTCAGGACTGTTCCTTTAAAGATTTGAAATGTGAATGGTTTGGGACACCGAGTAGAACCACACCTGTTTATCATTGAGCACTAGGTTAAAAGCGCAGTCGAATGGTTTTATTTAAACCGAACGCTGACAGTGTTAATGGGAGCTGGACGTTATGACGAGACTGCCATTCGTGTTTTTTAAGGTGATTAATCTGTGTACATCTCGCAGCACACTTTGGGATGGGATGGTTATTAATGATATCAGTGTAGTGGGTGAATGTACTTGGGGTTTTAAATCACGCAGGGTCATGCATTCTAAGGGTATGTGAGCTAGGTTTGTGGTTTAATATGTTGACTAAGTTGTTTTCACATAATGCATTTACTGTGCACTATTTACTCTAGGTTTGGGGAAATAACATGGGAGGGTGGAGATTTGCGTTAGGAATGGTTTTTAAAGATGTGGGCTCATGCTATACCAGGGATATAATTTCTTTGTAATGTAGAGAGTTGTATTGCACAAAACGCTGAGAAGTCCGTTTGTTATCCATTCTAGTGACTCCTGACGAAGGGCCCCTGCGACCTGAAATGCATTGGGTGTAAAGAAAATAAACATCTTTTGAGCTAAACGAGTTTCCAATGATTCTTTTCAACGTGTCGCTGTCGAAGGCCTGGAAGGCATGCAGGAGATATGTGAAAATTTTAAATGAATCAAGCTGGGATTTCGCTGCCACCTTAGTGATGTTGTAAATATGGATGAACTTTTGATAAAATATTGGATTACAGATTTGTTTACTGCGAAAAAATGAGCACTACAATTATAAGGAATAATGAATAAGTTGATGGTTAGGATACATTCCTTAATCCGCAGTGCGACATATGGGTGCGTATTGCCGCACCCTTTTGGACAATCTTAACAGGAAAGGAAGGCAATCACAGGGCACACTTGGTAGAAAGCAGGTAACAAACATACAAGGTAACAGAAGCAAGACAGCAGAATAGAAAGACAGCGAACAAGAACTGGAACCAAGGAAATGGGAAGAAAGGCAAGGACTGGAAAGGGATATACTGAAGGGGAGGCTACAATGGTATACTAGAATAGTGCAGGTTCAAGAATCAAGAAAACAAAGGAGCATAGAAGGCAGTGCTGGGGCAGGAGCAGGAATTGAGCTAAGGCTCAGGAGTCAATGTATCACTACAGGCAGTGCTGGTTCAGAAACAGAGAATTACTAAAGTTTCAGGAGTCAGGGTAGCACTGCAGGCAGTACAGGTTCAAGGAAACAGGAAAGAGCTACAGCTCAGGAAACAAGGAGTCAAGAGAGCACTGCAAGCAGTGCACATTGGGAACTAGGAATAGCTTAAGCCCAGGAACAGGAACAAAGAATAACTATAGCTCAGGAACTCAGGCAGCACTGCAGGCAGTGCAAAGTCAGGTACAAGGAATAGCTATAGCTCAGGAACTCAGGAAACAAGGAAGCACTACAGGCAGTGCCAATTCAGGAACAAGGAAAACTGCTATAACTCAGGAACACTCTGCTGTTGCTCCATATCTGGGCTCTTGGACCCTAGGCAAGCTCCATCTCATACAAACCCATAAAGAGGTTCGCATAAGACGGAGCAAACCTGGAGCCCAACGCCGTATCCTGTTTCTGTAAATACCACATGCCATCATGCAGAAAAACATTCTGCGTGAGTATCATCTCCGAAATGTCCAGGAGCATTAGTGTGTGCTCAAGATGTTGTGCACATTGTTTGAATAGAAAGTGTTTCAGAGCCCGCACACCCACCTTCTTCTGGATACAGGTATACATGCTCTACACATCCATGGTTAAGAATAGGAAATCTGTCTGATCCCAGTTGAAGTCCTCCAGCTTGCACAATAGGTCTACACTGTCCCTCAATTATGAGGGCAGATTTTGTACAGGCAGTTTTAGATAGGAATCTACGTACTCTGCAATGTGCTCCGTAGGCCCACTATTTCCAGAAATTATAGGCCTACCAGTGGGAAAAGCCCCTCTTTATGTATCTTGTATAGAATGTAGATACATGGATATCTGGAAAGGTGGGGCTACAGGTGCCGATATTCTTGATCAAATAATAGACAAGACTTGTGCCAGTCCCACAGTTTTGCATTGATGTTCGTCTCAATCTGAGGGATAGGATTGGTTTTTAATATCTCATAGCATAGACAATCAGTCAGTTGCCTCTCAATTTTATTAAGATAGTGTATACGGTCCATCAAAACAATATTCCCTCCTTTATCCGCCTCTCTCACCGAATATAGGACGAAATCCCGCAATCCAAAATCCTGCATATCATGACTCCGCATTTTATTACAACGCGGAGCCTTAATCCGCAATACTATCACTCCTCAATCTTTTACCCCGCGTATAACTTTACTGCGCATGCCTTTACAACGCAAAGGCATGTGTGGTGAAGTTATATGTGGGGTAAACTTAGTAAATGTACTTACCATATATATATATATATATATATATATATATATATATATATATATATATATATATATATATATATATATATATATATATATATATATATATATATATATATATATTTCCTCTCAAATGCCCTGAGCTATTACAGAGGTCACACAATGCAGCCCTTTACCATCCGGTTTGGAAGCCTTGAGGCTGCTTGCAGTTATTTAATAATAAAAATGGTAATGTAGTTTCTTATATAGCGCACGTATCACCACAAAGGGTATCTCAGCGCTTGCTTTGGGAACCCGTCCTGGTTTTTCCCTGTGGGATAGCCCAGCTGGGCACCCCCAAGGTGAAAGCCAGGCATCCCGCCGCGGGGGCCGTAGTGGAGATTGAGCAAGCTATTGCCCAGAGTTGCAGAGCATGAACCCCTGATTCAAGTAGGCACCGAAGCGAGAATTATCAGGTCCGTGGACATTTGTGCTCCAAACCCTGCCACATCGGGAATTGAACCCTGGTCCCGGGCCGACCCCTGCTTCTGGGTCTGCCTCCTCTAACCGGTGAGCCACACTTCTGCATCCATTTCGTTTTTTGATTCCTTGCTTGATTTCCGACGCGTTTCAAGGCAGAACGCCTCTTCCTCATGGGAGCTGCACAGAAAAAATGAATACCTCACCAATGTTGTCTTTCTTGATTATTTTATTGAGAACATCGCCCCCAATGGGCGTGGCACACAAAAGTTGCCCGCTGGTATGCTGGTCCATGTAGTTCTTGGGGTGAGTGTTATTTTAAAAGTTCATTTGAAAGTTTATTGTCTCTGTGATCTTTTTTCAAAGCTTATTATAATCCTTAAGTAGGCTGGATTTCAAAACTGCAGGCTTCGTTTAGCCATAGAGCTACATGCTTACACGGAGAGAAAAGGTTTCCTTCCAAGCCTTTCCATTCAGTTGTAGGAAATGGTGCTCCTCTGCCACGGCCAAGGCTGCCGTGTATTTAACATTTCCTCTCAAATGCCCTGAGCTATTATAGAGGTCACAAAATGCAGCCCTTTACCATCCGGTTTGGAAGCCTCGAGGCTGCTTGTAGTTATTTGCATCCATTTCGTTTTTTGATTCCTTGCTTGATTCCCGACGCGTTTCAAAGCAGAACGCCTCTTCCTCATGGGAGCTGCACAGAAAAAATGAATACCTCACCAATGTTGTCTCTCTTGATTATTTTATTGAGAACATCGCCCCCAATGGGCGTGGCACACAAAAGTTGCCCGATGGTATGCTGGTCCATGTAGTTCTTGGGGTGAGTGTTATTTTAAAAGTTCATTTGAAAGTTCATTGTCTCTGTGATCTTTTTTCAAAGCTTATTATAATCCTTATGTAGGCTGGATTTCAAAACTGCAGGCTTCGTTTAGCCATAGAGCTACATGCTTACACGGAGAGAAAAGGTTTCCTTCCAAGCCTTTCCATTCAGTTGTAGGAAATGGTGCTCCTCTGCCACGGCCAAGGCTGCCGTGTATTTAACATTTCCTCTCAAATGCCCTGAGCTATTACTATTGACAAGCAATTCACTGGGATAACAACTCAGGCACTACATTAACCAGCAGGTAGCACGATTGTCTCCGCCCACATGGGCGTGTTGGTGAGAAGAAATGCAGGTGTCCTGACGCTGCTTGTGCCACTCTTTGAGTCAGCCTATGAAGAAGTGCGCACAGCGCATGAAACGCGTCGGCGTATTGACTTACTTAATTGTTTTGGATGTTGTTTGCACGTGGCAGATGCAGCTCTCCCTATTAAAACCGCTAAAAACTCACCTTGTGCCTTGAGGCTTTCACCAAGAGGACAACTTTTTTTCGAATTCATATATATATACTACTGTGCGCTCTACAAGAGGTGGACCTATTATGGGAGGAGTAGCCATTCTAACAGCAGCGGGACAATCTACAGGTGTGGACACTTACCCCCTTTTCTTGCTTCCACTGGGCGCTGACGAAGGCACACCACGCCGAAATGCATTCGCCTGAAGTAATGAAGTGAAATAAAGTGTGCTCCGTTTGTTCCCCACTGAGGCCTCCGCCTTTCATTTCTTTGGAGGGATTTTGCTGGATGTTTTCGCGCTTGCCAGAGGCGCGTTGGGAGGCCCACGCATTCTACAAGAGGCATAGACTTTTTCTGGCATCTGCTTCGGCATTCTGTTTCAGTCAAGGTATTGACATCGTCTTTGCCCACCTCGAAGCTCAGGTCAGAGAAGTGATGACGAGGACATGGCTCCTCGCATTGGGCTAATGGCAATGCTGCCAGCCCCCACGGAAATAACACTTGAGCTAAGAGGGTGATGCGGATGTGGGGACAGAAGGAGACTCTTGTTTTCAATGTGTGGGGACAGGAAAGAACAGCGCACACCGTCCTGCTCAGAGGCATTCCACATTGCTGCGTCGCCTCGAGACCCAGAGCCGGATTACTGCATTCTGGGTCTCGTAGTTTGTGTACCTACTGTGCGCTCTACAAGAGGTGGACCTATTATGGGAGGAGTAGCCATTCTAACAGCAGCGGGACAATCTACAGGTGTGGACAATTACCCCCTTTTCTTGCTTCCACTGGGCGCTGACGAAGGCACACCACGCCGAAATGCATTCGCCTGAAGTAATGAAGTGAAATAAAGTGTGCTCCGTTTGTTCCCCACTGAGGCCTCCGCCTTTCATTTCTTTGGAGGGATTTTGCTGGATGTTTTCGCGCTTGCCAGAGGCGCGTTGGGAGGCCCACGCATTCTACAAGAGGCATAGACTTTTTCTGGCATCTGCTTCGGCATTCTGTTTCAGTCAAGGTATTGACATCGTCTTTGCCCACCTCGAAGCTCAGGTCAGAGAAGTGATGACGAGGACATGGCTCCTCGCATTGGGCTAATGGCAATGCTGCCAGCCCCCACGGAAATAACACTTGAGCTAAGAGGGTGATGCGGATGTGGGGACAGAAGGAGACTCTTGTTTTCAATGTGTGGGGACAGGAAAGAACAGCGCACACCGTCCTGCTCAGAGGCATTCCACATTGCTGCGTCGCCTCGAGACCCAGAGCCGGATTACTGCATTCTGGGTCTCGTAGTTTGTGTACCTACTGTGCGCTCTACAAGAGGTGGACCTATTATGGGAGGAGTAGCCATTCTAACAGCAGCGGGACAATCTACAGGTGTGGACACTTACCCCCTTTTCTTGCTTCCACTGGGCGCTGACGAAGGCACACCACGCCGAAATGCATTCGCCTGAAGTAATGAAGTGAAATAAAGTGTGCTCCGTTTGTTCCCCACTGAGGCCTCCGCCTTTCATTTCTTTGGAGGGATTTTGCTGGATGTTTTCGCGCTTGCCAGAGGCGCGTTGGGAGGCCCACGCATTCTACAAGAGGCATAGACTTTTTCTGGCATCTGCTTCGGCATTCTGTTTCAGTCAAGGTATTGACATCGTCTTTGCCCACCTCGAAGCTCAGGTCAGAGAAGTGATGACGAGGACATGGCTCCTCGCATTGGGCTAATGGCAATGCTGCCAGCCCCCACGGAAATAACACTTGAGCTAAGAGGGTGATGCGGATGTGGGGACAGAAGGAGACTCTTGTTTTCAATGTGTGGGGACAGGAAAGAACAGCGCACACCGTCCTGCTCAGAGGCATTCCACATTGCTGCGTCGCCTCGAGACCCAGAGCCGGATTACTGCATTCTGGGTCTCGTAGTTTGTGTACCTACTGTGCGCTCTACAAGAGGTGGACCTATTATGGGAGGAGTAGCCATTCTAACAGCAGCGGGACAATCTACAGGTGTGGACACTTACCCCCTTTTCTTGCTTCCACTGGGCGCTGACGAAGGCACACCACGCCGAAATGCATTCGCCTGAAGTAATGAAGTGAAATAAAGTGTGCTCCGTTTGTTCCCCACTGAGGCCTCCGCCTTTCATTTCTTTGGAGGGATTTTGCTGGATATATATATATATATATATATATATATATATCCAACAGTACAAGTTTGCTCAGACAGAACGCCATTGAGAAAGGGTTGCTTATCCCGAAACCGGTCTGGCGCAAATGACTCTGATGGTTTGTTTTCCTGTGTTCGCCTGCATGGAGCTGCCTGTCAATAAATGAGGAAATGCTTCACTCACCTCGTGGCTTCTCTAAATGAGCAAACTTGTACTGTTGGATGTGTAACGGCCATGCTCGGTCGTGTGAGAAGCCTGCCGCGCTGCGGACCTGTAATGATGCCACACGGTGTCATTGCTTTAGGGAGGTGAGTGCCCCAAGACAGCTGATAAGAACATCAGGCGCCCGAGCAAGATACAATACCCAACCCACATGGGCTTCTTTTTGTTTTTAATTTTCTGCTGTGAATACGGACTCACTAGAGAAAAACGTCGTGGCACTACAAGACCCAAGAGGCTGTTAATACAGCCACGCCCACCAAGGCAGGTTCTTTGAAATCCTGTGCACGAGGGAAAACCGGCATTTACAGACAGAACGCCATTGAGAAAGGGTTGCTTATCCCGAAACCGGTCTGGCGCAAATGACTCTGATGGTTTGTTTTCCTGTGTTCGCCTGCATGCAGCTGCCTGTCAATAAATGAGGAAATGCTTCACTCACCTCGTGGCTTCTCTAAATGAGCAAACTTGTACTGTTGGATATATATATATATATATATATATACCTAATAATGCATATATATTTTACATTTATATTTTTTTACAAATATTTTTTTCAAATGTATATATATATATATATATGTGTGTGTGTGTGTATATATATATATATAAATATATATATATATATATATATAATATTTTTAAAAGTACTCTTTTCACCCTAAAAACTAATACCACCCTGCCCCCTTAAAATACCCCAGCACCTTTAAACACTAACCCATCCTGGCCCTAGAAATACCCCTGTACCCCAAAACCTAGCCTTGAACCCTAAAAATACCCCTGTACCCCAAACCTCAAGCCTAGCACTGAACCCTAAAATTAACCCTGTACCCAAAACTCAAACCTAGCCCTGAACCCTAAAAATACCCCTGTACGCCAAAACCAAAACTTACCCCATAACCCTAAAAATACCCCTGTACCCCAAAACCCAAACCAAGCTCTAAACCCTAAAAATACCCCTGTACCCCAAAACTCAAACCTAGCCCTGAACCCTAAAATTACCCCTGTGCCCCAAAACCCAAACCTACCCCTGAACCCTAAAAATACCCCTGTACCCCAAAACCCAAACCTAGCCCTGAACCCTAAAAATACCCCTGTACCCCAAAACACAAACCTACCCCTGAACCCTAAAAATACCCCTGTACCCCAAAACCCAAACCTAGCCCTGAACCCTAAAAATTCCCCTGTACCCCAAAACACAAACCTACCCCTGAACCCTAAAAATACCCCTGTACCCCAAAACCCAAACCTAGCTCTAAACCCTAAAAATACCCCTGTACCCCAAAACCCAAACCTAGCCCTGGACCCTAAAATTACCCCTGTACCCCAAAACCCAAACCTACCCCTGAACCCTAGAAATACCCCTGTACCCCAAAACCCAAACCTAGCCCTGTACCCCAAAACCCAAACCTACCCCTGAACCCTAAAAATACCCCTGTACCCCAAAACCCAAACCTAGCCCTGAACCCTAAAAATACCCCTGTACCCCAAAACCCAAACCTAGCCCTGAACCCTACAAATACCGCTGTACCCTAAAACTCAAACGTAGCCCTGAACCCTAAAAATACCCCTGTACCCCCAAACCCAAACCTAGCCCTGAACCCTAAAAATACCGCTATACCCCAAAACCCAAACCTAGCCCTGAAGCCTAAAAATACCCCTATACCCCAATACCCAACCTATTCCTTAACCCTTAAATAACCCTGTACCCCATAACCCAAACCCACCCTTAAAATACCCCTGAACTCCTAAAACATATAGTCCATCACCCCCAAACTAAAACCAAATACTTACCTTACACTTAAATATTAAAAACATATGCTTTCACAATTCATTTATTTATTTATTTATTTATGGGCTTATATAGCGCTATGAATAAACTCCCGAGGGAGTATCTCCGCGCTGTAACAGGCCGGTGCAAGACTGAAATTAGGGAGCGCATAGTTAAAGATGCTGTAAACAAGGGACACTCTAAAATGAACCAAACAAAAACGTTTTTAAATGTTTTCTGAATTGACAGTGGTCATTACATTTCCTTAGTGACAACGGAAGTGAGTTCCACAGTTTGGGACCCACAACAGATAATGCTCTTCCACCCAACCTGGTTTTCGTGATCTTGGGAACGTTTAGTAACAATTGGTCACTAGATCTAAGGGCACGGATGGGAACATAAGGAACAAATTTGTTCGCCAAATACTCAGGTCCCAGTTGGTTAAGGCCCCTGTGTATAGTACAGCATGTTTTAAACTTCACTCGTTGACGTATTGGCAACCAGTGAAGCTCATGAAGTAGTGGTCTGGAGGGGGATCTAGGGGGTGCATTTAACACCAGCCTAGCTGCCGTGTTTTGCACCACCTGCAAACGGTCCAGAACCTCCTCGTTTGCACCCAGTAGAAGGCCGTTACAATAGTCAAGCCGACTAATGATCAGAGCCTGAACCAGAGTTTTCCTGTGAAAATCAGGGAGGAAAGGGAAGATTTTACGAAGGAGGCCAATCACATGAAAGCACGCTCCTACAGTGATATTAACATTTTGCTTCATGGTTAGCTCTGGTTCAAGCCTGACGCCCAAGTTCTTGACCGTAGTTTTTGGCACAGGGACTGGGCCCAGTTCAGAGGGCCACCATTCAGGAGACCATTGAATCCTGGCTTCACCAAAGAGCATCACCTCTGTCTTTCCAACATTGCATTGTAAAAAGTTGGATGACATCCACCTTGCAACTGCCTTCATCCCATCGGAAAAAGAATGTAAAATATCCGGGGTGAGAGATTTGAAGGGGAAGAGCAGTTGCGTGTCGTCTGCGTAGGACACCGGACAGAAACCAAAAGCTCTGGTAACATCTGCCAAGGGGGCCACATAGGTGTTAAATAGCGTCGGGCTCAAACATGAGCCCTGTGGAACCCCCTTGGAAATGCTAACTTCCTCCGATCTAAAGTCACCCATGGTGACAGATTGGGTGCGATTGGAGAGAAAGCTTCTGATCCAGTCCAGTGCCCTACCGCCGATTCCACTCGCAGACAGTCGTTCGATCAAGATGGTGTGGGAGATCGTATCGAACGCTGCCGATAGATCCAGTAACACCAGGACAACAGAATAGCCTTTGTCCTGGTATAACCGTAGATCGTCAGTTACCGACATTAAAGCTGTTTCAGTACTAAATTTAGGTCTGAAACCTGACTGCGAGGGATCGAGACTACCAGAATGTTCTAGGTAGGTAGATAGGTGCTTATTGGTGTGCTTTTCGATGACTTTTCCTAAGAAAGGTAAAAGGGAAATAGGCCTCAAGTTGGACATGTTAGACCAAGGAATCGATGTATTCTTCCTAATAGGTCTAACTAGGGCTTTTTTCCAGGCCAATGGGACCACTCCAGATACAAGTGATAAGTTTACCATTCTCTGCACATCAGGGCCTAGTAAACTCCCCAGCGGACCCATAAGTCTGGCTGGAAGTGGGTCTGCCGGGCTTCCGCTTTTAATATCAGAAAATAATTTCTGAACTTCTAGCAGTGATATTTCTGGGAATTCGTTAAAGGCATAAGTATTAGTAGAAGTTGTCAGGGTGGGGGTCCAACTGTCTGGGCTAGTTGAGTCAGGACCTAGTGCTTTTATTTTATCATAAATAGCATCAATTTTCTCTGTGAAGAAACAGGAAATACTGTCACACAGGGGTTGTGAAGCCATGTCAGTACTTTCACAGGCTGTTGGTTTTATGAAGGTGTTGACAATTTGATATAAAACTTTAGAGTCATTTCCAGCAGCATCTAGCTGAGTAGTAATATGGTTTTTCCGTGCTAGCCTTAAGGCTTTGTGATAGATGTTGAGGTTGATTCTATAATGGTTTTTATCTTCCTCCCTTGCATATTTCCTCCATGTTTTTTCCGACTTTCTAGCCAGGCGTTTAAGATTACGTAATTCCTCTGAATACCAGACCTCCTGTTTTCTGGCAAGTCTAGGTCTGAAAGTTTTTAACGGGGCAATATGCTGTACTGCAGCATCAACTGCATGCTCCCAATTCAAAAGGGCACTGTCAATATAAGTGTCATGCTTTTACAACGAATTTCGTTGTAAAAGCATGCGTGGTAAAAGCATATATTGATTGGGGGGGCATGTATTTAGAACTGGGACATAAACCACTATCATTAGTACAATCCTCATATATTCTCAGTATATTGGCAAATTGAACTACATTCCCAATGTGTTCTTCATCATACAATGTTGTGATTAAATGTGAGTCATAAACATCCTTGATGGATAACGTATTCTCGCTATTGCTAGCCAAAGAAGTACATGGAACCCTGGGATGCTCTTCAAAATATTTTTTTATTTTCAATTTGCGTGTAAACTTTTATCAATCCAAATGGACATTTTCAAAATCACATTTATTAGTTGGATAATAATTTAGACCTTTTTTATACAATATCTGCATTTCTTGATCACTCGTGTCCTAGAAGATAAGTTGACTCTGCTCACTTTGTTAGTCAAGAGAGGGGCATTTGGTTGACAATTAGTGTGACAGTTTACATTAGCTACTTTTTCAAGTTGCCATTTTGTTGTCTTGCTTTTGTTCCTGCCCTTGTGTTTTTGGCCACCCCTTCTTGTTCTTCATTTGTGGCTTTCTTGCGATGTCCCAAAAGGTACCTCTGGACCTCTTGTAAAAAACCTGATGGTGCATTATTGACTAAGCCACTATTCGGGCCTTCTCCTGGGTCACTCTCAAATGAGTCAAGTGAGCTGTTGCTAGAGGAGACACTGGTATCTTTCTCAGCACTAGTCAATGTCTGCGAGTTGTTCTCTAAATCATCATTTTTTCTTGCAAATATGAATATGCGCCCCCTCTTATAGTCTCTTTTGTCCCTCAATATTTTTTTCTGCTTTTTCTGCTTTACATAGAGTTGAAATCTGTTCCGTTCTTTTTTCAGAATCTCAAGATTCTTTTGAATTACATCTTTTAGAAATGTTTTGTTTATTTCTCTCTCCAAGATAGCTATTTCTTCTTTTATTTTTTCACCTTCTTTTCTGAGTTTGTCACTAATGTCATCATCATTTATAGGAGGCTATATACAGCCCTTCCTCCCACTCTGCAAGCAAATCAGCATCCAGATCCTCAAAATTGGGAAAGATTAGTATTCTTAAACCACTTGGAATACATTTATTTTCGATGTACTTTCTTCAGGTGGCCCCATCCCATCATTTAGTTAACTCCGTTTTTTATTTTTTTTCAAGACGCATGAATTTACTTCTTAATCCCTCACTTTTACCAATTGTGGGATTTGATGCCTTGGTATTGTCATTCTTTCTGTTACTAAACAGATCATCAACCATTTCCTCACAGTTATCATTATAATCCATATTCTTTAGTATTAAAATGTATTGAGAAGCAACATGTAAATCAGAATGCTTCCGCTCACTATCCATACTAAGATGGCATGTACGTACATCTACGGTTGACCGTCTTCTGTTTTCATAAACGCATATGTCTCCTGCTTTATTATCAGTATACAAATAATCATTAAAACCATGGTGTCTGGTTTTTAAGGTTGGCACGGACACCGTGATGATTTCCTCGGTCTTCGAACAGTAACAGGGAGAAGCGCATTAAATAATACAAGACTATGACAATGACCATTTTTTGGGCTACACGTAATACTAATAGCTGTCTGACAAATACAATCTTCTCTAAACACTTTTTAATTTAAGTGGTACTAACACGCTGTTGATTGATAACACCGTATGATTCTCAACATATGTTTGATCCTTGATATTGCCCCTTTAGAAATGACTTCCTTCTACATACACCATGGAGCCGCACCCAATAATGTGACAGTAGTCACCCTCAATATGTATCAAGTAAGTTTGTCACCAAAAGGCATACTCATCGAGTACAAGAAAACAATGCCAATTGTAACACACTATGGATACTTGTGACTCGTAACAATGTTTGATTTGAAATGGTACTTGTTGGACTTGGCTCTTTTTGCACGGTCATCCCTAAACTTTTTGCTTTTCTCCCTGCCTCATTTCTGACATGGTGTCGGTGGTTTTAGGGCTCTGGGCACTTTAGCACTGTGGTCCACTGTAAAGTGCATGCGCTCTCTGTGTACATTTGGTGAGATTGGCCTGCCCTCCCATAGGAATGCATTGGAGATTCCTTGATCAGTGTGTGTCACTGGTAATTCATGATATGAAAGGAGCAGTGTGGTCAAGTCTGATATGGTTGGAATTGTAATAATAAATGCTGCGCAATGGTTTGCGCAGATTTATTATGACTATGTGAGAGATGCTACTATTAGAAGTTAGCATTTCTGTGTGCTATGTGTGCCTGCCTGCCTGATGTGAATTGCCTGTCTGGCTTGTGAGTGGCAGGGGCTGAGAGGTGTGTGTGGCACCATGAGAGGCAGGGTGAGTCAGCGCTGGGCTGAATAGGACTTCTGTGCTGGGAGTAGTGGGAGCAGTAATCCCCTGACTCTGAATAGGTGTGCCTACCTTGTACAATGGCGGCTCCGCCCCCTGTGTTGTGTCTGATCACGTAGCCCCCACCTGACAAAGGGGAAAAAGAGCTTGGAAAACAAAGTGCTCCAAATCCCCCCTAACCCTGTTGCATCTGGTTCCCCAAGCCCTGCGCTGCAGACAAAGAGATTATGGGATATAAATAGGGCTGTGACCCCGTGTGTGTCGTTCTCTTCCATGATGCTGTGCTTTTCCTGACCTTCCTGGGGCGTGCTGCTGCTGGGGCCCAGGAGGAACTGCCATGAGGGCATGCCTCCTGGGCCCTGCATTGTCCCCTTGATTTCTGAGGACTTTTGCTTTTGGAGCTATGACTCCTTGTGCCCTCTGAGCGCTACACCTTTTATTTTCCTGGTACCCTGGGAGCGCAATATCTTGCCAGGGGAGAAGAGCTACTGGGCTTTGCAACATGGCGCTGCATGAAGAGAGAGACACAGAGAGGGAATACCCAGCGTAGGGTTTCCCCACGGGATGCTGGAAATGGCTGGTGCCCACCCTGCATTCTTTTCGTACTTGGTGGGTGCCTACACCGCTTATGCTTTATTTTAATGGCAGGTGCCCACCCAGCTTGAGTACTTGTTCTGGTGGGTGCCCACACCGCCAGCATCTTTATTGTGGGTGCCCACCCCACATTCTAGAGAGAGAATCACCGCTGCCGGCCCAAGCAGGAAGACAGGCACCGTTTGCCTGGTTGTGGGCGGGGCCTTGTGATGGCCGGAAACGGGGCGTCCGGGGCCTCGCAGGCTTGACTTCCAAGCCCCGGGTCCAAGTAGGGGGCCCGGGTGAAATGAGGATACGCGGCAGAGGCCACCAATGGCAGCGCGGGATCCTGCGAATGAAGGGAAGCCCTGCCTGCAGGAGAGCAGAGTTTTTCCCCCGAGAGTAGAGCAGTAGAAGTGGTGTCAGACCCGGTCCCAGCAGCGGGAAGAGGTTGAAACAGAGTCCTTCCCCCAGAGCCGGTGAGTGCGAGGGGGCTCCAGGAGACACCGGGGTTGTGCCAGTCGAGGCATATGCCGGTGCCTGAGCAGGACCACCAGAGATCGGGTCTCTCTTATGATGGGAGCATGGTTGATTTCGAGGGCTCCAGAGCGGGGCTCCAAAGTGCATGTTTTGCCAACGCTGTGCGCCGTGGTGGTGCCTGAGCGGTCCTACCGCTGTGGGCCGCTCCAACGATGGGGGGATTTTTGATAGAGTCCCAGTGGGGTCTGGAAAGGCACAATGGTGCCACGCCCCTGTAGTTTATTCACAGCTGCACCGCCGTAGCGGACAGCTGCAATGTTGGCCGCATTTTGTTGTAGAGTCCCTGAGTGGAACAGAGGAGGCGCCATGGTGTCAGGGTAATTTCTTTTCCCAGCTGCACCGCACTAGTGCCGGCAGCTGCAACAAGATGAGCATATGTTTTACACGTCCCTGAGTGGGACAAGAGAGGGCACAGTGGTGCCAGGCCCTGTATTTGATTTCCAGCTGTACAGCACTTAGTGACAGCTGCATCATTTAGGTCTGCGCAATTGCACACTTTGTGAACTCTGCTGCTTTGGCAGCCACCCTGACAATTTGGTCATAGGGCATTGGAGCCTTCTGAGAAGGCCAGAGAGGTTTTATAGGGCACCAGGCCCTACGGTGACTTATGTGGTGCGCTGGAAATGTGATTCCTGTCCTGTAATTTATGCATAATGTGTTTATGTGTGAGGTTCTTGTCTAATGCGTTTAGACTTATGAGGGTATTACAAAATGTGTTTATGCTTGTGAGGTTATTGTCTAATGCGTTTCGACTTATGAGGTTATGGCATAATGCATTTATGCTTATGAGATTGGCACAGAATGTATTTCACGTCTACTGTGATGCTGCTTGCATAATATGATTTATGTTGCTGGAGATAATGCTAAGTACAGTGTTTACCAGTAATTACTGGTTGTGTTCTAAGTGTATTTTATGTTCTACATCTATCATGTGTACTTGTGATGGTTCTGACAGTGTCCCAATTGGCCCTGTCAGGTGTATATAATCCCCCTGTAAATATTGCCCAGTGCCAATTGTCACAGTGTATATTGTGTGATTACTATTCTAATGTGTTTAATGATAATACAAATGCTATTTTTGATATAACCTTTTTGGAGTTCCTTTTGTGGTGTGCCTAGTGTGTTGTTGTGGAGTGTGTGTGGCGCGCAATTGCTTTACACCTCCGGGATAAGCCTGACTGCTCGTGCCAAGCTACCAAGGGGGTGAGCAGGGGTTATCTTTGGAGTGTAACTCCCTTGCCCTGACTAGAGTGGTGGTCTCTGCCTGGCTTTGGCACAAGCCTTAGCCAACCAGAGATCCCAATTCTAACAGTACTCTCTTTTGTACATTGGGTAGTCATACCCATAGTCGTGACTATAACAATGATTGACAACACTTACAAGAGCGGCTGTTAATCAGTATCAAGTATCATTGTTTCAAAACCCTGAACCCACTCAATGTAGGGTAGTTATATTAACCCCTTGCGCGCTAGCGGTTTTCTCGCTGTGCGCTGGATTTTTAAAAAACCCGGTTTACATGACGAGCTCAGCTCGTCATCAGCATACGAGCGCCGTCGCTGATGACGAGCTGAGCTCATCATCAGCATCGAAGGGGTTAAGGTAGTGCGCTTATCGGACATGACTTGTGCAAATTATGCGCTCCATACAGCATAATATTGGTAGACCCTCTGTTATAACTAACCATGCACTATAATGACTATTTAATCACGCAACTTATTATTATCTTCTCATTATGGGTTCCACAATACATTTGAAAGAGTAAGACAAAATGGAAATGGTATAACATACAAAGTTCCTTGCTTGTTCAGAAATGGCTAGACACACCACAATCTATATGATCCATTCTGAACACACATAAACGGGTCACATGTCTGTTCAACTAATGTCTTGTTTTTTTAACATCTTCTCTTTCTACAATGTGCCAAAATACATGTATATATATATGTATAGATACTTATGCTGTATACTTTTAATGTAAACAAAGTATAATAGAGTAATACATGTAAATAGTATACATATGTGATTCTTATTATTGTAGATAATTGCACAATATACAAAATGTGTGTTTCAAAACACAATTGTAGACGATGAATATCGCAAGTGGACATACACTTCGAAACTAGTATTGAGGTATGTGACCACATAAAGACACTAATGTGACTTAAATAGGCAGTAGTGGCTCCTTATCTATGTAAGGAAACCTAACCCTTGACCCTGATTTCAGGAAGGTCGCTCCCCCATGCCGCACAGCACCACCTATATGCCTGTGTCCCTCTGCTCACTGCCATCGCCGTAAGTTCTAGGCCCCTCTGCCTCGATTGTGTTCTTCACTGTAATTAGTTTTTTCTTTGATAATTGTTGTTTCCTGTTTTTGCCCTCTTTTTGGCCTCTGTGTCGCTCTTGCCTTTGCTTTCTGTGCCCCCTCCCCTTTGCCCCGCTGGTGCCCTTTTGCTTTCTGAGCCCCAATTTTTTTCACCTGTTTTTCCTGCCGCTGTGTCCCCTGCGGCCTGCCCCCCTGCTCGCCCATTCGCCGTCCCACTCCCGCCTCCCAGCTGCTCCTCCCTCCCACCTCCCCTTATAATGGCGGCCGCTGGGCAGTGAGAAGACCCTGACCCTGATTTCAGGAAGGTCGCTCTCCCACGCCGCACAACACCACTTGTGTGCCCATGTCCCTCTGCTCACTGCCACCGCCGAAGGTTCTAGGCCCCTCTGCCTCAATTGTGTTCTTCACTGTAATTTATTTTTTCTTTGATAACTGTTGTTTCCTGTTTTTTCCCCCTTTTTGGCCTCTGTGTCCCTCTTGCCTTTGCCTTCTGTGCCCCTTCGCACTGCTCCCGCTGGTGCACTTTTGCTTTCTGTGCCCTTGTATCTTTTTTCCTCCTCTTTTTCCCACCGCTGCGTTCCCTGCGGCCCAGCCCCCCTGCTTGCCCATTATCCTCCCGCTCCCGCCTCCCAGCTGCTCCTCCCTCCCACCTCCCCTTATAATGGCAGCCACAGCGCTGCCGTGCTCAGCGGACGCACCGCTGGCAGCCGAAAGCGGGGCCTAAGGCAAGCCAGTCTGCGCCCGTCCGCACCTGGACCACACCCAGCCTCAGATCCCTGGTCCCCGCGAACACCACGATGACGTCACCCCTACGGTGCCAGCACCCTCTACGCACTCTACCCTGGACAATCACACACCTCCTTCCTGGCCGCCCCAAAGCGCACCCAAGGACCCTTCACATGCCGGAGCGGCAGCTACACCAGCCTCCAATCCACCAAACAACCCACCGAGGCAGGACGCAACCACCTCAGATGCATACTACTTAACACCCGCTACGTGCGGAAACACGCCGTCGAACTCTGGGACCTGCTCGACACATCCTCCCCGGACGTCGCATTTCTTACAGAGACCTTGATGAATGCCTCCTCAGCCCCCGACGTCGCCATAGCCATTCCGTAAGGCTCCAAGATTACCCCCAGAGACCGTACCAATGGAGTTGGAGGAGGAATCGCCATCATTCACAAGAACACCCTCAGGATCTCGACCAGCACCGGCGGTACCATCAGCAACGCCGAACACCTGCACTTCCACATCCACATCAACTCCAACACCACCCTTAGAGGAACACTTGTCTACAGACCCCACGGACCCCCGCCCCAGTTCAGCGACTCCATCGCTGTCCTCGTCAGCACACACGCCCTCGTCCCCGCAGACTACATCCTCCTCGGAGACCTCAACTTCCATCTCCAGAACAACAACAACAGCAACTCCACCACCCTGATCGACAGCCTCCCCAATTTCGGACTCAGACAGCTCGTCACAACGCTCACCCACTCCGCTGGATACACGCTGGACCCCATCTTCTCCGTAAGCAACCACACCACCGTCAGCCACACCACCAACCTCCACTGGACTGATACCCACTGCATCCACTTCGCCTTCCAGAAACCCACCAGGCACCACCACACTCAGCAGGCCCCCTGCTGCAGCTGGAGCAAAGTCACCAATCACCAGCTAATAACCACCCTCGCCGCCGCCACCTGCAACCTCAGACAATAGATCTACGACTGCCCCAACACGCTTGCCCCAATCAAGAAACCCTCCAACAGACGCTCCGAAAGAAAGGCCATCTGGTTCACCGCCGAACTCCAATCCTCCAAACAAACCTGCCAAAACCTCTAGAACAAGTGGCGCCACGACCAAACCGCAGAAAACTATGCAGCCCACAAAAGCGCCACCCTCAGACACCATCACCTCATCCGAACCGACAAAAGGACCTGCTTCAAGGACGTCCTCGATAATGCACACAACAGAACTCTCCAACCCCAGCACAAACACCAACGACATCCTGCCATCACAAGACCTGTGGGACTCCCTAGCCACTTTCTACCATCGAAAAATCGCTGACATCCACAACAGTTTCAACAACCAGATCTCCCAGGCAGCCAACAGCACCTCAGAAACACCACCCGCCTCCCGCACAAACACTCTGTTCACCTGATCCCACGTGAACAACGACGACGACACCATCCACTCGGGCTCTCCGTCAGACCCATGCCCACACCACATCTTCAACAAAGCCAGCCCCACCGTCGCGCCCCATCTCTGCAAGATCATAAACACCTCCTTTGAGACCGCCACCTGCCTGGAGAGCTAGAAGCCCGCTGAGATCAACTCCCTGCCCAAAAAACTCAAGGAGGACCCGGGAGACCTTAAGAACTTCCGGCCCATCTCCCTGCTCCCATTCCCGGCAAAGGTCATCGAGAAGATCGTCAACAAGCAACTAACCCGCTACCTCGAGGACGACAACACCCTGGACCCATCCCAGTCCTAATTCCACAAAAACCACAGCACCGAAACTGCCCTCATAGCCGCCACCAATGACATCAGAGCCTTTCTGGACGACGAATAAACTGCAGCCCTCATCCTCCTGGACCTCTCAGCCGCCTTCGACACCATCTGCCACCACACCCTACGCACATGCCCCCACGACGCAGGGGTCCGAGTCAAATCCATGGACTGGCTCACCTCCTTCCTCACTGGCAGAACCGAGAGTCCGCCTCCCCGTACCTTTCCGAAGCCACCATCACCTGCAGCGTCCCCCGAAAAATCATCCCTCAGCCCAACCCTTTTTAACATCAACATGGCACCGCTCACCAACATCGTCCGAGCACACCATCTCAACATCGTCTCGTATGCCGACGACATGCAGCTGATCCTCTCCCTCAACAAAGACCCAGCCTTCGCCAAATCCAACCTCCATGTGGGAATGCAGGCTGTCTCAGAATGGATGAGAACCAGCCGACTCAAACTGAACTCAGACAAGACGGAGGTCCTCATCCTTGGCTCCACCCCCTCGGCATGGGACAACTCCTGGTGGCCGACACCGCTGGGAGCTGTTCCAACACTCACAAACCACACACACAATCTGGGGTTCATCCTGTACTCAACACTTGCCATGACCCAGCAAGTCAACACCGTTTCCTCCTCCTGCTTCCACACCCTCCGAATGCTCTGCAAGATCTACAGATGGATCCCCACCAAAACCAGGAGAACGGTCACCCAGGCACTCGTCACCAGCAGGCTGGACTACGGCAACACCCTCTACGCAGAAACCATGGCCACACTCCAGAAAGGACTTCAGCGCATACAGAACGCCTCAGCACGCCTCATCCTTGGACTCCCCCTCCACAGCCACATCACCACTCACTTACAAGACCTGCACTGGCTCCTGGTCCACAAGAGGATCAGTTTCAAACTCCTAACCCACAGGCACAAAGCGCTCCACAACACCGTACCAGCATACTTCAACAAATGACTGCCCTTCTACACCCCGAACTGCTAGCTGCGCTCCACAGACCACGCCCTCGCCACCGTCCCACGCATCTGTCGAGCGACCACCGGCGGCAGATCCTTCTCCCACCTCGCTGCAAAGACATGGAACACCCTCCCTCCCCATCTACGTAAGACCCAAGACTTGCTGACCTTCAGGAGGCACCTCAAGACATGGCTGTACGACCAGTAGATCCCCCCCCCCTAGCGCCTTGACACCCTCACGGGTGAGTAGCGCACTATACAAATGTTTTGATTGATTTATTGATTGATTAACTAACTTAAGTCAAGTCAATGAAGCTTCATTTGGTGCATGATATACAACCATTAAACGCATTCTAGTCAAAAAGTAACATTCCTAGAAATCATTAAAATTGTACTCAAACGATTTTTCTTACGTACAAACATTCCATCAACAATTTCTGTGCGGGTTACTACTCCTATATCAATCCCAATTACTATTTCACAAAAGAGAAACCATTAATAATACAAGGACATTTAATCATTATTAAATTAGGAAATAAAAAAACATTAGATTAGTATATAGGAACATTTTACTCCATACGAATATTAAAAAACATAATTTCCCTATTAAGAACTACATTTATGAAAACTAAAACTCAGGGACTGGGGTCAGTACATGTAACATTTTTCTTGTTCATTTGAAATATGTAAACAAAGGTGCTTTTTCATAAAGTGCAAAGAGTGCAAAAAAATGGCTAAAATCAGGATGAGAATTAATAGTCCTTCAAATGTTCAAATGTCATATTTTTTATATGTTAAGGCTTCTAAGGGAGAATTGTCCTTTCTTCTCCTGATTGCCATTTGTATGAAAACAATGACTGCATTCCTAATTTTATCGTTTTCCAAACTACAGATGTAATTAAAAGCATGTTTATAATAATATAGCATATTATCTAAAAACAATGGTTTTACTTTTAACTCAAATTACTGAATGTCCCGATAAAAACTACAGAAAAGTATAAAATGCATCGTGACCTCAGGGGACTTACCATCACAAGGACAATTTGGAAGGTTATGACTCCACTTTCCCGATCTGGGATAGCTATTATATAGTGTAGGGAGCCCAACCTTAACCTGGGCAGATGACATCTATGCTGGGTGTTTCTTATCGAAATAAGGTATGGTTGAATGCCCGTCAATGTTGGACGCTCATAGTAAAATTTAACACTCTGTTTTAAACTGATTTCAACAACTCTTGTACATTCCCTAGAGGTAACTAGCCTCGTCTTTGAATCTCTTTTACTATAATCCTGAATGAACAAAGGCTCATGAAAATCAGGGTCCATACGACTATCTTTTACAAGAGTATAAATATATTCTAACCAAGGGATATTCTTACTATGGTCAAGGGCAAGGCAATCCATGATTATGTCCTTAGTAAACTCAGTCTCGTCTTTCGTCCTGATTCCATGCCAAAAAGTAGGTGCTGCTGTGCTTATAAGAACGCTAATATATGGTGCGCACAGCTCATTGTGGACCATGTATGAGGCAGTAGAGCTTTGGACTGCCAACACCCTTTTTAAGAATTTATTTTCCTGGGTTTGTAACAGGGTTGTGTTCGCCCTCCCCCATATGGCTGCTCCATAGCATGCGCCTGTTATGCACTTACTCAAGGTAAGGATTTCCAGTACCGGTTTGCTCCCTTTTTTTGAAGAGGATCTAAAGATGCCCTTACAAGATCGCAAAAATTTCACGTTACGTAAATCAATATGTGCGCCCCAAGTACCGTTCCTATTAAAGAGAATTCCCAAGTAATTGAAGGATGTGAAAAACAGAATATAATGATAGACCCTTCCTAGAGTCAGCACCTGACTAGCTTTCTCCCCGTGAAGTTCGTTGACCCTTAAATTAATCAAGGGGATTGTGTGCACACTGAATGGCACCCATCATCACTGTGCCTATTCCCTAGGGAATTTTAATGCAAATGAAACAACCGCAAAGGTGCACCACAAAAAGAGTGAAACAATAAGTGCAAATGGCGTTTGTGCACAATGAAGAAATATTTCTCAGAGATGTTGAAGGTCTTCTTTCAATCTTTATTTTCAATAAGCAGTAAAACATATACAGCCGACGCGTTTCGTCCCAAGCTGGGACTTCTTCAGGGCTTTAAATTTATGAAACGTCGCTTGTGGGGAGAACGTGAGAGGAACCGGGGTCCAAGGGTCGCCTTCCCGGATACTGTAATCCTGTTGTATGTTAGTTCATTCAGATGTTGAATTTGCAAAAATGGACTGTAAGCATGCTAATGGGCGATGAAGTTAGTGCTTATTAGGGTTCCTGGGTAGTGTAGACGGTCTTGCCACCTTAATATTGTGTCTGTCTAAAGCCGTCTACTGAGTAAATTGTAGAACTAGTGGTGGACTGAGGGTCCTATTAGTCCAAGGGAGGAGGGTGTGGGCACTGTATTCCAGTAAGCCGTTCCAGGTAACACGGCCGGCGCCCATCCACAGCCCTCGTCCCGACGAACACCCGCAGCGACGTCGGCGACGGCTTTAGACAGACACAATATTAAGGTGGCAAGACCGTCTACACTACCCAGGAACCCTAATAAGCACTAACTTCATCGCCCATTAGCGTGCTTGCAGTCCATTTTTGCAAATTCAACATCTGAATGAACTAACATACAACAGGATTACAGTATCCGGGAAGGCGACCCTTGGACCCCGGTTCCTCTCACGTTCTCCCCACAAGCGACGTTTCATAAATTTAAAGCCCTGAAGAAGTCCCAGCTTGGGACGAAACGCGTCGGCTGTATATGTTTTACTGCTTATTGAAAATAAAGATTGAAAGAAGACCTTCAACATCTCTGAGAAATATTTCTTCATTGTGCACAAACGCCATTTGCACTTATTGTTTCACTCTTTTTGTGGTGCACCTTTGCGGTTGTTTCATTTAATGGAAGGATGTGACTCTGTTAATTTGGGCGTCTCCCACCTGGTTTTGCCTATTCTTCAATCTACTTTTCCACCAGGTCATGACAAAAGTTTTGCTAAGATTCAACTGTAAATCTTTTTCAGTCATGAATTGCGTGAATTTTTCTATTAAACATTGTAAGCCGTTCGCACTCCTCGACAACAGTTATGTGTAGTCTGCATATAGGAGTACTGGGGTGGCACGTGTGCTGACTCTAGGGGCATCAGCACTTAGGTTTTGTAAGAATAGGTCAACATTGTTAATATATGAGGAGAATAAAAGGGGCGCTAAAACACATCCTTGTCGTATCCCCCGAGTGACCCTAAAACCGGAGGTACATTCACCTTTTGTATCAAACTATATTATGGTAGCTAAAAAAGTGTGATCTGCGATAAATAAATAAGTATATTGTTTGGGGCGCCCAGCCCTTCCAGTGTTGGCCATAGTTTGGCATGGTTAACCAGGTCAAAAGCACTGGTAAGGTCGACAAAGCAGAGGTGTAGCTGACCTCCCTCAGCTAGCGTGTATTTCCCTATTAATATCTCAAGGTTTACACATTGTTCCACCGTCCCAATACCCCTTCTAAATCCGTACTGGGCCTCTTTTAGGATATTGTTCTCGGTAACCCACCTTTCCAATCTTCCCAATAATATTCTGCCCATCAATTTTGATGTAGAATTATACGGGATGGTAGCACTTAGCCTTCCCTCTGTCGCCTTTTATAAAGATGGGTACTATTATGCTTTCTACCCACGTTGCTTGTAACACTCCTCCTATGGTGGCATTAAAAACACTAAATAAAATCGGTGACCAAAAATCAATATTATGTTTAAAAACATCAACTAGCTCATTATCATCAGAATCTGAAACACAGTGGAAACATTGCAACACAATATGTTTGTGAATTCACAGGGTGTAGCTGTAACTATGCCTCAAAAACATACGTTTTCATATAAATGAATTTCCTTTACTTTCAATCAATCCATATTTTTTGCTAACCCTACATTAAAGTGCATGAGATTATTGTACAATCAGCATGCATATTTTAAGGATTTTGAAGGTCCTGGGCACAGACCTCTTTTGAAGCCCCTTTTTCAATCAATCAATTATGTGTTTGTTAAGCGCGACTATTAGTGCATAAGAGTCTCAAGGCACAGGGGAGGAGGGGAGGTGCAGGTTCCAGTCCATCAAGGAGGAGGTCTATAGAAGAGCTAAGTTTTGAGGGTTTTGATAAATATGGGGAGTGGTGTCTGTCTTGGGTGGAGCGGTAGGTTGTTCCACGCTCAGGCCATGAGGAAGGAGAAGGAGCGGCTTCCCGATCTGGTCTTTCTGGCACGGGGGACCACGGCGTAGGAGAGCTGGGCTGATCATAGGACCTTTTGGGGTGCGTGAAATTTAAGTCCGCTGTTCAGGTATGCTGGCCCGGTGTTGTGGAGGGCTTTGTGTGTGTGGGTGAGAATCTTGAAGGAGATTCTGGCCTTGATGGGGAGCCATTGGAGTGTGTGCAGGTGCTGGGAGATATGGCTGTGTCTTGGCAGGTTGAGGACCAGTCTTGCAGCAGAGTTCTAGATGTTTTGTAGCTTGCAGGTGAGGTTTTTGTTTATTCCGGCGTATAGTGCGTTGCTGTTGTCAAGTCTCCTGGTGACGAGGGCTTGGGTGACGGTCTTTCTGTGCTCAAGGGGAATCCATTTGAAGGTCTTACGTAGGAGGCAGAGGGTGTGGAAGCAGGAGGATGCGATGGAGTTGATCTGGCGGTCTATTTTGAGCTCGGAGTCCAGGATGATTCCAAGGTTACGTGCGTGGTCTGTAGGGGTGGGTGGGCTACCGGGGCAGGGGTCCACCAGGTGTCGTTCCAGGCATCAGAGTGTGGGCCCATGATGAGTACTTCTGTTTTGTCAGTTTTGAGTTGTAGGCAGCTGCTTTTCATCCATTTGGCGACAGCTTCCATGCCTTCTTGAAAGTTGTGTTTGGCTGCGTTGGGTTCGTTGGCTAGGGAGAGGAAGAGTTGGGTGTTGTTTGCGTATGAAACAATGTTGAGTCCGTAGGTTCTGACGATGGGGGCGAGCAGAGCCATGTAGATGTTGAAGAGTGTGGGGCTGAGGGAGGATCCCTGGGGGACACCGCAGGTGGTTGGTGTAGGGTCTGAGAGGAAAGGAGGGAGTCTGACCCGCTGCATTTTGCTGGAGAGGAAAAAAGTGGATCCAGTTGAGGGCCTTGTCCCGGACCTCTGCTTCCTGGAGTTTGCGTGATAGGGTGTTGTGAGAGACTGTGTCGAAGGCTGATGAGAGGTCGAGGAGGATGAGGGCTACTGTTTCTCCTCTGTCCAGGAGGGAGCGGATGTCGTTTGTAGCGGCATGGAGGGTGGTTCCTGTGCTGTGTTTTTTTCTGAAGCCAGATTCGGAGGAGTGGAGGATGTTGTGCACTTCGATGAAGGTGGCGAGTTGACTGTTGATGGCTTTCTCAATGACTTTCGCTGGGAACGGGAGCAGGGAGATGGGTCTGTAGTTTTTTAGGTCATGGTGTCCGCCGAGGGCTTCTTCAGGAGGGGGTTGATTTCAGCATGTTTCCAGTCGTCGGGGAAGGAGGCGTTCGCCAGGGAGTGGTTGATGGAGTGGTGATGCATGGGTGCAATGGTGTTGGCGGCTGTGTTGAAGATGTGGTGAGGCAGGGGTCCGTGGGGGCCCCGGAGTGGATTAACTTCATTATCTTCAGTGTGTCTTCAGTGGCGAGGGCTGTCCAGCTGTCAATTGTTAGCTTCAGGGTGTCTGGGTGGTTGGTGAGGGTTCAGAGTGTTGGTTGTCTTCGTCAAAGTTATTAATGTTCTTGATTTTGGGGTGGTAGAAGGTGCTGAGTTTGTCGCAAAGGTCTTGTGAGGGAGGGATGTCAGTAGACTCGCTGGTGGGTTGGGCGAATTCCATGATGATGCTGAAGAGCTCTTTGGCTTTTGTGCGCATGGGTGGAGATTCTGTCTTTGATAGCTGTTTTCTCATATTTCTGATGAGTTGGTGGTGAGCATTGGTGGCGGTTCTGAAGTTGTTGTGGGCTTCTGTGGATTTGGAATTTCTCCAGGCCTTTTTGAGGCGGCGGCATGTGCGTCTGGATCTCAAAGTTCGGTGGTAAACCTTCTGGCTATCTTGGCGTGTGTGTTGTTGTACTTCTTGAGGGGCTGTGGGAGATCCATCAAGACAGAGTTCGGGGAGCGGTGTTGGGGTCGTCATCTTGAAGGTGAAGTGGATGCATTGATGCTCTGTGCACAGGAGTTCGGTGGTGTGGCTGAAAGTGATGGCATTTCCTGTTATGAAAAGGGGGTTGAGGGTGTGTCCTGCTGTGTGCGAGGTTTTGGTCACGATATGGCAGAGTCCAATGTTGTGGAGGTTGACCAGGAGGGATGTGGTGTTGGGGTCTAGTTGGTTGTTGAAGTGGAAGTTGAGGTCTCCCAGCAGGATGCAGTTGGAGGATGTGATAGCTTGCGGGAAGATGATGTCCATGATGGAATTGGTGAATGGTCCACAGTGTCTGGCGGGTCGGTAGATGAGAGTTTCTCGGAGGGTGGTGGTAGGGCTGGCCTGTATCTTGAAGTGTAGGTGTTCCATCAGGTCTGTGGGCTCGGGAAGTGTGCTCAGCCAGAGAGGGGATTGGTGGACGATGGCGATGCCTCCTCCAGGGCAGCTAGGGCGGTCCTTCCGGGACATCTTGTATCCTTGGGGAATGGTGATGGTGATGTAAATGTATAGGCATTTATATAGCGCACTACTTACCCGAAGGGTCCCAAGGTGCTTCGACAGCTGGGAAACCCTTCCTGGCTTCCCTGAGAGATGGTCCCTTAATGGGTATCTCCAGGGTGAGACCAGGCATCCCCGGCGGTCTGGTGGGGCCGTTAGTGAAGATGAGGCAAGCTAATGCCCAGAGTTGCCGAGTGTGATCGCTGATCAGAGTGGGCACCGAGGCGAGAGAATTATCGAGTCCGCTGACCCTGGTCCAGAAACCTGCCGCGCCGGGAATCGAACCCTGGTCCCGGGCCGTCCTCTGCTCTCGGGTCTGCCTTCTCTAACCAGTGAGCCACACTACTTCACATGTCCGGTCTCAAGGTGGTGTTGGTCCAGGTTTCTACATCTGGGGTGGTGCTGTCAAGGAGGTCCAAGATTTTGGTGGCATGTTTGTGGAGGGATCGGAAATTGAGGAGTATGCTTTGCAGCTTCTTCGGTTTGGTTGTGTTCTTGCAGGCGGGTTTTGCTGGATCTGTTGTCCTGGTGGTGCTGCAGGTGTGCCGGCAGCGGTGACAGTTGAAGGGTCTGCGGGTGTCGGCTGGAGATGCTAGCTAGGTTAAACGGGGGAAAGGAAGCAAAAAAGAAGAGGAAAAATTATGTAAAGAGTAAAAAGGTGAAAAGTATAAAGGGTGAAACGGAGCAGTAAGCAGAAGAAAAGTGATGTAAAGAGTGAAGGGTGAAAAAGCTGAAGGGTGAAACAGAGTAGAAAGTAGAGGAGGAAGGGGGCAGAAAGCGGAGCGAGAGAAGGAGTCAGAGGTCTACTGGACCACCAGGGATGAGGCGCAGGTATATCCTGCGGGTGCAGGAGGTCCTAGAACACCAACACTACGGGAGTGCAGGATCTCAAAAGGGCCTCACTTAATGGTGAAGCTGCGAGGGTGGGAGAGCAGTTTCACTGACAGTGAGTCAGTGGTCTTGCTCGTTTAGATGTAATTAGTGTTAGAAATGATACACCTACTTAGCCTTCCAGGTTTTAAATGTTGTTTTGACCTTATCCCCACTACCATTACCTCTATGTAACTATTCACCAATTCACCACCGATGTTCCATTTTCAGCCTTTAAGGCCACCACCAGTTTGTGCAAATAGGGTCCACATCCATCGCTCTAAGCAATATAGTGAAGTGAAAAACTCATTAAACTTCCTTGTCATAGAAACCGTGCAAACAATGCAACCACCTTGAAATCCATCACGTCTTAACAACATTCTCACAACCATCATGATTAAAGCCCTCTCTAGGGAAGCATTCAAATCAATCAACATAGCCAATACACCCACTTCACAAAATAGTTTTTCTATGCAATCAAACGTAGAAAGATTTACCTTGCTACTGAAAAAAGCAAACATCAGCCATGAAGGCCCTGTTGTATACCGACCCTTTACGAGCCTACCATCCCTCAAAGAGCTAAAGACCAAGATAACAACAGCTGCATCCTATAAGACTGCCAAAATGGTTTCAGATCGTGCTGCTTCACAACACTGAAAGAGCAAGCATCCAAGTGACCACCAATGGCAGTTCAATATCTGATCACACATACAATTAAACAACAGGCCACAATGCTGGTGTTATTTTCCTCAACTGATTTGCATAGACATCCACCACTTCTTCAAAGAACTTGAGGAGTACCACAATAGGGATGACGGTGCTATCTCCGATCACACATAAAAGAGGCATAGCAAAGGCACCAGCAGTACAATCTTCATTGAGACACAGAACAGGCAAAGCAGAGGAACAAGTACTTAATGGATGCCCCGCCCCAGCAGTTGCATGCTTGTGTTTCCTTCTAGTCATTATTGAGGACGTGGCACAAGGCAGCCCTGCTTGGCATAGTGTGGGCATTTAGGACATATGGTGGTACTGGCATGATGCAGTCCACCTCACTATATCATGAGCGTTCCGGTATATTGTTTGACAAGGCAGAAGGTGGCCCTGTTTGATCTACCAAAGCTTTCCATGCATCACTGGGACGCCCTGGGAAAGCGCTGGCCTTGCCACAAGTTGGATACCTTTAGCACATTGTCAACATCCTGGGTATTATTGTATCCATCCCTGGCATTATTAAGGACAACCCTGACAAATTGGGATATCCATGACATCTGCTGTTCATTCACACCACAGCCTGACATTATAATAAGGAGGCAAAAAAGCACTTTCACATATGAACGATGCTCTCCTGGGATGTATAACAGATACCTCGGCATGTCTCCATAATTTAGAATGCGAATTCCCAAAAGCTCAGCTAATCCAGTTTTTGTCACCTTCATTGGGTTTTACAATCTGTATGGCAACTTTGATGAACACTATTTAAAAAGTCGAAAGCAGACTCCACTATTATTATTATTATAATTATTATACCAATTAAACTGGGACTTTCAATATATGGGCATTTCTTAGATGTCTTAAGAAAGAGACCAATCCTCACTTTTCATCCTAATCCCTTGAATCTCCAGTTGTTCCAATCTCACATCTCATTGCGTCAACAAATGTATCTTCTTCACCCCGAACCTTACAGTTTTATTCCTTTACTTTCTAATTATTAATACACCATATGTATGCAGTGTCTTTATTACTGTACTTGTACAAGTTCTGTAGCATTTGATAAATATTATCGTGAGGGCCGTTATTGGATGCAATATGTGGCAGATGTGTTGCCTGCAGTTGTTCATCGTGGGTTGTTTGTATCCTGCAGGTATCGAACAACTCCTCTCCTACTTGCGGCTACGTCTGGATCACTTGATACATTCTGCTTTTTGCTGTCTGTTGGTGCCAGTTGGGAGAAAGTGGACAGCCTGGAAAATAACATTGTTCATTTAGCAACTTTATATTTCCACACAAATATTCTGAATTATATTATAGACCTAAACGTGCCAGAATTCCCTGTCTGGGATATCATCGCAGGTAAGCATTTATGTTCGAAATATGTACATCACAATTGGTAATAGACAATATTACAAAAAAGCATGCATAATTTTGAATATATGTACCCATGTGTTATGCTTAGACATAGAAGAAACAGAAAAGTAGTGATTGTGGGAATGATATTCAGTAATACAAGAACAAAGAAATGTTGTGTCTCCCAACCATTTGGAAAGGTCATCTCCTTGCACCTTTCCTGATGAAATCCTTTGGTCAAGTCTGTCTAATATGCATGCCTTGTAGTGGGAACTGATTCAACCGACGAATGGACTGGTATTCCTTACTATTTCACTCGTTTTTCCTAACTCAGAACGGGATAATCGTACCAGCAAGGCACCTTCAATTTTCAATCAATTTAATGCATAAACTCTAATTTGGCTACTTCTAGTACTTTGGAATGCTCATTAAATTCAGGAATTATGCTTTGACCTGTCCTTGGCCAGTGACGGACGCTCCACCCCCCGCTCGGCTCCCCCCTGAGTGCGCCCGGTGCCCCCTGCTGAATCGGCCTGCTCGCCGCTGCCCTCGAGGCTGAGGCTCCACTACTTGTTGCTTCCGTTCCCCCCTTTGCCAATCTCTGCCCGTTATTGTTTTGTGCCCCTGTTGTCTAGTTTTCCTGCTCGCTCTTCCTCCTCGTGCTCCCCGCTGCCCTCGAGGCTGAGGCTCCGCTCTTTGTTGCTTCCGTTCCCCCCTTTGCCTATCTCTGCCCGCTAGTGTTGTTTATTGTGCCCCTGCTGTCTGGTCTTTCTGCTCGCTCTTGCACAGTTTCATTCCGCCGGTCTGACCCCGCTCCCTGCCACTGCTCCCTGCGGCCCCCTTCTGCTCCTACTGCCCTCTCCCCTTCCCATTCGCCACCCCGCTCCCGCCTCCCAGCTGCTCCTCCCTCCCACTTCGCCACTTATGGCGAAGTCCACGCGTACGCGCAGCGGTCACACGCAGCGGGCGCGCCGATTGTGCGCCGAAAGCGCGCCAAAAGCGCGCCAAAGGCAAGCCCGTCTACGCCCATCCGCTCCTGGACTGCTCCTGGACTGCGCCCAGCGCCAGAAACCTTGGATCCCAATGAGGCCAACGCACCCGACGAACCTACGACACCGCCACCCTCCGCGCACTCAACACCGGCCGGAACCCAGCCTGCCACCTTGCCACCCCGAAACGCACCCACGGACCCTTCACCTGCCAAGAATGCAAATTCACCTGCATCCGCCCAGGACCAGCGCCCGCCAAGCCTACCAGCAAGAATCACCTCAAGTGCATCCTGCTCAACACCCGCTCCATCCACAGACACGCAGCCGAACTCTGGAACCTTCTAGACACAACGGCCCCCGACATCGCCATAGCAATCGCGGACGGCTACAAGATCACCCGGAAGGACCGCACCAACCAAACCGGAGGAGGCATCGCCATCGTCCACAGAAACACCAAGCTCATCTCGACCAACTGGGAAGACACCCTCACAGCCGCCGAACACCTGCACTTCCAGATACACACCGACCCCAGGACCACCGTAAGGGGCACCCTAATCTACAGACCCCCGGGACCACGCACCCAATTCAGCGAAACCATCGCAGACTTCATAAGCCTACATGCCATCGCCTCCCCAGACTACATCCTCCCAGGGGACCTCAACTTCCACCTGGAGAACAACAATGACAGCAACACCACCACCCTACTGGACAACCTCGCCAACCTCGGACTCAAGCAACTTGTGAACACCCCCACCCACTACGCCGGCCACACGCTTGACCCCGTCTTCTCCTCCAGCAAGCACATCTCCTTCAGCCACTCCACCGGACTACACTGGACAGACCACAGCTGCGTCCACTTCTCCTTCAAGAAAACCACAACCCACCACCACCCGCAACTGGCCCCACGCAGAAGCTGGAGCAAGATCACCGCCGACCAGCTCACCATCTCCCTCAGCCAGAACCCTCCCACCATCACGACGGACCCCAACGAAGCAGCCCGCAACCTCGCACAGTGGCTCACCAACTGCACCGACGAACTCGCACCACTGAAGAAACCACCCAGCAGACCCCACAGCAAGAAACCCTCATGGTTCACGGACGACCTCATCAACTCAAAGAAAACCAGCCGCTCCCTGGAGAAAATTTGGCGCCAGAACCAAACACCAGAGAACATGACAGCCCTGAAGAACGCCACCCGGAAGCACCACCAACTGATCCGTACCACCAAGAGAACTACGTACAAACAGCGCCTGGACAACAAAACCCACAACAGCAAGGAACTCTTCAGCATCGTCAACGAGCTCTCCTACCCCAACGCCTGCAACAACGACATCACACCCTCGCAAGACCTCTGCGACTTCCTCGCCTCATTCTTTCACCGCAAGATCGCCGACATACACTACAGCTTTTGAGGACAGACCAACCACCCAACCACCCAACCACCGAACCAGCGAACCCAACCGCCACCCTCTGCACCTGGAACCCGGTCAGCACCGAAGACACCGCCTGCACTATTAGCACCATCCACTCCGGCTCTCCCACCGACCCATGCCCACACCACATCTTTAACAAAGCCAAATACATCATCGCACCCCAACTCCGCTACGTCTTCAACAGCTCATTCGCATCAGCTACCTTTCCAGAGAGCTGGAAGCACGCCAAACCCAGCGCCCTCGTGAAAAAACCCACAGCGGACCCCACGGACCTCAAGAACTTTCGACCCATCTCGCTCCTCCCGTTTCCTGCCAAAGTCATCGAGAAGACGGTCAAAAAACAACTCTCCACCTTCCTCGAGACAAACGGATCACTCGACCCGTCACAGTCCGGCTTCCGAGCAAACCACAGCACTGAGACCGCCCTCATCGCAGCCACCGACGACATCAGGTCTATGCTCGACAACAGGGAAACCACCGCACTCCTCCTCCTGGATCTCGCAGCAGCCTTCGACACGGTATGCCACCGCACCCTGGTACAACGCCTGAACGACACCGGAATCCAAGGCGCAGCCTTAGAATCGATCACCTCGTTCCTCACCGCAGCTACCGAAGTCATCTGCGGCGTCCCACAAGGATCCTCGCTCAGCCCCACCCTCTTCAACGTCTACATGAGCCCCCTCGCGGCCATCGCACGCAAACACAACCTCAACATCATCTCCTATGCCGACGACACACAGCTGATCCTCTCCCTCACCAAAGACACCGCCACCGCCAGGGCCAGCCTCCAGGAAGGAATGAAGGACTTTGTGGAATGGATGAAGCTCAGCCGTCTGAAGCTGAACTCAGACAAGACGGAAGTCCTCATCCTCGGACCATCCCCCTCTGCCTGGGACGACTTCTGGTGGCCACCTGCCCTGGGCACCGCCCCCAAACCCACAGACCACGCGCGCAACCTGGGCTTCATCCTGGACTCCTCCCTCACGATGACCAAGCAAGTCAACGCTGTCTCATCGTCCTGTTTCAACACCTTGCGCATGCTCCGGAAAATCTTCTGTTGGATCCCCACCACAACCAGGAAGACGGTCACCCAGGCCCTCGTCACCAGCCACCTAGACTACGGGAACACCCTCTACGCCGGAACCACAGCCAAGCTCCAGAAAAGACTACAGCGCATTCAGAACGCCCCGGCAAGACTCATCCTGGACATCCCCCGCCACAGCCACACCTCTGCCCATCTGAAGAATCTGCACTGGCTCCCCGTCAGCAAGAGAATCACATTCCGACTGCTCATCCACGCACACAAGGCTCTCCACGACTCGGGCCCCATGTACCTCAACAACTGACTTGAATTCTACACGCCAACCCGCCAGCTCCGCTCCGCCAGCCTCGCCCTTGCCACCATCCCACGTATTTGCAAAGCCACCGCCGGAGGAAGATCCTTCTCCTACCTGGCAGCCAAGACATGGAACTCCCTTCCCACCCACCTCCGGCTGACACAGGACCATCTCGCCTTCCGGAAGCAACTCAAGACCTGGCTCTTCGAGCAGTAGCGACCCCTCCCCCCCCAGCGCCTTGAGACCTTAACGGGTGAGTAGCGCGCTCTACAAATCCCTAGATTGATTGATTGATTGAGCTGGCTCCCAGGATGCTTGAGAAAAGAAAATGTTTCTTTCCTTCTAGGTTTAATATTCAGATCCTTTCTGAACTCCTCTGCCTGGCTGGTACATTATACAAGCAGATACAACCACACCAGCTTTATACCATGCAGCCTACATTGGTTATTACGTGCACAATCTGCTGCCTTGTTCATAGAGCTTCACAGGGCCCAAGGAATGCCAAAAGTCACAAAATCTTTCTCCTCGGGCCTCCTAAAATAGAGTTAACTGATGTAGTCGCAGTAGAAAACCACCTGCTTCCCTCAGGGTCAGAGATCAAACAGTTACTAGCAAATACATTAAACAATGGCAATTACTAGGAATAGGCATGTCTCTACCTGATATAAAGAAAGACCACACCCTACGCCTACCAGAGCTTATCATTAAACAGAAGAGTAACAAGCATTTACAATGCAAAAGGTCTTACATTTGAGAGTTTTTGAGCTCTTGGCTTTGTAAATGGCAATGCCTTTTATAAACAAGCATTTGCAATGCAATAGGTCTCGCATTAGGAAAGTTTGAGCTATTGGTCTTGTAAATGACAATTTTTTTTATTTATGTGTTGGTTTTGAAAATAGCTAAATTAATAGCTTTGTCATTTACAATGCCAATAGTTATAACTTTCGCAAATGTGACACCTATAGCATTTGTAATCAACATGTTTTGTATTTACGTGACTTAGATGTATTGATATTACGAATAACAATGGATTTTAATTTTTTAAAATACTTAATACTTAAATAAAAGTGATTGTAATTTATAATGGCAATAGCTTAAACTTTTGTAAATAACTTTTGTGAAGATTATGTTCAGTGTATTTTATTGTGATGAAAATCCAAGAACAGAAGTGAAATATTAACATCTTTTTCTGACATTTGTAATAAAGCTTAAAACATTGAGAGAACATATTTGAACCAGTTGTTGTTGAATGGTTGCACAGATTGATGCTGTGATGGCGCGGAGTGATGCTTTGGTGGCGCTGAGTGATGCTGTGGTGGTGCTGAGTGATGCTGGGGTTGCGCTGAGTGATGCAGTGGTGGTGCTGAGTGATAATGTGGTGGTGCTAAGTGGTGCTGTGGTGGTGCGGAGTGATGCTGTGGTGGTGCTGTGGTGATGCTGAGTAATGCTGTGATGGTGCTGAGTGGTGCTGTGGTGTGCTGAGTGGTGCTGTGGTGGTGCTGTGGTGGTGCTGAGTGATAATGTGGTGGTGCTGAGTGGTGCTGTGGTGGTGCTGAGTGGTGCTGTGGTGGTGCTGTGGTGGTGCTGAGTGGTGCTGTGGTGGTGCTGAGTGGTGCTGCTGAGTGGTGCTGTGGTGCTGCTGAGTGGTGCTGTGGTGGTGCTGAGTGATGCTGTGGTGGTGCTGTGGTGTTGCAGAAAGGTGCTGTGCTGGTGCTGTGGTGGTGCTGAGTGCTGCTGCTGAGTGATGCTGTGATGGGCTGAGTGATGCTGTAGTGGTGTTGTGGTGGTGCTGAGTGGTGCTGTGGTTGTGCTGAGCGGTGCAGTGGTGGTGCTGAGTGGTGCTGAGTGATGCTGTGGTGGTGCGGAGTGATGCACAAACGGTGCATTCAACAGGAAGCAATGAGGTGCATAATATAAAAAATAGGAAGCAATGTACGTTGTTGTTGCTATCATCATCAATGGTGTTGTTTGCCTTTGTTGGTGCTGAGTGATGCTATGGTGGTGCTGAGTGGTGCTGTGGAGGTGCTGAGTGGTGCTGTGGTGGTGCTGAGTGATGCTGAGTGATGCTGTGGTGGTGCTGAGTGATGCTGTGGTGGTGCTGTGGTGGTGCTGAGTGATGCTGTGGTGGTGCTAAGTGGTGCTGTGGTGGTGCTGAGTGGTGTTGAGTGGTGCTGTGGTGGTGCTGTGGTGGTGCTGTGGTGATGCTGAGTGGTGCTATAGCGGTGCTGTGGTGGTGCTGAGTGGTGTTGTGGTGGTGCTGATTGGTGCTGTGGTGGTGCTGAGTGATGCTGTTGTGGTGCTGAGTGGTGCTGTGGTGCTGCTGAGTGGTGCAGATGTGGTGCTGAGTGATGCTGTGGTGCTGCTGTGGTGGTGCTGAGTGGTGCTGTAGTGGTGCTGAGTGGTGCTGTGGTGGTGCTTAGTGGTACTGCTGAGTGATGCTGTGGTGGTGCTGAGTGATGCTGTAGTGGTACTGTGGTGGTGCTGAGTGGTGCTGTGGTGCTGCTGAGCGGTGCAGTGGTGGTGCTGAGTGGTGCTGTGGTGGTGCTGAGTGATGCTGTGGTGGTGCTGAGTGGTGCTGTGGTGGTGCTGAGTGGTGCTGTGGTGGTGCTGTGGTGGTGCTGAGTGATGCTGTGGTGGTGCTGTGGTGTTGCAGAAAGGTGCTGTGCTGGTGCTGTGGTGGTGCTGAGTGCTGCTGCTGAGTGATGCTGTGATGGTGCTGAGTGATGCTGTAGTGGTGCTGTGGTGGTGCTGAGTGGTGCTGTGGTTGTGCTGAGCGGTGCAGTGGTGGTGCTGAGTGGTGCTGAGTGATGCTGTGGTGGTGCGGAGTGATGCACAAAAGGTGCATTCAACAGGAAGCAATGAGGTGCATAATATAAAAAATAGGAAGCAATGTACGTTGTTGTTGCTATCATCATCAATGGTGTTGTTTGCCTTTGTTGGTGCTGAGTGATGCTATGGTGGTGCTGAGTGGTGCTGTGGAGGTGCTGAGTGGTGCTGTGGTGGTGCTGAGTGATGCTGAGTGATGCTGTGGTGGTGCTGAGTGATGCTGTGGTGGTGCTGTGGTGGTGCTGAGTGATGCTGTGGTGGTGCTAAGTGGTGCTGTGGTGGTGCTGTGGTGGTGCTGAGTGGTGTTGAGTGGTGCTGTGGTGGTGCTGTGGTGGTGCTGTGGTGATGCTGAGTGGTGCTATAGCGGTGCTGTGGTGGTGCTGAGTGGTGTTGTGGTGGTGCTGATTGGTGCTGTGGTGGTGCTGAGTGATGCTGTTGTGGTGCTGTGGTGCTGCTGAGTGGTACAGACATGGTGCTGAGTGATGCTGTGGTGCTGCTGTGGTGGTGCTGAGTGGTGCTGTAGTGGTGCTGAATGGTGCTGTGGTGGTGCTTAGTGGTACTGCTGAGTGATGCTGTGGTGGTGCTGAGTGATGCTGTAGTGGTGCTGTGGTGGTGCTGAGTGGTGCTGTGGTGCTGCTGAGCGGTGCAGTGGTGGTGCTGAGTGGTGCTGTGGTGGTGCTGAGTGATGCTGTGGTGGTGCTGAGTGGTGCTGTGGTGGTGCTGAGTGGTGCTGTGGTGGTGCTGTGGTGGTGCTGTGGTGGTGATGAGTGGTGCTGTAGCGGTGCTGTTGTGGTGCTGAGTGGTGTTGTGGTGGTGCTGAGTGATGCTGTTGTGGTGCTGTGGTGCTGCAGAGTGGTGCTGTGGTCGTGCTGAGTGATGCTGTGGTAGTGCTGAGTGGTGCTGTGGTGTCGCTGAGCGGTGCTGTGGTGGTGTTGAGTAGTGCTGCTAAGTGATGCTGTGGTGGTGCTGAGTGATGCTGTAGTGGTGCTGTTGTGGTGCTGAGTGGTGCTGTGGTGGTGCTGAGCGGTGCAGTGGTGGTGCTGAGTGGTGCTGTGGTGGTGCAGAGTGATGCACAAAAGGTGCATTCAACAGGAAGCAATGAGGTGCATAATATAAAAATAGGAAGCAATGTACGTTGTTGTTGCTATCATCATCAACGGTGTTGTTTGCCTTTGTTGGTGCTGAGTGATGCTATGGTGGTGCTGAGTGGTGCTGTGGTGGTGCTGAGTGATGCTGTGGTGGTGCTGTGGTCATGCTGAGTGGTGCTGTGGTGGTGCTGTGGTGGTGCTGAGTGGTGCTGCTGAGTGATGCTATGGTGGTGCTGAGTGATGCTGTAGTGGTGCTGTGGTGGTGCTGAGTGGTGGTGCTGTGGTGGTGCTGAGTGGTGCTGTAGTGGTGCAGTGGTGGTGCTGAGTGGTGCTGTGGTGGTGCTGAGTGATGCTGTGGTGGTGCGGAGTGATGCACAAAAGGTGCATTCAACAGGAAGCAATGAGGTGCATAATATAAAAAATAGGAAGCAATGTACGTTGTTGTTGCTATCATCATCAAAGGTGTTGTTGCCTTTGAACATTCATAATCAACATCATATTAAAGAGGAAATACAAGCAAAGAAAAAAGGTAACATATTGATGAAAAGAGCAGAAATCAGGAATTGATGGAAGAAGAATGAGCAGGATTTAGTAAGGGAAAGATAAAACGATGACATTCAAAATAAAAAAACTAAGACAAGACAAAAAGTGATAGAATCTAAACTCTATTCGCAAATCTCAGATGTCTATTTTGACTTGGTTTCTGTCGAAGGGGCTATACTTAAGTACTGAATTATGACAATAACCTATATGGACACAGGAGGGCACGCTTTACCATGTTTTTTAGGAGAACAAAAAATATATACTTTGAAAAGAAGAAGAACCCGTTAAGATTATCTTTAATGTAAAAAGTAGCCTTTTGTTTTAAGGAAATAAGAAAAGTGACCATTACCGTATCTTGCAAGACCGGAAATGGCAGCTTTCCTATGAAGTCTGATTCATCCGGTTGCAGTGCCACAATCAGACAGACACACAGGCAAGGCGCTTGTTTTAACTTTTTGCCAAACTAGGCAGGACCAGTGTCCTAATCTAGACGATTACAGCAGCACAATGGTGACCGCAGGAACATGCAGACAAGAAAAACACAGCGGGATGCCCAGGGTTCATGGTTCATTATATACAAATTGTTATATATTTGCTTTGATATAGCGCTTTACAAAACGCTACTTCGTTCTGTAAGCACTGCAAATAACAGGTGTAAAAATCACTCAATTTAATACGAATCAATTTACCATCATTAGAAGGATAGAAGGCTGAATTGGTCTGTGTGTCTGCGTTGCATAATGCGCTCGTTAGGGGCGGGTGGGGGGTGGTGCTGCAACAGAAACTGGAGCCACTTGCCGGCACAGTGGGAGTCTCTCTCTCTATCAGGGTTAAATCTGGAAATGAGTGACCTGTCCACAAGCTGCTGTGTTTAACTGCTGTTACCCTGTGAAGAGCTTAGAGCTATAAGGAAACATACTTTGGAAATATCAGTGGAGAATAAAAAGTGAATTAAAATTGTGAAGCGGCCAGTACCATAGAGCCAAGCTTGAAATGAATGGAAAAGCCTGTGATTACAAGCTATATTTTGGGTCAAGCTGTTGAATGCTGGTTGCGGGGAAGCGGAGTGCTGAAAGCATTGGTGGCCCCTTTGAAGTGAAGCTCACGGCCTCGCGGCCGTGAAAGTGGGATGTTTTTTAGGAGAACAAAAAATATATACTTTGAAAAGAAGAAGAACACACCCCTGCTTCTTGGCGAGAAGACAACGGACACATCTGTAATTAACTAAAGACAAAGGAGAAGACGCAGCTCTTTCTCGTGATACCGATGCAAAGTAGATCATTGTGCACTAACAGGAAAAATAATTAAGCAGTGATTCTTTTAACATCTCCATGTTACAATTTTAAGAAAGACTGGAAAACCGAGATTCTCTCTGTTCGGCGGGCATGTACTCTTCGTTTAAGTAACATGACAAGCAAGCATACTTTGAGGAGCCTGCTGACAGTGGGGAGGCCGAGGGCAGCAACAGCAGGGGTAAATTATTAGGGGGGCAGAAGAAATGCGAGACACGGCCTGGCGGCCGTGAAAAGTGTGAAGCAGGGGGCGGGGGAGCGGATGCCTTTGAAGTGAAGCTCTCGGAGGCAAGCGTTAGCAAATGGCTAGCGCGTGCATTAGCACATGCACTCAACAAAATCGGCGATGGTTTAGACCTTAGTTTGCCCCCAATACTCTCGTCTATTTATTCCTTGCGGAATATAATAGACGAGACCTAAAAAGGACAGGGCATGTGATATGTATTCACCCAAGGTTGGCTCAGGTCTATGCTTTCACCCTCCAGGAATTGCAGCTGCTTATGGGCTGACAATCTTCTGGCAAGGAAAGCACTTTGGAGCCTAGCATTACAGTGGAGCAGTAAACTGGTTACAGAAGATGCCATAATAATATTTACACAACTTGTATCACACACTCTACAACTTGAACGGTTTCAATGCACCGATAACAAGTGATACTCATTAAATAATTGAATGGCACTCACTTCATAGACCTTGGAACAATGGACCTCTTATAATCTAAACCTGTGACCTTCAGGTTACTCACAGATGCCTTAGTCCACATAGCTATTTTAGAGCCTCAGGTTTACCAGCTTTCCCAGTAAGCAATCAATGGTTTTGTAGTAAGGAGCACTCTGCTTCCCATTTGTGCAAATCCCTGCACTAGTCCTTGATGCTCGCGTTGGGGTTAGCGAGATAGGCTACCCTCCTGTAGGGTGTAGTTTTGAAATAGTTGAAAAGACAATCTTGTATGTACCCACTGAGCTGTGACACTCAGGATAAAGTGTTACTGAATGATCCCCCTGGCTCTAGGTGTAAGCATGCTGTAATAAACTCTGATACTCAGGGTGGCTTGCGGCCTCAGGGTATGCAGACACTGTGCTAGACTCTTGCTGCCCGATGTCTGCAAGTCAGTGATGCCGCCCACTTCTGTGGTGGCTCTGGTCCTGAGGGTGCACTGTCAGTGGGTAAATCGCTCCTCCACCAAGGTGAGAAGGCACTGCAATAGGCTCTGGTGTTGAGAAAGGCTTTTGAATTAGAAAAACGCTTTGCCCCTGTAGTTTTCAAATTAATGCTTGTATAAACACAGAATTAATACCCGAACCCCGTCACCCCCGCCCCCACCTCAGTGCCCTGAGACCCTAAAGAGTGAGTAGTGTGCTCTACAAATCAGCCGATTGATTAATTGATTGAATATCTTGCAGTGTAAAGGTTTGTTACTGAAAGAAATGTCATGCCTCTGAGGTGGTCATACCCAATGTAATAAGGCAGGCCATTCACCTCACAGTATGTTCTGTTAGTGGCAGACATTCACAGCTTCTGGGTGGGGTCATACTGCATTCAACTTCGGAATGGGTTGCAGAGCGCTCATATTTCTCAATTCCGTGTGTGAGAAGCTATGAAGCCCCTTTTTTTTGCATTCAGGCATTGCCAGTCATGTTTCATGCATTAAATCTCAGGACTACAAGTACCAGAATGCATAGGGCATATAATCTGCACTGGATAAACTATCCGAGCACGAACTATGGAAACTTGAGAGAATGTCCATGCATATAAGGACGGCAAACACATTGCCTGAGGCTTTGGCTCAGTCAGGGATGTATGTTTTCGTAAATGTATTCTTGTAAACCCCGTAGGGGCAGTAATTTTAGTTACAGGCCCCGCTGGGATTACCGGCTGCTCCTAACGACAGCCTTAGGGAGTGTTGTTCCTTAGCCACCTGCAGCAGGGAATAAATTAATTTACGTCCTTTGCCATGCTTGTACATCTTTATCATAACAGCCTCTGCCTAGATTTCAGAGTAAACTTCTGCCTAACCAAACCTCTACTCAAACACGCTACCTCCACAGTAAGTTCCAGAACAAACCCCAGCCTCCGCCCTCTCTCGATTACGTCAGGAGCTCCCCTGGAACACTGTTTACCTGGGCGCGTGCGAGCTCTGCTTCCTAAAGACGATTTATGTAAGCCACCAGCTGCGCATGGTGTTATGGTTTGATGTATACATACATTTCTTGCAGTAATAGCTGCAAGTAATACAATTAAAAACGCGCGCTAGAGAAAAACCTGAGTCAGCAGCATAGTAAGCTCTTGACTTGGCAAGAGACACGGTCTTTAAACTGTGCAGATTCTACCCTGAGAGTTACAGTTATACATTATATTGAGTAGTTTGGGCAGATAATGTGCTCACTTTTCACCTGCAAAGCCTCTACGCAGGCCAGCAGACTTCACAGCTCCATTTTCATAGTGGTATACAGGAGGGACCCTTTCTTCAGAGGGAAGGGATTTCTAGCAGCCACCATGAATGAAATTAAATTAACAACTTTCCCCTTCCATTCTGTTTGGGCCTGAAGACGCTGCCCACGTTGGCTCCTGCCGGCTGTGCTGCCTGATTATCCTGCCCAGCTTGAGCCAATTTGCACGAATGAAAAAAGTTAAAGAGCGCTATGCGCGTGTTGTATGCCGTGAGCGTGCACATCAGCGTGGCCTGCGGCTCGCGCCCGTGGTGCAGAGGGAGCCCTGGCGCCATAGAGGGAGTGCGGAGGAGGATTTCCCTCGCAGACCGGGTGAGTGGGGGATTCTTCGTCGGTGCACGGTGTCGGCTCCCATAGTGGGGGGCAGCGAGGGCTCTGAGCGTCGAGGGTCTGTACAGTCTCCTGCAAACTCTGAGTCCCTCTGCCTGCTGCTGTGCTGGTGATCGGGCAGGCAGCAGTTCGCTGCTGGTAGGATGCGGCCATGGGCAGTGGGGGGCTCGTCCTCAGCGCAGAGGTGATGGAGAGAGGGGGTTGGGGGCATGGGGGACCTGGGGCGTGGTGGTATAGGACAGAGGGGGGAAGTGGTGAGTGCAGAGATGAGCAGTGGCGCTATTAGGCATCTGTTTAGATGGGCAAAGAGATGCTGATCGGCCACGGCACCAGCCAGGGCAGCGCATGGGGGTAGGGGCTTCAATTGGGCAGCAAAGCTGCCTTGAGGTTAGCAGGGGGGGGGCGGAGGGGAGGGAATGTAAAAAGTGAAAGTAACGCTGCTTGAGGCTTGCCTCAGAAGGGAGATAGAGATCTGCACAACGTGTGGCTGTACGTGCATGTGCACGAGCTCTAATCACCAAAAGCCCTGCGCGTTGCCATCTCTGTCTCCCTTGAGAGGCATCTCGATGACATTAGGTCTCGAGAGCGAGACCTAAAAATTTAAAGGCGTTGTCATTTATAAGACTAAAAGCAGCACCTATTGCATTACAGAGTTCGGTGTCCGTAAAGCGGGCACCATGCTCATTAAAGTTAAAAAAACATAGAAAGAGTGGGGTGTCCCTGAGGCCGCCACCATGCTCATTACTAAAGTACAGAAGAGGTCGTGCCCAGCCGCCTCCTACTGCGTAGCACCTGATCCCGCAGCTCTACTCATTTAAATAAAAGAAAAGCAGCGATCTGATTTTGTGCGAGATGCGGCGGCTCATCCTGAGGGTGCGTGTAGTACATTGTGAAAGTTGCAAATTTACCAGAAAAATGGCTGCCATAGAGAGAATAGTGTGTAGCACAGTGCCAGAGCTGCCGACTTTGGGCTCGGATTTAGGGTTTAAACCTTGGTGTCGGCTCAACCACCTGAGATTCTCTTCAAATTATGTAATTTCCAAATGATGTAATTGCGTAGCCGTAGCTCTTCTAATTTATATTACAGAGAAGCAGCGACCCCGCTGCTCTACTCATTAAAATGAAAGAAAAGCAGCGATCTGATTTTGGGGGCGCTGCTGCGGTCCATTGTGGGTGCATGTGGCACATTGTGAAAGCTGCAAAGTTACAAAAAAAATGGCTGCCATTGCTCAAAGCTGGCCTCCCACTAGTGGTCTTTAGATTGATTAACCAAAGAGTTCTACTGAAGGGCTTAAGTGAGCAACACAGAAAGGACATGGGAAAATGTCCAGTCCTTATGGGCGGTGACAAATGAAGACAAGGCGGTACCAAGGAGGCACTAACAAGCCTTATAATGAATCGGAATCTAGCGTTTACAGATGACAATGACAAAAGCCAATTAAATATATGGGTGGGTAGTGGGCGGGGCTTCAAAACCATACTCCACTACTGCATGCCTAGCAGAGCGAGCAGCGCATGCGTGCTGCCGCTAGGCTCGACCTGAACAGGGGAGGCACGAAGGGATGACATTTTTAAGAAGAAGGACATAACTGATTTATCATCATGCCTCTTCCACAATCGCATCCTGGGGGGCAAGGGACCAGCAATACTCCTCTGTTCATCTTACAACTCACTAATAGTTTGCCAGACACACTGCTTGCCACCTACAATCACAATCTCAAATTACATTCACTTTACTAAACTATTGAGACTAGCACCCGTTTAGCTGAATGACATTGTTGTACTAGTAACTTTTCTGTTAGACGGCTTTGGCAGCACAGTGCTGACGAGTCCTTCTCAACGCCCAAAAGACTCTCAACTGGATGAATCATTTCGATGTGAACGAAATCATTCGGCCCAACATGATCCTCAGGTGCATTACAACATGAAGTGGCGAAATAAAAAGTATAAGCAGAATTTAGAACGGGACAACGTGTCAAATGTAGGCCACTAAAAATGTAAGGATTCTGAACTGAAAATGATGCGGAACACTGCAGACATAATTCCGGGAAATAACTACATGAAGACCCTAATGAGTAGCTGAACTATGTGAGGTGCTAAACTTAAAAGTGCTGTTGAGCTAGATATTTGGAAATACGGCTAAAAACCCTCATATACAATGCTGTCAGTTCATACGTGCCTTGTGCGGCCTTTCAGGGACTGCGGCAAGGCGGCTGTTTCCACTGGTGTTTGGGGCAGTAGTAGGAAAGCGAGAAGCTCAGTACCAACGTCTTATTCATTGTTTGGATCTAACAGGGCCTAATAGGCAATGTGGTATACTAACTTGATTTCCGTGGGATGAACCTATAACAGTTTCCTTTTCTCAAATAGTATTCTACTTTCTATTCTTGGTCAGATTGTATTAGATTGACTTATAAGATTCCCGATGATGGCATCTTGGGCAGCGCATCGCTTATTTCTTTGACGTTGATTACAGATGGCTATTGGGTGGTGCTGGGATGATGGCCACCTAGAAGAACTGTTAATTGAAGCCACTGGGTACCCGTATCTGTGTCCTTCGGTATCCAAATATATAAGAAATGTTGGCTTGGAGTTCGAGGTGAGCACTCGGGGTGCCAGAAAAGGGTGTGTCACACAGAGCTGTCAGAATTGAATCACCAGATGCCAACTCCATTTCCAAAGCTTGGACACCACGAATTTTAACAGGAAAATAAAAATCAACATTTACAGGTGCCGGGGGCTACGACAGCGCTCCCAGCTTCTGCGGGGTGAGTCTGCGGAGAATGGTAGAGCAGAGGAGCTGTGCACGGTGTGACCTGATTGCCGGAGATAATAATGGTTTCTCAGCCCCAGTGTAGGGAAGAATTAGCGCCTACCCCTTGCTCACCCCTACTCTGCGAAACCATGGCAATTCCGGGTCACAGTGTAGACTACCAGCATCACGAAAGCAGCCATCTGAGCTTCCGATCAATCACTGGCATCAGTAGAAACTAAGGGACGTAACTCTTTCCTCATACGACCGCTACTCCCACCCTCTTGATCAAGCATACCCTGCAGGTGACCCTCTCGGCCATCCTTTACTCACCATGGTCGCCAAGTCCGCCGCCCCCTGCTCTCTCTTTCATGCCACGGGCGGTGTTTTTCGGGTCCCATGAGTAGTCTCTGTCTCGGCTTGCAGCTCTCACCAACAAAGTTGTGGCTCACCCTACCTTACGGTCAGGCCGGACTGGCTACCGGGCAGTTTGGAATGTGCGTATATAATTGGCAGGTGGAGCCATTTCAGCGCTTTTGGCTGCACTCTGGTGAAAAAGAGGAAAACTTGAAACTCTTCATGTTTGTGGCCACATGGAGCATTTGCTGGTATTCTTACTGTTCGTACCTGTGTTTCAGCTTTGAGGAAGCTCTTCGCTGCTCGAGTGCGGTTCACTTGAGGGATACTCCCCACCAAGTTTGATGTAACTATCGGCCGTCCTGCCGCTGAACCGGCATTACTCCTAATAAAGGAGGCCATGCAGCCCATGGATGTTAGAGCTGAGTCATGGGGCAGCAAAAGAGGATAAGAACAGAAAGCAAGAATCGGGGCTTGTGTGGAGCCTTTCATTACCTCCTCGTCCGTCTTCCTCGCCACAGTATTAACCACTGAGCCTCCAGGTCCCACAGAAACTCCAAGCAAAACTAAGCGCTCTACTCTCTCTCTCCCTCCCTCCAATATGGCCCCCAGTGGCTACAGCCAATCCCATAAAGGGATACAGAAAACAGACAAACTACCTGTTTTTTCGTTTCTGCACTACTCCGAGTGCTGTGTGCCTGCAATGCGGGTAAGAGTGGCTGGGTCCAGTGTTTAGCTGGGCTCTGGTCACTGTGGGGTTTGGTGTTGGGGAATGTTGGTTGTGTTTAATTTCCTGTTATCCTCATCTGCCTGTTTCTCTGGTCCTGCTCTAGCGGACTCTGTGTTTCAAGGGGGGTTTGTTCGTTTGGGAACCGGCCTCTGTCTGTCTCTTATGGTTGTATGCGGGGATGCGAGGATCTTTGACCTGCTTTAGCAGTCTTTTCTTCCTTGTACTGATTTTATGCCTAAACGCGTGTCCTGCACAGCGGACTTTACGCGTTGTTTCCCCGTTGGCATGCGGTGTTGCTGAGCTCCTTCGCTTTGCCTTGCCTGTTTTATGATGTTGCTCCGCTGCATGTTTCTTTGGTGGGAAGGTCTGTCGGCTTCATTGGGGAGGCGCGCCGGACTTCCTCCGTTTTTGTACCTCGGTTGGGGGCGTGCAGTGGGAGGGTTTGTTTGGTTTCCATGGCGACTTGGAGCCTTTTTTCTACCGGTGTAGTTTGCTGTTTCATGCCTGTCGGTTTCATTGGCATTTGCTGGTCATGTAGGGTGGTTCTTCTGCTGGGGCTGCTCCTGACTCCTTGAATATGACTTCTGGTTCTGGCGTGCACATCCCTTCTTTGGAGGTGTTGCAGAAGATGACTGATTCTGCGGTGGCTGCTGCTTTGCAGGACAAGGTGGCTGTTCCTCCTGCTAAGAAGGCGAGGGCTGATGATGCTCCTTCTCTTGACTCTGAGACGGAGGAGGATGTTGACGTCAAGGGCCGTTTTGTGCAGGGTGCCTTCCTTAAGGTGGTGCTTGGTCACATTTGCAAGAATTTGGTTTTTTCCTGATTCTATTGTGCCTTTGGAGGATGATTTGTTTGCACAATATCAGCGTCCTGAGCCTGAATCTTTGCCCCTTCATTCTTCTGTGTTGAAGGTTTTGGAAACGGAATGGAAGGATGTGGACAAGGGTTGTTTTCCACGTTTTTTGAATAAACGTTATCCCTTGCAGGACTTTTCAGTAAAATTTCCTTCCTCCGTTAAGGGTGATTCCTTGATGGCTAGTATGTCCTCTCATGGGACTTTTGTTTCTAAGGATTCCTCTCCTGCTGACCCTGTGGATCGTAAGGTGGATGGTGCGGTGAAACACACTTTTGCTGCTGCTAATTTTTCCATCTGGGCGGCGGCCTATTCTTCTTACGCCATCCAGTCTTTGCTTAAGTATTTTAAGTCGTTGGCTGAATTGTTGGACCAGGGAGAAGACTACGCTGGATATGATGGAGCAACAGGTTTGTCTCCTTTCCGACGTATCGTTTGATTCCTTGGGGGTGGCTGCTTCTGCGGCAGGCTTTTCTGTCGCTGCTGGGAGGCAATTGTGGCTCCGCTCCTGGAAGGCTGATGCTACGCAGAAGGGTCTGTTGATGAAGATCCCCTTTACTGGTGTTTAGCTGTTTGGTTCCCCGTTGGATGATATGGTGAAGAAAACGGCAGAAGACCGAAAGCTGCTTGCTCCTGACCGGCCTGGTCACTTCCGTGCTTTTGGTTCGGAGAGGGCTTTTGGACCTTCACGGAGGGATCCGTGTGAGTCAGCCCTTTCGTGGGAGGGGGCGTGGCCGGGGTGCTCCTTCCTTTGACAAGTCCTGGTTCTCCGGCGCATCTGCCTCCTCCTCTCCTGCTTCAAAATCATGACTGGGTTGCTCCTGGAGTGGGTCTGGTTGGGGGTCATCTAGGTTTCTTCCGGGACTCTTGGAGCGAGACTGTTTCAGATCAGTGGGTCCTTCAGGTGGTCTCAGAGGGTTTTCGTCTTGGGTTTACCCAGACTCCCCCAGACTGTTTCAGGTCCACTCCTTGTCCCAGAGACGCTCTGAAGAGGGTGGCGCTTTTGGAAGGCATCGAATCCCTTGTACAAAAGAGAGCAGTGATTCCCGTGCCAGGAGATCAATAGGGGTTGGGAGTGTATTCCATTCTGTTCCTGGTGTCCTAACGCACAGGGTATCTCAGACTTGTGATGGATTTGAAATGGGGGAATACTTTCATTCCTCATCAAAAGTTCAAGATGGTTTCTCTCCAGGTGATCCTTCCTCTTGTTTCTCAAGGGGATTTTCTGGCCTCGATAGACTTGAGGGATGCATATCTCTATGTGCCTGTACACCCCGACTCTCAGAAGTTTCTACGGTTCTGCGTCCTGGGTCGGCACTATCAGTTCCAGGTATTGTACTTTGGGCTCTGCTCTTCACCCAGGGTTTTTACTAAGGTTCTGGCCCCTCTTATTGGCTATTTTCATAGGGAGGGCATTAGCGTTTTTCTTTATCTGGACGATATTTTCATTTCTGCTTCTTCTCTTTCTAAGGTTGAGTTGCATGTCCGGCGGGTGTGCCATGTCCTGGAGAGTCAGGGATTCCTGGTGAATGTCCCGGATTCCTCCCTGGTTCCTGCACAGGAATTGACTTACATTGGAGCGCTTTTCAAGACTCAATTGGGGATGGTGTTCCTGCCCCCTGCTCAAATTCTGTCTCTGGTCTCTGCTGTTCAAACCCTGTTGTTGGGGCCTTCTCAACCTGTGAGCCTGTGGTTGAGAGTGCAGGGTCTGATGTCGGCATCTTTGATGACGGTGCCGTGGGCTCGCCTTCACATGTATCCGGTGGTGTCACATATTTTGTTGCATTGGGACCCCTGTTCCCTAGATATGACTGTCTTGATCCCTGTGTCCTCGAAGATTGGTGGTTGGACGTTGTTCATCTGTCTAGAGGTCACCCCTTTCTGGTTCTTCCATCTCGAATTCTCACTACCGATGCCAGCCTGTTGGGTTGAGGTGCTACTCTGGGGGATTCAACGACGCAAGGGGTTTGGTCTCGTTCTGTTGAGGAAATATAAATTTTATGGTCAAGTTGTGTTCCCTAGCGTGTACCCCACCGTCTCCATGTACCAGCTTAAAGTGCATGTAACTTCCCTCCTGTGCCAGCTATGAAGACGCAAATACATTTGCGTCCAACGTTAACATGTCCTCTTTCAGACCCACCCTGAATGGGTTGAATAGTCCGTTCCTAAGTATGCTATGCCAACGTCTTTTTGTAGTGTACTTTACACGTTTTTCAGCTCTGGCAAAGTAGGCCCTGAATTTCTGCCATCGAGCCTTTTTCTGGCTTCTGACTCTGAAAACCTCAGCCCAGGCTGTCTCTGTACCCGTGAACTCTGACTTACTTCCAGCGCGGCCCACCGCGCTTAGCTCAGCCTGCTGCCTGCCAAGACTGACTACAACCTTCAAATTATCTGTTCCGCTCCTCGAAAATACATTCCTGCCTACTAGTTTAAGTAAACATTCCCCAGCTGCAGAGCCGAAGGGCCGGCCTGTCTCCGTGCAAGTAATTCATAGCCTCTGTTACCATGCTCCCATGGAAGGCCCATGCCCCCACACTTCTCATGCAGACACTTAGGCGCTTATACACGCACTCACAGTCAGTATAGAATAGTTTCTGTCCCAGAGACCTTTTCCGTTCAGATAATATGGTTCCCAAACATCAGATAACAATAAGTATTGTACAGAGTTCCCCAATGGGAGCTAGGAGATTAGCTCAGCCTATCTTCTCTCTCACTCAGTAAAAAGGTGGGGGTTAAGTGCATGGTGTAGACCCTTTTCAGAATGTAAGGATACCTCACACAGGCTAACGGCAGGACCACAACTGTTGTCCTAGCCGATGACCGTCCAGCGTCATCATCGGTATCCTGTTCCTTCGGCAGGCTGGCGGTGCAATGCCCGTCGGGCAGCAAGGGAAGCTGCACTTTGGCGGAGATCTTCTATTCCGAGCCAACGGGTGTGTGGGTGTGAGGGGCCTAAAAAAGTGCAATAGTGAGCGTGGTGGTGTGTTTAAAAAAAGTCAGTAGAGTCCTAATGGTGATTATTTTATTGGTCAGGCTCACTGCTTTATTAAAAGTGAAGGGGTATTAAGGAGTGGTGAACAATGAGACCAAACCTTTATTCAACCCTTGTTGTGAAAACGGTCGACATGTTTCTCGCCCTAAGGGCGATTCGTCAGGACCTTCGTGCTCATATAATTGCTTGGATCCTCCGAATTAAGAGGACACCGGTATACGACCTGTATAGTGTCGTTCAGAAACGGTTCCTTTCGAGGGACCTCCTTGAAGCTGAAGAAAGATAAGCAGACAAAAGTTGATGTCAAAAGTAAATGTGGACCAGAGTACATCATATTTGTGCCTATGTTCAAAGTGTCAGAAAACACGTGCCCAGTGGGTAACGATCTGTCAGAGTAGTGACAAGGTCAAGTGGTACTGTGAGAGAGAATGGGTTAAAAATTACAGTGCGCGTGGGTGAACCGCACTGCATTGTGCTGCCATGCTGAATCGCTATAGCATGCATCTAAGTGGAGGCGCCGTTCTCTCGGCTATGCAGCATACTAGGTGGGGTGGGTCATCACACTTCAAGACCAGTGTTAGTGATACACCCTCGCATAGTCGAGCGGCGTGTGGCGCCAGTATTAAAATAGTATGTATACAATTGTAGGCTAAAGTATTAAGCCACAACTGATGAAAAGCCGCACAGGTAAAACCATTAAATGTGATTTGACACTCTGTTTCACGGTTAATTCAATGCTGGCGGGGTGGTCGTGTATACCAGCGAGGAAACAAGTAAACATGCCATGCTCAACGGGTGCGCGTGAGACAGGCCAATCTACGGTTCGATGTTGCACTTATCCGTTGTGAGCCCTCCTTAAGGCCTCACGAGCTGTCCAGGTGGGGCCAGCAGCGAGTGAGGAGTTCCTACGGGGAGAGTAAGGCATCCAGCGGGATCATTAGGGAAAAATAAATCATACGATAACCCGTGTGCGGGAGTGGGCTTGCTGCGTATAAAGGCAGATTGCAAGCTGTGTATCAGGGCTCAGCTCGACACCTTACCTCAAAAGTCGCTGGTGGCAGGCATCTCTGCACCTACCCCTCCCACAGGAACTCAGATGACTGGACAGCCGGCACGGTAGGTAGGCACTGTCCGGTCTAGATAAGGAAGAGTTGAGCGCGCACCGAGGGGTGTTTCCCTCAAGTTGCTAGGTTACGGCACGCGGGAGTTAAAAGCAAAGAGGGGTTAGCCGGAGATAGCGCGGCCCGAGCAATATAATGCGGGGGCCATCTTGGAATGGGCTGAGGAGTCTAGTGAGGCATGTGAAAGCACTTGGGAGTGGACAACAAGTCCAGAATAATAACTATCTGGCGAGTGTCGTCCAGGGCACCCCATCATTTAATCCCAATTCATCGCACTGTAGTCGGTGTATCCATCTCTGTTCATGTCTGAAAAGGGCTTGTTGGTTCAGGTTTGGTAAAGACTCAATGACAGTCCATCGGATGTTCTCTGGAGAGTGATTGTTGTCCTTGCAATGTTCGTAGAGCTTTGTGTGTGTCTTGTGACATCGAATGTTGCTATTGTGCTCCATTATCCGTTGCTTCACAGGACGCATTGTCATCCCGATGTACAACAATTCGCAAGGGCAGATCAAAACATAAATGCATCTGGAGCTGTTGCAGTTAGTATGTTTGTTCATTGTCCAAGTGAAATTGTTATTGAGTACAACGGTCTTGCCCTGGATGGTCTGGGGGCAGACAACACAGGAACCACAGCGATAGTGTCCAGTCACTGGGGGGAGATCCCAAAGCGTATTGACAGCTTGGGCGCTGGTTTTCTTGGGACGGGTATGGATAAGAGTGTCCTTAAGGTTAGCCGTCCTCTTAAAAGCAAACCGTGGGCGCGGTAACTCCATCCCTGCGGAGTTAAGAATGCCCCAGTGTGTACTGACAGTTTTTTTGATGAATGAGGAGTTTCTTGTAAAGGAGGTAACACAAGTGATCTTGTCATCTGGCTCCTTAGGGTGTATCTCAAGTAGGGCCTCTCTGTTGTTGTTGAGGGCTCTTTTGGTGGAATTTTTCAGAAGACGTGTGGGGTACCCCCGGTCCAGAAGTTTGGTTTGTAGAGAATGTGCTTGTTGTTTGTAGTCATCAATTGAACTACAGTTTCTCCGAAGGCGGAGAAATTGTCCGAAGGGGAGGTTGTCCCTCAGGGATCTCGTGTGGTGGCTGGTGTAAGGCAACAGACTGTTCCTGTCAGTGTCCTTCTTGTAGAGAGTGGTGCTGATCGTGGTTGGCTCCAGTACTATGGTGAGGTCCAAATAGGGTATGGATTTATCGGAAATAGTGCCCGTGAACTTAAGAAATGGGTCTTGTTGGTTTATCCATGTACAGAAGGCCTCACATGTTGTCCGATCCCCCTTCCAAAACACCAGGATGTCGTCGATGTACCGACGCCAACACGTGAGATTTTCACGGAATGGGTTGTGTTCAGGTGGGTAGATGCATTTTTTCTCAAACGATGCCATGTAGATGCATGCCAGGCTCGGCGCAAAGGTCGAGCCCATCGATGTCCCGCGGATCTGGTGGTACAAGTTGGACTCGTATTTGAAGAAATTTTCAGTCAATGCAATATGTGCCAACTCCATTATGAATGAAACCGGGGTGGGGGACAGCCACTCCTCTTGTCGTAGGAGGGAGTCCACTGCTTCCAGCGTTGCCTGTTGGAGTATATTAGTGTACAACGCTTCCACGTCGAGTGTCAAGAGGAGATCAATATCCTCCCTGCCATCCATATCATTGATCAGACGAAGTACATCTCTCGTGTCCTGCAAATAGGACGGGATGAGTTTGACCAGAGGTTGCAGGAAGGCATCACAGAATTGAGAAAGGGGTTCTAAAATCAATCCGATGCCAGACACGATTGGTCTTCCTGGGACTGGGGTAGTGCCCTTATGTATTTTGGGCAGAGTGTAAAAGTATGGTATGACCGGGTCCGTGGTTACCAGAAATTCTGCCTCTTTTTTACTTAACCATTCGTTAGTCTCTGCTTCGATGACCAGAGACATCACGGTGGTAGTCAGTCGGTTGGTTGGGTTCTCTGTCAGTAATCTGTAGTGGGTCGTATTTGCTAGTTGGCGTCTGCACTCCTGATCATAATCATCATAGTTTTGTATGACAGTAGCTCCCCCCTTGTCGGCTTGCTTGATGACAATTGAAGTGTCCTTACCAAGGGAGGAAGCTGCCTGTCTTTCAGCATTGGAAAGATTGTTAAACGGTTTGATAGAGGGTTTGTTCTGCATAGTTCGCAGAACTGCTCTTTCAAATGTCAAGACCTCTGGTGGTACCATCCCATCGGTGGGGGTGAAGGTGGAAGGTTTCCTGAGACCCGTGTCTTCACAGGGGATATCTGGCCGATTATCAAAAAAGGCCCGGAGACGTATCTTCCTGAAGAACTGCTTCAGCTCGATCATTTCCTGAAATGAGTCGGGGATTGGTGTAGGGACAAATCCCAGCCCTTTTTCCAGAACATTCTTCTCTGTAGTAGTCAGGGTTCTATTGGAAAGGTTCACGATCAAACTCTTCTCCCTCTGGTTGTCGCGCTCCTGGTTTCCACTCCCGTCGGCTCTGGCATCTGGTCTTGCCACTGTACACCCTTGTTCCCGCCTCGCTTTCGCCCTCTTCCTCTGCCCCAACCTCTGCCTTGAAAAGGAGGCGGATTAAGGGGGTAGAATTGCGGGGGGCCCTGAGGGTAGAAGGGATATTGCCACGGTGGTGGTAAATGAGGTGGGCCATGGAACACTGGTCCTTGGTGATATCCTTGTTGCCAGGGACGTGTGGGTCTTGCATTTCTCGCCGGGTAGCCTCCGCTGGAGTCGCTGCTCGTGGAGCCACGCCTGTTGTCCGTGCTCGAATTATCATCCGAAGAGTAGTTGTTCTTTTTTCCTTTGTAATCATCCTTGAGGTAGGGATATACTTTCTCCTTTGCAAATTTGGCTATGTCTTTCTCCAATTTGGTGGTTTTCTGTTTTAGCAGGAAGTCATGGTGGTCAGCCATCTCTTGGTTAATCTCAGCGAGTTTTGTTGTAAATGCTGGTTTATTATTTTTAGAAGTGGCATTTTTCATAGTTGCTTCTATGGCAGATATTTTCTCTTGGAGCGCTTCAGACAATCGTTTGGCAGTCTGGCTGATCAGAAACAGCAGGTCCTTGGTGCATTTCCAGGAGACCTGGCACCAGTCTACTTTAAAACGTTTGTCATCCAGGAACAGCCTAGGGACGATGTTAACAATTAGGCCCTGTGGTGCTATATTGCTCCTCAGGTACTCTGTCATCATTATCCCATGGATCGTTATCCTGATCAGTTCTTTTTTCATCTCACTTAGTGTGGACCACTCGTCAGATGAGGTACCGGATGCGGCAGCTGGAGGATTATTGAGTAGTGAAGGCGTGTTCCTTAATGTTTCAGCTATAGTGTCTTCGTTGAAGCTGAGACCCGGGACATCCTCCATATTGATGTGCGGTGGGGACGGGGTGCCCTGTGCTACGTGAGCCAGAGCAGAGTGTCAAAAAACCACCCAACAGGGTGGACTGGGGTTTGCTGTGCGGCCTGGTCCACGGGACGAGAGATCCTCGCCCCTGGTAACCTAAGACAAAAGATTCCCGTGCAAGAGGCACGCTGAAACTGGTATCAAACAGGGGGAATAGGGGTGGACGATTATTAATGGGGTCCAATGTACTCGTCCTAGGAAGCAGCAAACAATAAGTATTGTACAGAGTTCCCCAATGGGAGCTAGGAGATTAGCTCAGCCTATCTTCTCTCTCACTCAGTAAAAAGGTGGGGGTTAAGTGCATGGTGTAGACCCTTTTCAGAATGTAAGGATACCTCACACAGGCTAACGGCAGGACCACAACTGTTGTCCCAGCCGATGACCGTCCAGCGTCATCATCGGTATCCTGCTCCTTCGGCAGGCTGGCGGTGCAATGCCCGTCGGGCAGCAAGGGAAGCTGCACTTTGGCGGAGATCTTCTATTACGAGCCAACGGGTGTGTGGGTGTGAGGGGCCTAAAAAAGTGCAATAGTGAGCGTGGTGGTGTGTTTAAAAAAAGTCAGTAGAGTCCTAATGGTGATTATTTTATTGGTCAGGCTCACTGCTTTATTAAAAGTGAAGGGGTATTAAGGAGTGGTGAACAATGAGACCAAACCTTTATTCAACCCTTGTTGTGAAAACGGTCGACATGTTTCTCGCCCTAAGGGCGATTCGTCAGGACCTTCGTGCTCATATAATTGCTTGGATCCTCCGAATTAAGAGGACACCGGTATACGACCTGTATAGTGTCGTTCAGAAACGGTTCCTTTCGAGGGACCTCCTTGAAGCTGAAGAAAGATAAGCAGACAAAAGTTGATGTCAAAAGTAAATGTGGACCGGAGTACATCATATTTGTGCCTATGTCCCAAACATCAGATATCAGATATGATAGAAGTACAAGCTGATCTGACATGCCAGACTTCTGTCTCTTTCCGTCAGTGTAAATGTCAAGCCCCCTGCACCCTCCAGTTTCACGTCAATCACACGTCATGCAGCTGCGCGCGCATCCAAGCCTCTGATTTCCGCTGACATTGCAACATTTCTGTTTAGTGCCACCCCCATGTGACACCTACCTGTGACGTTTCTAGCGCACGCCTCTAGTTCACGCCTAGTTCACGCCTTCTGATTACGTACTAGTAACACGTGGATGCTGTTATCTTGTCTTCTCTCAGCTGTTACGCCTCCTATATTGGTTTCTATGGTGTAAATTAAGTATATAAGCTATGTATTGTCAATAAAATATTGCTCTATCCCTTCCTGGACCCTTTGTGGTGCCAGGAACCTGATATCCAGTTCCGGAACGATTCCTTTTTAAGGAATAAAACCCCTAAGAACTCTAACACCACGGACTCTGTTTCTTTCTTTCCGATTGAGTTATTATTGATTAAGTACTTACCTGCATAGAAATTAAGACGGTAAATTAAATATTTACGACACTGTGATCTCCTGTTCCTCCAACTACAAGGAACTGAAGGCGGTTCAGTTGACCTTCTCGGATCTTCTGTTGGGTCACCATGTGCAAGTCCGGACGGACAATCAAGTGGTTATGTCATATATCAACCTTCAGGGGGGTTGCGGGTTCTCTCCCTCAGTTGCCTCAGTCATCAGATTTGTTCTCGGGCAGAGTTGCACCTGGTGTCCCTGTCTGCAATTTACCTACCTGGTCGGGAGAATGCTGTCTGAGCCGTGTGTTACCCTACATGGGTTCTTTGTCCCTGACGCACTTGATGTTCGGGAGGTTGAGGCGGATGTTTGGGTCTCCGATTGTTAACATCTTTGTGTCCCAGTCCAATGCCAAGGTCAGCTGCTTTTGCACAAATATGCCTTGCCGGGATGCGTGGAGGGTGGATGCTCTGTCGTTCCGTTGGCCGCAGGGCCTCTTGTATGCCTTTTCCCTTTGTCCCCTGATTCCAGCTGTCTTGCAGAAAATCAAGAGGGAGGGATCTTTTGTCCTTCTGATTGTTCCGGGGTGGTGTCGTCGCCCTTGGTATCCCCTGTTATTGGAATTGGCTTTGACACCGGGGTGGGCCTTGCCATTCGTGCCTTTCCCTCTGTTGGGCCCTCTACTTCCGCTGCCTGTATTCCGGTCCCTGGGTCTGCAAGCATGGCTCTTGAGAGGGAATCCCAGATCTGAGGTGGTTGTTCGTTGGCTGTTGCTGGTGTTATTCAGCAGTCCCGGAGGCCTTCTATGTTAAAATCCTATTGTGGTAAATAAAATTACCGGGACTATTTTTCTATACATTAATAACAACAAGAATAGCTCATAAAAATGAGAGGCAGAGTCCGTTGTATCTGAGTCATACGGGCTTTAATTAAGATGACTCGAGTCACTGAGAATCGGGTTCCATCACCACTAAGGTTCAGGAAGGGATATCTAATGTTTTATTAACATCACACATTATATATAGTAAAATCGTGCAATTGCAATGAATACAGTAGGCGTAACAAGTGCAGAGAGAGAGATAAGAACACATGGGCGTAAAAGAAGGCGTGTAAGGAGGCGTACACGGAGGTGTGTACCAGATGAGTCATAGAAGTGTCATAGGTGGGTGGATGCATGGAGAAAATCTGCAGGGTCAGCAGAAACCTTCACCCTACATGTGCGCGCAACTGAGCATGACGTGAGATTGACGTGTAGCTAGGGAGAGCTGGGGGCTTGACTTTAGCACTAGTAGAGGAGTCTGGAGTCTGGGATGTCAGAACGACCTGCACCTTTGGGATATCTGATATCTTGTGTTTGGAGGATGTGTTGTCTGAAGAAAAAGGTCTCTCGGGCAGAGGCCGTTCATCCTGAATGCTAGTGAGTGCATATATGTCTCCGTGCAATGCGCGGGGCCATAAGCCCACTATGGCAACGGGTCCAGTAATTTACTTGCAAGGAGACAGGAAGGCTGGGCCCTTTACTCTGCAGGCGGAAATATGTTTACCTATTTCACTAGACTGGAATGTGTTTTTGCGGAGGCTGAACAGGCTGAACAGATAACTGTAGGCAAAATACCGTGTTGGCAGGCAGGCCAGGCCGAGCCGGGCACCGCTCGGCTGGGCAGGGAGTAAGGTAGAGGTCAGGGATGCATACCTAAACTGCGGCTTTCACAGACAGAAGAGGCTCGGAGCCTGAATTCAGGGCCTGGCTCGGCTGAGCCACAAAAACGTGTGCTTCGCGATATTTAAAAGTGCACCATGTAAATGCATTGGAAACGTAGGCCTGAGTGCGGAATTAACATTACATACATGGAAGGCCTAATAACTGACATGCTAACATTGGACGGAAATGCAGGGGCATTATTGTAACAGGCACGGGAAGGGAATTAGATGATAACAGGGACATACATGGGGCATAGGTACATGGATAGGGTGCGAGGGGGGGACACACTGACTACCTAAAAATTTCTGTTTCCTCGTTCCCTCCTTGGCCCCTACTGCGTCCTTTTATAATATATCTATTTTCATGAGACCATCTATCTGTTCATATAACATCATTTGCTCGTCCTTTTTCATTCGAGCACGGGAACGGGAACTTGGACGGGGAATACAAGCAGTGGCACACAAGCCGCAAATCGCTGGGCCACATTGCAGACAGAGACAGCAGCTGAACATGAGCAGTACTATTCCTAAAAATGACAGTACGGTCCAGCCCCATCCTGCTATTACACTCCAGAGCCAGCCGGACCAAGACCATGGGTCCTGATGTAATTCACGAGCTATCTTATGGAGTCTTGTTATTGCTGCATACACTGATGGTGCGTTATTAGGAATAAACACACAACAACTGGAGCCGATCACTCTACAAGCTCCGCCCCTATCGGCCAGGATGACGTCAAGAACAAGGCGGTTCTGAAGAACAACAAGTCTCATAGCAGACTGCTCTTCGGTCAAGTTACCTAGGGCAAAAGTAGTTTTGTTCACTACTGCTTCAAGAGTTCTTGTTAACCTGCGTATTATTTTACTATTTTGGACGGGACCTATGAACCAGAAGTATCCTTTAACGTAATCCTTATACTGGTCCCACGCTGACTCAGAGTAATCGATAACAGGAGGAAGGTCTCTCTTATGTCTAACATGCATGAGTCGGGAATCCCGAGGATAATCGGATGGGGCTAGAAATACTGGTGGCAGTAAGAATGCAATATAACATGTTCCACCCCAATCTAAGGGCAGACGTACATAAGCTGTCTGACCACAAATAAAATAGGGAAGCTTTGAAAGTAGATTTTCCTTTATCACTGAATTCGACCACAGTATTACAGTCACTGTGCCCTAAATATACTGAACCATTCTTTCTAACGCATAATTCACCTTTCACTGGTAAGACGGTTATAAGCGACAAATCTGAATTAGTCTCAGACTGGACGTTCAGAAACATGAGGTTAAGGGAAAAATTTCCTAATTCGTACACTTCATTTTCTAGATCGGTTCCGGTCCTTTGGGGAAGACCGTCCTTGTCTGGGAAACATGCTTTATTCATGACTGTATTCAGGTCTCCCCATATCCAATCGCCCTGGGAAACTGTGGACTTACTGTCTATGAAGACATTAAAGCAAACCATGCTCCGCACGAACCATTGTGTGAAAACGGATAAGGAAAGAGGGGCAGAGCTCCCTTCATTTTCTGGTAAGGTGGGAGTCGGCCACATACCCAACAATTCGTGACATTGCTGGTCTGGTGAGAATGGTGTAACATACGGATAAAAGTGTTGATGCGCAGTGCTAGTCGATAGGATAGTTCGTGAGGTGGCAGGTCACTGAATGTGTGCTCTACAGTATCATTGAAAGAAGAATGTACATGTGAACCAAGAGGAGGAAAGAAAACATGTAGTGTCAAGCTTATACATATAATCGTAATACTTAGAAAAAACATAATAAGCAAGGTAACAATGCATCTACTACGTAGATTTTTACAATATTTCATTTTCATTTGTCTCTGTCTATCTCTCTCACTATTTGGGTCTACAGTCTCATACATGTCAGGAACCTGTCTAACCGCTTCACCCGAGGGGGACTTAAACAATTAAACGCTGCCTGACTTACTAGACCGTAGTTTGGAACGATACTCCTGCTGCGGAGTTTCTTCTAACAAAGGGAGTTTAGTGTCTGTTATCTCCGAACAGTTCTCAGAGTCTTTCGCAAAACAGTCTTTGGAATCTTTTCCTGAGCCAAAACCATGAAACCGTTTTACATGATGGGCATGGATCCAGCCCTTACGACCTTCCACTTTAATAGCTGTCCTCGTCGTCAGTAGCACAAGTTTCGGTGACTTCCAACGCGGCTCCAAGGGGCTTGACCGATCGAAATTACGCACAAGGACAAGATCACCTGGAACAATGGCGTGATCTTTAACCTGGGTGTTGTCTGGGAAAGCGGCGGCAACCTGTGAACGACAAGAGAGTAGTGCAGACATCAAGGAAGCCAGGTAATCTGTCAGCATATTACTGTCAACGTCTGTAATTCTTCTAGGCATAGGCGTACCCCAAATATTCGGTGGTCTACCGAAAACAACCTCATAAGGAGATAGTCCGGTTCTGGAATGAGCTACCATACGCATGTAAAAGAGGGCAACCGGCAAGGCTACCATCCAATCTACGCCTTTTTCTGCACAGATCTTTGCTAGTCGTGTTTTTAGAGTCTGATTGTGCCTCTCTAAGAGGCCTGCTGCCTCTGGAGGTCGTACGCAAAAGAACTTCCACTGGTACCCTAACAGAAGAGATACTTGTTTCATTAATTCAGAGGAGAATGGCTGTCCATTATCTGAGTACACGACACGGGGCAAATCATATCGCGGGAAGAATTCACGGACCAACTGCTTGGCAGTGGTCACAGCAGTGTAATCTGGGACTGGGTACGCTTCTGTCCATCTGGATAGGGCACATACAACTACGAGGACATACTTGAATCCTCGACATCGGTCCATCTGGATATAATCCATCTGGAGGACTTCAAAAGGGTGGTCAGGAGGATGAAATCCACCTTGTTCCACGGGAATGCCTTTGCCTGGGTTGAACTGACAACAGATCATACAGGTACCTACTTTCTGTTTTGCTGCTGCACGTAAATGTTTGTTGGACCAGATGTTCTGTATGCTGTCTAACATGGCTTTTTCTCCTAAGTGTGCTGGACTATGTGCTGTATTAATGATAGCTTGAACCATAGAGTCGGGGAGAAACCATGTGGCTTTTCCCTTTGTCATCCATCCCTGATCTGTCTGGACCCCTCCTTGTTCAGTCCATCTCTTGATTTCGTCTGGAGTGGCATGTGTCTGTATGTCGAGTACATCTTGTGTGGGATCCCTGACTGTCATGCAATTCGTCAGTGATGGTACTTCGGTCTTTGTCGTGTCAGCTGGAATGTCTGTATGAGTCTGTGCTGTAAGTTTGGCTGTTCGATCTGCCAGGTCATTACCCTGGGAAATAGTGTCAGTGATTTTCGTATGTGCTTTGCACTTCATGATGGCTATGGCTCTAGGCAAGTGTATTGCATCTAACAGAGCTTGAATGAGGGGACCATGCTGTATCTTGGCTCCATGAGACGTCAAAAAGCCTCTTTCTTGCCAGAGGACACCGAAGTCGTGAACGACTTCGAATGCTTACTGTGAATCTGTGTATATGTTTACTTTCAGGTTCTTAGCTCGTATGCAGGCTTGGGTCAGAGCAATGAGCTCTGCTGCTTGGGCAGACAAGGTGTCAATACGATGTGTTTCTATGACTTCAGTATCAGTGGTCACTGCATACGCGGCCACTAACTCTCCTGTGCTTGTTCTCATACATGAACCATCCACATAAAGTGTCAGGTCTGGGTCGGGCAATGCAATGTCTGTCAAATCTTGTCTCGGTTTCGTCATTGTGTTAATGACTTCCACACAGTCATGTGGTGTAGGGTCTGCTGTGATTGAGGGTAAAAGTGTAGCAGGGTTTAATATGTTACAACGTCTGATCTCTATGTGTGGCTGGAACAATGTCAGTTCATATCCTGTCAGTCTTGCTATGGTCAGGTGCTGTGTCTGTGTCCTGTTTAATAGAACTTCCATGGAGTGTGGAACCTGTACTGTCAGGGGATGTCCTAACACTATAGAGTCGCTTTGTCTGATTGCTAGAGCTGTTGCTGCAACTGATTTTAGGCACGCAGGCAAAGCCTGGGCTACTGGATCCAATGTACTAGAAAAATAAGCACAAGGCTTGTGTTTTCCTGCCTGATCTTGTGTAAGAACAGATAATGCTGTGCCATCGCGTTCAGTAACAAAAAGTGTAAAAGGTTTGCTGTAACATGGTGTCGCTAAAACAGGTGCTTGACATAGAGCTTTCTTCAGTTCATCAAATGCAAGTGTATGTTCCTGAGTCCAAGGGAGGACAGTCGAAGTCGCTGCCTCCTGTGTTGTCAACTGTATGAGTGGTTTGGCTAGATATGCATTGTTGTCTACAATAAGAAGTGAGGCCAATGAAGGCCTGTACTTCCTTTTGTGTCTTGGGCTGTGGAAGATGTGCAATTAACTGAATGCGGTCAGGTGTCAACTGTCTACCCCTCTTGGACAGCAAGTGACCAAGGTACACAACTTGCTGGACACAGAATTGTAGCTTTAAAGGGGACACTTTGTGCCCCTTTTCTGCCAGGAAGTATAAGACTGTCAGTGATGCACGTTCGCAGTCTCGTTCTGTCCGCGCTGTGATCAATAGATCATCAACGTATTGGAGCAGTGCAGTGTCAGTAGGCATGTGAATACTGTCTAGTTGTCGTTTTAGTGCTTGACTGTAAATACTAGGACTTTCTGTGAACCCTTGAGGAGCCCTTGCAAATTTGAAGCTTCGGCCATTTAAACAGAATCCGAAAAGGTACTGGCTTTCCGGATGGATTGGAACACTAAAGAAGGCGTTCTTGAGATCAATTACAGTAAAGAACGCTGCTTCGGAATCAATTGCAGTCAATAGGGAAGAAATGTCTGGGACCACTGGGTACTGGGGTATTATGCATTTATTCAGTTCTCGGAGGTCAATCACTAATCTGTAAACCGGTGGTGCATTCGGGTCAGTTCGTTTAAGAATCGGAATGATAGGAGAATTACATACATTGGAGTCAGTTTCTACAACCACTCCTTGTGCAATGAGTTCGTCAACAATTTTCAGTAAGGCAACTACAGCCTCAGGTTGTAACTTGTATTGTCGGATTCGTGGCAGTACAACTCCTTGCTTGAGTGTGACACGGTATGGTGTAATGTGCATGTAACCTACATCAGTCGGACCTTGTGCCCATAAATGCTGTGGTACATTCTGAAGCCTGGGATCAACATCTCTCAACACATAATGACCTTTAAAATCACGTAAAAACAATCTCACTCCTTCCGGAGAACAACAAATCACTGCTCCTAGTTCTTTCAACGTTTTGATACCAAGCAAGTTTTCTGGACATGATTTCGTAAGCAACAAGTCTGTAGTGCGGGACAATGGACCATCTTCTAGGGAAACTGGCTTTGACACTTCGTTAACAATAGGCTTTCCTGAAAATCCCAGGGAAATATTCCGTGAGCCTGAGAGGGGTGCCCCTGGAACCTCGTCGTGACTGATGGTAGTTCTGCTCGCCCCTGTGTCAATCAGAAATTTTCTGTCTTTCCCTAATACATGACTATGCACATAGGGACCCTCTTGATCTACAGGAACCTCGATAAGGGGCAAGCCAACCTCCCTCTCTAGGCTGTTTCATGAGTACTGTTGATAATCTGGGTAATCTGACTGTGCGTACTGGTACATTTGTTGCGTGACATGTTGTGTGGCAGCTATGGGTTGGGGTACAGTTACTGTCTGTTGTGCGTTCTGTGGAGGGTGCGTGTTCTGCGGGATGTGTTCCTGTCTAGGAGGACGCGGTCTTTCTTTCGTCTTGCCTGTAGCTATATTGTGTTTCAGGACAGCACATTCATTTATATAGTGACCTGGCTGCTTGCAGTAGTTGTAGTTCCCTTTGACAGGTGCCGCGCCCTTTCTCTGGCCATCGGCGGCTGGAACTGATTGTGCAACTAGCACTTTCATTTTCGTGTCTTTCATGCGTCTCTTTTCGTGTTCCTGTTCTTCTCTAATTCGGTTCTGGTGGTACTGTAACATTTGTAACATTTGGGAAGGGCTATTAGCTTGCCAGGTACTTTCAACCTTCAGTACTCTATTTTTAATCTGGGGTAAGGAATTCTCTACTAATTTGGTCACAAACAGATGTGGGTACGATTCACTACTTGTCTTCAGGCCGCTATTAATAATAAAACATTTTTCAAATCTAGAATAGAAATCACTAGTGTCTTCATCTTGTTTCTGTTTGCAGGCTGAAATAGCATCCCAATCTTCCTTTTTGGTAGTCAATAATCTCGGCAAAACCTGTATCAATAGCTCGGGTAATTCTTTAGCTTTATCCCCAAGATCAGTACCAGGGGTTCGTGTATTATCTTCGTCTTCTAAATCTGCCCAGTTAATCTTTTTCTCTCCCACCTCCCATTCTTTTTCTTTCAGTTTTTCGTAAATGCCTGCTGGTAACAAGACTTTCAACATTTTAATCGTATCAGCATATGTATACTCCCCCATACGGAGCATGTCTTTTAATTCACGGTGGAACCCTGCTGGGTCTTTATCATGGCAGGGCAGTAATTTTTTCATTTCCAATAATTCCATTTTCGTCAAGGGTGTGTAAACGTATACTCGTTGAAGCTCACCCCCCGTAGTTCTAACGGGATGAACCTCTCGTAGGGGATTCTGTCTGTCTATGTAAAAGGTCTTTCTTTCTCGGTGTGGAACAGAAATCAAGTGTGGGGTCAGGAATGTCTTGTATTTATGTCGTTGATCTAGAATGACGTTAATTAATTCGGTGCCTAGACCTCTCCATCTTTCTAGGAGTAAATCGTCCAATAATTTATACAGGGGACCTGGATCGGAATGCTGACTCTCGTACAATGTGATGAGATGTTGAATCATGTAAATACCAGCTAAACGCTGTTCTTCCGGAGGAAGACTCAAAAATGTTTGCGCTACTATGTCATTCTTATATATGTTAGAATTGCCAGCCCATTGAACTGCTGACCGGGCTAGTTCCTGTTCATGCATGGTACTAAGTTCGCTACTCCCTATTTGTTTTTTCAATGCCTGGTCAGTGGCTTGGAATATGTGTTCAAGGGAATATTGTTCTGGTAGAAAGAGAACGTTTCTTGTATTCTAGGCGTATGGGCCTATCAAAAGGTCTTGCCCTACCTACGTAATGTATTTTACTCGCGTCCTCTATTACTAAATCATCGTCCTCTGAGACTTCGTCATCCTCTTTCTCGGCTTCTTTCTCGGCCTGTTCTTTCTAGTGTATCTCAAGAATTTCTTTACGAATTTTTTTGTACATTGCGTCTACACAACTCTGTTTATCGTGTTTACCGGCAGCTATGTTGTCACTCCAGTTTGTCATGGCTTTAGTTACTTCTTTATTTGGCTGGTCTTGTTCCCTGATCAAACAATTAATCAAAAACTGTAAGAGCATACGTTGAAGCTCTACTTTTCTATGTGCCATGGCCTCGTGAATACTTTCTGGTCCCTCCCCCGTTCTAATGAAGTGGTATATTTTGTCTAAATGTTCCTTCAAGCCTGGTAAAATAAGCAAATAATCTGCAACGCGTCTTAAACGTATTGAGTATATGAGCATTGGACCCTCACCTGGTACTGGATCATATATGCAATCAGTAAGGAACTGTCTAAGGGATTGGTATGTAGCTGCTTTTGGCGTGTGCTGTAGTGCTAAATCTCGTAGTGATGATCGTTTTAATGGAGGTGGGGTGGAGGGGCCCCCTCCCGCTGCTCCCAGACTGGAATTGCCTAAGCTTGAATCGGCTTTTACTGGCAGCGCTATCGCTGGTAATGCGGGTTGATCTTGTACTACGGGTGCTGTGCGAAAAGGATTGGTAGGGGGGTCGGTGGCAGGAGGAACAGTGGGGGGATTAGTATTATTGATAGGGTTGGGAGGAGGATTAGTAGGGGGTACATTTATATTCACATACTCTGGAGCAGCGTCATCTAAATAGGAGGAAAGAAAAATGTCCGCTGCGGTCTGTTTATGACTACGGGATTTAGTCGGGATCACTGGGGCGGCAAATTACTGGGTACTTCCGGGGTCACTTTAGGTAGGCCCTCGGCGAGGAGGGGATACATGCCTTTAATAAGGGCATTTCTTTGTCTGTCCAACTGTTCTGCTTTAACTCGTTCACCTTCTACTAGTAGTTCTTTTTCTTGGGCTTTTTCTGATGCTTCTCTACTTCTCTCTGCTTTCTTAATTTCTTTCTCTGTTCTTCTATGCGCTTCTTTACACCACAATTCTATGGCATCTTTCTGGGATTGTCTGGCTTTTTTTTCCACAGTGCCTCCTCTACTCTCATGATGCAATCAGCATCCCATGTCCCTGAGACAGGCCATCTATATTTTTCTTCCAGATCCTTCGTGTAATCTACCCATAAGTCTAAGTACAGTATGGCATCTAGGCCATGTTTGTGATACATAAAATGTCCAGGAATGTCCCTAGGCGGGACGGGGACTGCCTCTTCGAGTATCCCTTTCCTGGTTCCTATCTGACGTAATTTCGAGAACAGCGGCATGTTTGAACTAGCTTGAACGAAAACACAATAAGCACAATAATAGACTTCAAACAATCATTCATACCACGACATTAAAACATTACAGATACTACCTGGTACATAGAATAACACAATTCTGACTAATTCCAAAATACAATACTATACTGGATGCACTGCTAGAACAGTACAGTCATACCGGTCTCATAAAGAGACACGTCATACCGCATCCACCTAAATGGACACGTCTTTACCGGATCTGTGTACCCAGACCCGTCTTGACCGGGATCAAATAAATGAACTCGTCTATATGCGTTCCCAACAACGGTACTCACCGGGAAGCAAAACTGAAGGCCTCCGAAACTCGATACTGGACTGGACTGCTACGGCTTCTTGCTGCTACGCATGCGCCTCGGAAACAGGTGGGCCTCTGGATACCTCGGACCTTGCTCTCTCGGCTTGGGCTCTGGTCGGGACAGTCCGCAATCCTCACCGCCTCGTGTGGATGCCTGGTTGCAGTCTCCGTCTCCTCCGTGGGCCTGAGGGAGTTAGCAGGAAAACCCGCGGATGTGCACAGTATGGGTCCGTCACGGCTGTAGAAGGGGTGAGGGGGCTGCGCTTACATCGCCGGCGCGTGGGGAAAGGGACTCGTCCCAATTCGGGCGCCAGAATTATGTGGTAAATAAAATTACCCGGACTATTTTTCTATACATTAATAACAATAAGGATAGCTCATAAAATGAGAGGCAGAGTCCGTGGTATCTGAGTCAAAAGGGCTTTAATCAGAATGACTCGAGTCTATGAGAATCGGGTTCCATCACCACTAAGGTTCAGGAAGGGATATCTAATGTTTTATTAACATCACACATTATATATAGTAAAATCGTGCAATTGCAATGAATACAGTAGGCGTAACAAGTGCAGAGAGAGAGATAAGAACACATGGGCGTAAAAGAAGGCGTGTAAGGAGGCGTACACGGAGGTGTGTACCAGATGAGTCATAGAAGTGTCATAGGTGGGTGGATGCATGGAGAAAATCTGCAGGGTCAGCAGAAACCTTCACCCTACATGTGCGCGCAACTGAGCATGACGTGAGAATGACGTGTAGCTGGGGAGAGCTGGGGGCTTGACTTTAGCACTAGTAGAGGAGTCTGGAGTCTGGGATGTCAGAACGACCTGCACCTTTGGGATATCTGATATCTTGTGTTTGGAGGATGTGTTGTCTGAAGAAAAAGGTCTCTCGGGCAGAGGCCGTTCATCCTGAATGCTAGTGAGTGCATATATGTCTCCGTGCAATGCGCAGGGCCATAAGCCCACTATGGCAACGGGTCCAGTAATTTACTTGCAAGGAGACAGGAAGGCTGGGCCCTTTACTCTGCAGGCGGAAATATGTTTACCTATTTCACTAGACTGGAATGTGTTTTTGCGGAGGCTGAACAGGCTGAACAGATAACTGTAGGCAAAATACCGTCTTGGCAGGCAGGCCAGGCCGAGCCGGGCACCGCTCGGCTGGCCAGGGAGTAAGGTAGAGGTCAGGGATGCATACCTAAACTGCAGCTTTCAGAGACAGAAGAGGCTCGGAGCCTGAATTCAGGGCCTGGCTTGGCTGAGCCACAAAAACGTGTGCTTCGCGATATTTAAAAGTGCACCATGTAAATGCATTGGAAACGTAGGCCTGAGTGCGGAATTAACATTACATACATGGAAGGCCTAATAACTGACATGCTAAAACTGGACGGAAATGCAGGGGCATTATTGAAACAGGCACGGGAAGGGAATTACATGATAACAGGGACATACATGGGGCATAGGTACATGGATAGGGTGCGAGGGGGGGACACACTGACTACCTAAAAATTTCTTTTTCCTCACTATGCTAGGCATTGGGACAACTTTGCTTCTTGGTGCCTTTGTCGCGGTCTGTCTGTGACTTCTTTGGACCTGGCTCACATTCTTGATTTTCTTAATGAGTGTTTTGAGTTGGGTTTGGCCATTCTACTATTCGTGCTCAGTGGGCCACCATTCGGGCTTTTCATGTCCTTCCTTTGGTTTTGGTGGCTCCTTTGGTGGCGCAGCTTTTTAAATCCCTATCTTTCCAGCGGCCCGGCCTATCCTGTGTCCTCCTCCTTGGGACCTTCCTTTGGTCACACGTTCGTTGCAATCTGCTCTCCTTTTGAGCCGTTGGAGACGGTTGGTTGTAAGTTTTTGACGCTTAAAGTCGTCTTTCTTGTGGCTATTGCTTCTGCCAGGCGTATTGGGGAGTTGGGGGCTTTCCTGCAGCCTGCTCCGTTTTTGGTTTGTTTTGATGGATCGTGTGGTCTTGCGCCCTCATCCTATGTTTGTGCCGAAGGTTGATTCCTTCTTTCATCGGTCTGCTGAGGTGGTCCTTCCTGTTCTTTGCCCGGATCCTTCCTCGGATGAGGAGTGTCTTTTACATCTGTTGGATGTTCGACATGCCTTGTTGGTTTATTTGTCCCGCACGTCTTCCTTTTGTAAGGTGGACAATTTATTTGTCAATTTTGGTTAGTCCCGTCAGGGCTTGAAACCTTCCCTTTCCACGGTCAGTCGTTGGATTAAGGAGACTATTTTGTTGGCGTATGGTTCTGTTTCCGAGGTTCCCTCTCTTCCTATTCAGGGGTGTTCCACCAGGTCTGTTGCTGTCTCTTGGGCGGCGTTTAAGGGGTCTCCAGGGAGGATGTTTGCAGGGCTGCCACTTGGTCGTCCCCTCATACCTTCATGTCCCATTACCGCATTCAGGTTGGGGGTTGGGGCTCTCTTTCCTTTGCCTCTTCTGTGCTGACTGCTGGTGTTCCTTGAGGGGATTTCTTTTGTTTATCTGCCTCTTGTTAATAAACTTGTTGTTTGACTGCCTTCGTGTTGTGGGCTGTTTTTTCTTGCATGAAGCTGATATGCTTTGGTATCGGCTCAATGGTTAAAACTGTGGCGAGGAAGACGGACGAGGAGGTAATGATCCGGTTACTTACCGGTAATCTTCATTACTCAGAGTCCTTGTCTTCCTCTCCGCAGTATAGTTTCCCTACCCTCCCGGCCCTCTTGGTGGCTTCATGTCTGCGGCTTGGATTTCAGGTCGTTTGGCTGTTTCCTGTATCCCTTTATGGGATTGGCTGTAGGCACTGGGGGCCATATTGGAGGGAGGGAGAAGGAGATTAGACCACTAAGTTTTGCTTGGAGTTTCTGTGGGAGCCGGAGGGTCCATGGTTAATACTGTGGCGAGGAAGACAAGGACTCGGAGTAATGAAGATTACCGGTAAGTAACCGGGGTATTGCCATTCATCTAAAGCGCTGCAATTTATGTTTTAAATAAAGGACTTCATCTCCCAAACTGCTACGCCTTTCTCATTTAGTCGCCTATTCAGGCAGGCGATTGTGCATATATAATTATATAATTGGCAGGTGGAGGCATTTCTGTTGTGATTCAGCTCCTCAGGGTCGGTATGAAGATATAATGATTCCACTTCCAGATCGTTCCGAACTCAATTCGTAAAACACTGAGTTCTGGTCAGATCAGACAGGGGACAAAGGACGGAAGGGACAGCAGGGACAAAGGATCTGGAATACATAAAGAAACATATAAGTAAACACAACCTTCCCATTTTCTACTCTCAATAATTCTCGCTAGTTGTTCAATTACCTTGTATATTCAGATCCTACAACCAAATAACTAAACACGAAGACTAACCAGCCTTCTTAAAATCTGAACCATCAAACCAGGCTCCCTCCCTGAATGATGCAGCTAAGCCAAAGAAAATGTACTGCCCCTTTCCTCAAAAGTAAATGACTGTAGAATAGTCCAAAGCTAACAAGCCTATATTTTCAGTTATTCCAAGTCTGGCTTCCACGGTGTAACAACCGTTGCCTTAATTATACACATTGCAGCGCTCCTCCTCACCTGGGGATCAACACGCTGTCTGCAGTTCCAAATGTAATGCAACCTAGCAAGCTCCCACAGCACTTCTCCTCACCAGGGGATCAACACGCTGAGCAACTAAAAACACTGAGAAGAACTCTCAAAGCGAGTATGCCAGCAAAACGAAATCCATCGGGCAATGGGACAACCCGTTACGTCACGGTGTCCCTACCCGGAATTAGAATCACGAAGCATCAACTTTAAGGATGTAGTTTTGAGAGACGGAGCTGAGCCCAACTCCTCTCTCCCTACCTGGCTTCGGCACTGCTACAGGCTTATGGATGTCGCAGGTGAATACTCTCCCACCAACAGTCCTCTCGAGCCTCCAGTCACGGCTGCCCAGACTCGGCGATTACCACGCGGCACTCAGCGGATGAATCCTCTCCCCTCCGCGCTCCCTTGTAATCGTTCCGCAAAGCAAAATTGTTACGGCGTTCTCCAATCTCTGTTCTCAGTCCAAGGATAAGAATTACGCACAAACGGAAGTGCACACGTCCCTCTCCCGGGGATTCTGGGACACGTAGTCCATTCGTCGGACGGCTTCACTATACTCGACAGGCACATCAAATGTCTCTGCCTCGGCAAATCCTGACAATTTCAGCACTTTTGGCTGCACTCCGTTGAAAAAGAGGGAAACTTGAAATGCGTCTGGTTTGTGGCCACATGAAACACTTGCTGGTACTCTTACTGTTCGTTCCCGTGATTCAGCTTTGGGGAACCTCTTCGCTGCTCGAGTGTAGGCAAGACCGCCCTGACACAGGCAGCAGAACACACACTACTTTGGATTCTCCCCTGATGTCTCACCCGCTGGGCACTGTTGACACACATAAACTCTAACCCTTAGGCATGAGCAAGTGTTAAACAGGTAGTACAACTTTGTGCTTGGTAAAACTGATACTTATCTAGGTCATGTTTTTTGTAGACAGTAGTTTTGCTTCATTTTAGGTCCTGAAGAATCGCCTGTCAATGAACGTATAGCAAGAAACATGTTGACCACTCATTCCACACCATAGTACTGTCTCGTACATGGAAACCTAAGTTCCAGCGAGTACAGACTATTCTTTTATTTTTAATTGAGGCAAAGGACCACCTGACTAAAGTTGTTTCTGGTACCTCTTGCCTCATTTTATCCTCACTAACACCGTCTACACTGTCCTAGCCCCATACCCTCACTTCACCCATAGGCAGTTGGATAAAAGATCTCCGCCAAAGAGCCCCTCCTAGAGGTGTTGCCCGTTGGGAAGTGCACCGCCTACCCAACGAGGAGCATTGCCTATGATGAAGCATGACACCCGCAAGGGTGCGTGAGGCCATTATATCCATCATAATTTATTTTATTTATTTCGATTTGTATAGCGCGTTATAACCCATGGGTCTCTAAGCGCTTTGTCAGGTACACACAGCAGACATTCAGAGGGCCATTCGAGAATTTATAGCCCCACCCAAGCGTGTTGGAAGAGCACAGTTTTTAACTTCTTCCGAAAGCACTGCAGGTTGGTTTCTTTCCGTAATTCCACTGGTAGCTTGTTCCAGGCTGCTGGAAGGGTATTAGAGATAGCGCGGCCACCAACTGTGGCCAGCCTAAAACGTGGTTGGGTGAGGAGAGTAGCTTCCGACGATCTTAACATCCTACCAGGCCTATAGAAAGTCAGGCGGGCCTTCAGATACCTTGGCGCCTTTCCGTATAAGGATTTGTGTGCAATGCAGAGCCCTTTAAACAGTACCCTCTGCCTCACTGGCAGCCAGTGCAGCTCATGCATGAGGGGGGAGGCATGGGTATTCCTCGGTTTCTTAAAGATGAGCCTTGCAGCGTCATTCATGACAACTTGCAACTTGTCCAGAAGTTTTTGAGGCAGGCCTATATATAGCGAATTGCCATAATCCAGCCTCGCTAAGATCATAGCAGAGACCGCGTGCCTCAAAGTTGAGAAGGACAATAGTGAAGAGATTTTTCTTAGTTGTCGGAGAAGGCAAATACAGGTTCCCACCACCGCAGTGACTTGTTTCTGCATGGATAGCTTGCCATCCACATGGATGCCCAGGCTTTTTACTGCCCCCGCTGGTTCTGGGGGTGTCCCTAGTTCTCTTGGCCAGAAGCCATCATTCCATGGGTTGCCTACGATAGTGACTGGCAACACCTCGGTCTTGTCAGGATGGATTTTTAGCGAATTCATGGACATCCAATTGGCTGTGTGCTTAAGAATATTTTGTAATCTCCCAAATGCACCTGGCTCGTCCTCCATTTGGATGACAATTTGGGTGTCGTCAGCGTAATTATAGACCTGGCAATCCATCTGATTAGGCAGTGAGATCAGAGGAAGTAAATAAATATTGAATAAAAGGGGTGAAAGGGCGGACCCCTGCGGCACTCCACAGGTAATCGATGTTGTAGTGGAGAACAAGTCTCTGAGCTGTACTCTCTGCGTCCTCCCTTGCAAAAAGGAAGCGAACCAGGCATGTTCTGTGCCCTGAATGCCGAAGTCCCTCAACCGCGACAATAGTTGTTTATGACAAACGGTGTCAAATGCCGCGGAGAGGTCTAACAACACCAGGGCACCTGGAATTTTTCTGTCTGCCCTATTCCTCAGCTCATCCAGAATGGACAGCATCACAAGCTCCGTGCTATGATTAGCACGAAACCCAGCGTGATTCGGTTCCAACATAATGGATACCCTGGGGTAGATCTCCAACGAGCACTCCCTCCTGCACCACGGTGACAGTGATATTCTCCAGGAACAGCCTAGTCTTCCTTTGTTTCTCCCATCAATAGTTCCCCCTCATCAAACCGAGCCACCACACTCAGAAGTTGTCCTTGTACAAGTCCTTGTCAATGCTCAACATCAATTACAAGGTCCTGAGCTGAGTGTTGGGCACAAGATTGCTGCCCCATATGCATTGTCTTATTCATGCAGAGCTGACGGAATACATCCCTGAAAAGAACCCACAATGAACATCCAATGGTTGACTGCAATACTGCTGGTGGCAGCCTCAATTAGCGAGCAAGCTGTGGTAATGTCCCTGGATAATGTGAACGTTTTCAATAGCCTGAACTGGCAATATTTGTATGTAGTGCTGCGCTGCAAGGGCCTAGGAGAACGGTTGATTGGTTGGGTCAAGCTGTTATACACAGACCCTAATGCAAGAGTAAGAACGGGGGGATAGTGTTGGAATCCTATGAAGTGGAACAAGGTACATGCCAGGGTTTTCCCTTATCCCCTCTCTTGTTTGCCATTGTTGTCGAACCTCTAGTGTGCAGGACCCGAGACAGCACCTACTATAGGAGAATTGCGCTCCGAGGAGGTGTGTACTATGTTGCACTCTATGCCAACCACCTGTTGTTTTTCCTGATGGCCACAGGTTCAATAAGTGGGTGGGCAGTTGTGCCCAAAGCAAACCTTCTGGAAATGGTAGTCACTCCCATGGCTGACGCACCTACTGCTGGAGCCTAAGCAAGTCCGAGCAAGGCCTGATGTCCTCTAACTGGCTGCAAAGCACTGCTGAGTGAGACATTTGCAGAGAGTTGGGGTGTTGATGCCCCTTATTACCCTACCATACCCCTTCATGGCTGAGTCATTTTCTATGGGTGGATCCTACTCATCTGCTAGGGTAGTGGGAGGCCCTTGGGCTGTAAGTCCTAGGCTATCTATTTGAATTTGGAATGTTGAGATCCTATGAGGATCTCCGGGTGGTTTATGACCAACCGGTGGGTCATTTTATTTTCTATTACGTACTAACTGCGATGATCAGGCAGGGATGGCGATGTGGGCAGGAGGAGCCAGCCACATTGGAGGGCCATTCTATACTTTACACTTCATTGGGCAGACACCGTGCAATAACATGGTTATACCCGGCATTCCAAGTCAACACCTGTGGGCCCCTTGATGGCCGAAGGGAAACCTGGGCTACTGACATAGGTACTCCGAGTACGGATGCAGACTGGGGAAAAATCTCATCTGGAGTTCCCTGAATCTCCCACAATGCATGGTTTAAATTGATACATTTTTATTATCTTCACAGGGCTTATCCCACTCCAGAGCAGATAACAGGTTTTATCCGGGGGCTGGTCTGGGTGTCCCAGGTGTGGCTTGTGTGGAGCTCATCTCACCTAAGGGTGTTCTGGGAGGTGACAATAGCCCTTGCCAACAATGTTATGGAGCGTAGTCTGCCCGCTTCCCTTTGCGGCTAGTTTTTTAAGCCTTTTCCCTGAGACAGGTTAAATATAAAGTTACTTCCTGGTTAATTAATATATCACTGACTCTGGTGAAATGTCAAATCACACTTAATTTGAAGGCTTCAAGGGGTCCACAGTTTACTAAATGTAGATCGGACTTCATGCGTTGGACAGATTATGACGGTGCAAACCTGCTCAAAGAGGCAAAATGGGGCCAGTGCCCTATTGCGGTGGCCTGGGCCTGGGACGCTTTACTGGAGGAGTTACAATCTAAGGAGCCCCGTTCAGTGGAGTGTTCCAACCCCCCCCCCCCCCCACACCCCACCGGCCTGCCCCTGGGTCTCCTTTGTAGTTGCACCTTCCTGACTTATTCACCCCTCCATCGACAACTACCCTTTCCCTCCTTCGATTGGGGATAAAAGCTCTTTCTGTAGGGGCCTCCTGCGGAAATTATGTTGCTGCTCGCACAGGGCCTCTCAGCTGAGACTACTCTCTCCATGCCTCCTCATCCCCTCCTTGTCACCGTGAGTGGGGTTCCACCAGTATTACCAGTACTACTGACATGTGATGAAGGTTGCTTTAACAGACTAAGCTGTGGGGTGGGGGGGAGGTATAATTGTTGATTGGCTGTTCCACAGTACCTGTGCTCAACTTTTGAAAACAATGAACTGCTGGCTTACTCTTCTCTGTGCAGACCTTGTTCTCTGGTTCTATGTGGGTGTTCCCTGAATGAGGACTAGAATGGACTGCCTATATTGCATACAATATATATAAAAAGGGACTAGTTGAGGATTTCTTTGCTACTGGTATGCAAATATAAAGGCTCAGGAATTTAGTTCACATCTCTTACATACAAATTCATTATATTGTATTTTCAGTTATTGGTCACCTATGCTGGTAGAAATAAAATGTGCAGTTTCTACATAGAGCAGTTTGTTAGGCAATTCTGGTTGTGACTACCTGACCCACATCAATACACTGCTGTCTCTTTATAGTAATTCTTTATTATCCGAGCAGAGCTCTCCTCCGGCCATTTCTAAATAATTGCTTGAAAGTAATAGCAAATAAACAGATGCAGACAGCTGGTCATTCTTCAAGAGTTTACAATAAGTAATGCCCTGTAATTAAATTTGTTGAAAACAAAGTCAATCACCTTCATGAAGCGGAAGCAGCCGAGCGGCGGGTGGCTCTTTAACGGCAAAAACATCGAACCAGTGAGATCCTATATATATGTGGGGATCTACATGGACTCAAAGGGAACTTTTTTTAAATAGAAAGAATTGGTTGGGGAAAAAGCCCCGTCACTTGAGGCTGCACTAATGAAGCTCGCAAGACAGCTACTCGGCCCTAGCCTAACCCTGCGCCTAACAGTAATGAAAGTCAAGATCACAAACTATCTATCATATGGCCAAGACATTATGCTGGGGACCAACTTTAACATACTGAATAAAATAACAACCAGAATCTTCAAGCGAGTATGGCACCTGCAAAGATTTGTCAGCCCAGATAAGGCTTGAATTTGGACTATTAGATAATTGAGGCTGGCTCATACATCAAGCTGTGTAATAGACTGTGCAGCTCCAGGGTAGGTAGTCTGGAGGCCAGGCTCTGGCAAGAAGGTTATATGTCGTTACCACGAATTCCGTTGCAACGCATGCCTTTTCCACGCATGCGTTACCACGGAATTCGTTTTCCCCTCATCATCTTTTCCACGTCGTTGTTACGTTCTAAAGAGGAAGCAGAAGTTTATTCGGCTTCCTCTCTTTCAACGCTGATTTCTATGGCACGGAGAGATCGTTTTTTTATGGGGGGGGAGACCCCCCCCCAACCCCCTTTTTTAATCCTACGGGTTTTTTTTTCGTGGTTAAGACTATCGTTGTAGGCATATGCGTTGAAAAGACGTTTACGTGGTAAGTGCCTCGTTGTAAACGTTACGCGTGGTAATGCCTTCGTTGTTAATGATGTTTCCCGTGGCAAGAAACATTCGCCATCCAAATAGGCCAAAAACACCGACACCACTTTGAACACTCCCTGCAACTACTTGTTGTAGAAGAATACTGGGGAACAAACTCACCCCAGCAGGCTCTAAAGCTTTCCATCAAAAGAAGTGTTCGACTCTGGTCCTTTCACTCAGACAGGGCACAATTGTCCAAAAGAAAACCCGCCTGAACAGTTATCTCAGAATTTAAACCAGGGCAGAGGCATGCATCTATCAAGCACTTTCGTAGAAGAAAAGGTTCATGGCACTGAGGATGGGCGAATGAACCTTCTTAAGACACTTACCAGAATGGCACAGTTCAAGTGATAACACCATGTGTAGGGGGTGCTGCTACCACTCGGAATCAATTGAGCACATGGTATGCGTCGGCCCCGCATTGCTTGATGACAGAAGGATCCTGCTGCGGGGTGAATGGAACAAACACGGAGTGCGATTGTGTCGACAAGCCATTATAGCTGCTATGAACCCAGAAACCACGATGCTCAACATCCGGTTCACCAAATTTGTCACAAGAGCGGCCAAAAATCTTGGAATGACAGGTGCGCAAGCACTCCTGCCTCAACCTGCACTCCTGTGATGTCATTTGAGCCTCTAACGATCCTCCGAACACTCTGAGCCAATCCTCGAATACAGCTTTTGTTTCCACTGTTTTAATTCCCCTCCTTATATCTTTTCAAATGTTGATGTTCGGCCGTTATTTGTTTGCCCTCAATAACAATGGCATTGTTCTAGCTAACCTACGTTAGACACTAGATAAGCCATGAATTTGGACAATTATGAAGACTTAACTACCAGGGACATCTAACCCTAACGAACTTTTAGCAACATCACCACTTCTTTCTTAAACCATTGTGTATCAACCATCTGCTTTTAACTCTTAGTAATATCAATGCTTTTTTAAAATCATTTTGTACTTGTGATCCGCGTTTTAACTCTTTTGTATACATGAATTGCTTCTTTTAATTGTCTTGATGTTAAGTAATCAAACAATAAAGACAAATTGCCTAATTCACTCAGGCCTTCTGCAATCACAGCAGAGGCCCTGCAGTCTGCACGCGGGTCGGAACCCCCGTTATTCATGGCGGAAATCCTGCCCGAGTGCAAAAACTGCTCCACGACTGCAGGGCCTCTGCCACGAGTGTGGAGCCCCTTTGTGAATCAGGTTGTGTGTGTGTGTTTGTGTGTTTGTCTGTGTGTTTATATATATTATTATATATATATATATATATATATATATATATATATGTACACACACACACACATACATGCAGAGGCAGTGAAAATGACGGCATAGTTACGGTTAGGTCTGACTTTCCAAAACAATTTTTGCTTTCCTAATAACTTAAACGGCTTTTGACGAATCTGTAGGAGAATTTTTTAAAAAGTGATCTGATTTGGATTTGGCAGGGCATGTTTCATGTAGATTCATGAAATGGGGGTAAGAGAGGGAGTTGCTAAGGAGGGTAAAAAATTTGAAGTTTCCTGTTTTATCTCCTAAGGGAATCTGTTATTTGGGCTACAGAAAATACGTCCGGACGAAATTGCGCCAACATTGGCATGAAAGTAGAACGTTATCCAAGAACGTTTCTTTGCTTGATTTGGTGTAAATTTGTTCAGCAATTTTCAATAAATTAGCATTAGGAAAGGGTCTTGAGAGATCAGCACATTTAAGTGAGTGATGAATCAAGTTAAAGCTATCTGGACTATTATATCTGCACATTGTCCGTGAATGCAAGTTGACGAACTGTTCGCAGTGCGAAATTAAAAATAAAGGTTTCAACTCTGATTGGAAGAGGAAGCTATTCTCCCCCCACTTCACCTACTTCATATCTGCAAACCTGCAGGTGGGTCTGCAGACCAAAAGCTCTCTGATTATTCCTATTGAACACTTACCTTTAAAGTCCAGGGCAGAGAGTTCCGTTCATGTTCGAGGAAGCTGCGAGGAGCAGGATGAGTGTTGAGGAAGGTCATTGCATATCTGCAGCTTGTTGTGTCCCTGTAGCTCACACAGCCCACCTGACCCTTAGAATCATTCTGATTGGCCTGGCATAAAGGCAAGGCAGTCCTACAAGCAGCATAACAGGACCTCCCATAGTTTAAGACAGGAAAGGGAATGGAGTGCATCTGATAACCATTAGGTGAATTAATGTGCATTATGTTTGAAGAATGGAAATCACCGAAAAGGAAAAAAAAATACAGACAGAACATCTTTAAGGTAAGGGGGGCGGAGTTCACATAGCAGCGCTACGTGGGACTCCGCGAAGTTGCAAAAAAACTCTGCCATGCTACGCAGAGTTCCACGAGTGGGAGGCGGTCCTTGTCCCACCTGTTCGCATGACGATTCAGCCATACGACAAAGCAGATTGAGCGTTCGGGCAGAAATATTGCGCAAACTGTACCTCGCGGTTGCACATGGGCACGGCCAACTTGTTTCTTACTCTGCTTATGGTGCTGGGGCATACTTTTTGATCCTTCTTCAATCTTTTCAATCCTTGCTTTCTAAAACTTTTTTCTGATGTTTTTTATGTATTATCTTACGCTTTGTCTTTCTAAGTGTATATTTATTGTTTTTTTCTACTTTTGTGTGTGTTTTTGCTGAGTTTTGTACTTTATTTTTTCCTCTTTACTTCCTTTCAAATTTGTTTGACTTCTTTCCCTATCATTCCTGTTTTTTTATACCTTCTATATTTTCTCTCTTCCGCCTCCCTCCAGGCGTCATGGCAGATAAGGGTGCCCTAAAAATGGCAGCGACAAGGAGCTGCCTTCCTTGTGGAAGGTGGCGCCAGGAAGGGGTGCAGCTCCATGGTTTTTTAAGGTGGAGGTGGCTGCGCTGGGTTTTGTTGTCCAGCGCCACCTCCCCTCCACCCTGGCAGCAGAAGGCATGTCTGTGTAAAGGTATGGACCCAGGGAGCGCCAGCAGCAATGGGCGAGGGTGCACCGGGCTGTGTATCGCTGCTCTGGGATCCAGCATACCCATAATCAGCCGACGCATAGGTGGTCTGACATCCTAGACTGAGAGCAGGACCTGCTCGGGGTTGAGGTTGTAGGGCTTGGTGAGTAGCTAATTATTATTATTTTATTATTACTTGCGTGTTCTATGACATTGCTAATATTTTTTCCCAAATAGCAAGCATGCTGCTCACATGCAGGTAAGTTAAGTTTATAAACATTATATTATGTGATTATTCTAGATAGGTGCTCGGTTCTACCTAATCACACTTGTTTGCACTCGCTTGGGCTGGTTATGTAAGACTAGAGACGCCTTTGTCCTGTCACTAAGATAGTGGTAGTTAGTATTAATAATTTAGCAGCACATGCCCTCTCATTTCCATTTTCAGAACCTCTTTTGTAGCTTGTACAGTGACAAGCAACCAATGAATTTGGTGTTTGCATGCTTCCTTCTATGCATTTATAGACATATTGCAGACTTAGTAAATTGGCCCATCAAAGGGGCTTGAGAATGATTGTGAATGAGATTGGAACTTAGAAGCAAACATAATTTTTTGCAATATATCAGTAAATCCAAAGTCTTTCGAATAGGCGGGCTAGGTAGCTTTAGGGAATGTGGAATAGGATTGGATGGTTCACGATCTAGTCTCTAACTAGTCGATCAGATTTAGGAAAGTTCAGTGTTGTTGCGATTGCCTCTTCCTGTCAAAAAATCTTTTTGGAGAGATTATTTATCTCCCACCAATCTTTTTTTGTCTTTATGTCTTACTTTATTATCCAGGGGCAAGAAGAGGTCATCTGAGGCGGGTGAGGGGGTTGGAGATGCCTCCCAGTCCGAAGAATGTTCCTCGGCCGATTGCTCTACTGGCTCCAGAAAGTCCTCAATCATTTATTTCTACCCATTTCCTATTTTTAGTTTTTCCCCAAATTCGCTTTGATCTATCCATTTCTAAATTCTTCTTCAGAATGAGGAGGGGCAGGGCGTTGCAAGGGAAAGCCGATGAACAACGGAATAGGTATTATTTATTTAATTATACCTATTCCGTCGTCTGTAGACTTCCCCCTCCTACCCTGCCCTACCCCCGCCCCACCACATATACCTGTGCCTGCCACTGCTGTTCTTGTTATCCCTGCATTATCCTATTTACTTATTTTTCATATTCCTAGTGTTTGTGTTTTACCTCAAACTGTCTCTGTACTAGTCTATCTGTAGCTTCCTTTCTTCTGTTTTGCCAGTCAGCTTCCCCTCTCCCCTTATATATTTTGTGGACTGCCTAGTGGTGGTACTCTAAGAATCAGAGAACCATTGGTTATGGTCACAAACTACTACTAGTATTACTACTCTGCCGTGCAGATTGCATGCCGAAGTAAGGTATTCTATGTATGGTTTTTTAGATGAGGAGGCTTCCATTTACTTTCTTACGCACAATCTGTAAAATAAGAGAGTGGTCATGGGCATGTTGGACACCCCAAAACTGTGTCTACTTCTTAGCTAGGCCTAGTATTATTAGCCATTACAAAAATGGGATAACCCAATAGTGGTCACGGACTTGGGTACAGTACCATACAAAAAACAATGGTCCTAGATCTTCATTTGAAAAGACATAAATCAATTTCCCTATTTAGTATATTCAGCAAATAATTTCATGAGCATTCATGAGAACGATGTATCTGCTCATAGTACTTAATACATTATTCAAAATTAAACAAAGAAGTGCAACAAACCATACTCTAATTCACCATGCATTTTGTTCTCATGTCAATTGGTGAAAAAATCAGACACGTCTGATTGTAAGTTATCATTTAGCAGGGGAGGTTGCTCCAGAGGGAACATGCGTGAAGGATGGGTGCTCAAGTGTAAGGTGGTGAAGGTGAAAATTCAATGTGGTGACATAAGGGAAGAATCATAATACATTAAACAGTTGGACAGGTTGTAATTCACCTTCCTATCGTTCCTGACCATGTTTACAGTAGACAATCTCAAATTTGTTACAGTTTCAATTTGCATAGAAATATATTCTCATGTGGCACATTGGGAGTGAATTCGGGGTCCAGGCTAATTACAGGGGCGTCAACGTTTCGACCCGTCTTGTGGCCATGAGAGTGCTTTGAACTTAAGCCTTGCGGGTCTTCTTCAGGACAGGGTGGGGCAACCTGGATAGGTATTGGGCCTTTTCACATACCTATGGGGTAAATATGGGGAGGCCGGGTCAGGGTGTTGCACTGAGAGGTTAAAACCTTAATAGTATGCCAAAAGTATTCAAGTTGGCTTACCCTCCACAACAAGCGGGATGTGGATCCCTTAGTTAAAGTGAAGGATAGGTGGTCCACATAATTCAATGGTCTTGTGGGCAATTCCGCTGGTAATTGCTCATACAAACAGTGGTTTGAAGCTGAAATGAGAATGGGAGAGTACGCATCCCAACTGCATACAGTTGTTTGCATTATCACTAGCTGATGGCGCTCCTGCATCTAAGTGGTCTCATTACCTTAAATCAGCTACGCCAGTCTAGATCCAATTAAATGAAGACGTAGATAGACGACCATTAGGTATATCCATCAGTGAATACGGAAATCAATTCCAAAACTGAAAAGAATAAAAAGGGGAAATAAAGTAAGCCTGATGCCTGGCATGACAAGGCATCTCTAATGTCCCCCTGGGCGTAATAAATACCTTAAGCCACATAGTATTCTTAGCAGCAGTTGGTGGCGAGCCGTTTACCGTGCACCATGGATGGAAGGAAGTATGAGAGGACAGCCCCATTGCATTTGCCAACCAAGACCTTATGTCCAGTTGTCTACTCTTATTTGTTTTCAAAAACTCAGATTCTTCAATAGCTCTAGCCACTCAAGTCCTTTACAGTTTGTCTTGCGAAGCTTTTCAAAAATTGCCACCAACAAAATGCCCTCCCTGATATTTTTGATGTGTGCTATATTTTCAAGTTTGCTATAAAAATAAATAGGGGGACGCGTATCAGGAATCTCACAAATGTGTATTATTTATTGTTAGCCGCACTGACCACCAGTGCCAGGGTCACCGGTGATGGCGGCACCAGACAGGTAGCTGATGCGGTAGGGGGTGAGCCAGCGGCAGTGGCAGGTGGTACTGGTGAGACTTGTGAACAGTTTAATACACCCCTCTTTACTTAGCATATACAGCGGAAGTTGAGTAACTAATGGCCTTCTCTATCCCCAACTCAGCAGAGAAAATTTCACATGAAGAGTCAGACCTTGATGGGTAGATGGAAAAGGGAAAGAAGGATGGAATGTAATGTGAATGGAATAGAAGGATGCATTAGTGAAAGGATGCATATACCGTAGGTGGCTGATAGGATGCATGGCTGGATGAAGGATGGATAAAAGATGAGAGGATGTCTGCCTTGGTGGGTGAAAGTGTACCGGTGAAAGGAACCCTCCGGTGGGTTTGATGGGTAAAAGGACGCATAGGTGGTTAAATGACAAATGTATGTTGGTGAAAGATTAGTTGAGAATGAGAGCCATGTTTGGATTGATGGTATTTATAGGTGAAGATTGGATGTAGAGAAATTAAAGCAGCCGGTGAGTAGCAAAGCCAAGGGTGAAGAATAAAAGTACTAGAAGAACAATGCAATGATGAATGGAAAAATCCCTGGGAAGAGGAGTAAACAAGGGACTAGGTTTATCCTCTGTAGTGGCGTTCTTCTTACCTTCTTTACTTGCTTGGAATGATTTTTTAATCAAGTGTTTTGATTCAAGGGGTTAAGGTGGAATTTCAGTCTACTCAATTGACTCACAGTAGTTTCAAGCGCAGCATATATTATGTATCCTTCCTAATACCCACCCATCATCGTCAATTGCTTTTCTATGAAACCGTATCGATGGCATTTTGCCACTGACAGGCATGGGAGATCTATTGGCTGCATGGTTACACCAGTGGCACAACATTGTTGGCTGTGCAAGTTGCATCTGCCTCAGTTAATGTGTAGGCCTCTTTACAAATGTTACAGTATTGCCAAAAATAAATACTTGCGTTTCCCTTCACTCCCAGTGCGCACTCATTCACTTCCTAGTACATAAGTATCTACTTTCCTAACTTCCTTGTTCTGTCCTACTCCTCCATAAAATTTGAAAAAACATTCTTTGCATGCACTACTTTCCTCTGGCCAAATGATATATTTTATTAGAACAAGTAAAAAGAACTGTGGAAGACTTGAAAGGAAATGGCAAAAACATTATTTGACCGAGATAGAAAAATATAAAAAAACGCCTTAAAAGCTCACTGTACACAAGTAAGGGAGGCTAAGAAAAACTTCTTCCAGAATAAGATTGAATTAGCCCATAACAAGGGAAAAGACATTTTTAATATAGTGAAATCTTTCACTTCTCCTAAAGCTGGCAAGAAGGAAGGACCACTCAATGCAGAGTGGACTAAGCAGGTAACGCAATTCTTCCATATAAGATCACTATAATCCAACAAGCATTTGACAACATTTCAGAGGAGGAGCAGGCCTTTTATCACTCGGTGAATGAAACGTTTGTCTCTTATGAACCCCCTACACTGCTATCATTCCCCGAGCTACAATTAGAAAAGTAATTCACCCTTCTCAAAAGCATTAAGTCAGGATATCCAACTGACTCCTGCCCGGCAAAACTACTAAATCTATTAGCGCCTACCATCAACCCTACAGTCAATAAGATAATTAACTTATCTCTCTATTTTGGAAACATTCCACACATTTGGAAGCAAACAAAAATTCAACCTCTTTTTAAAAAACTTGAACACCAATCATAATGATCCTTCCAACTACAGGCCTATCTCCTTCCTTCCCGCCTACTCTAAAGCAATAGAGAAACATTTAAACACAGCACTCCTAGAGCACATTGAAGACCGGAAGTTATTACACGATTCACAATCAGGCTTCAGGACAAAGTATAGTACAGAGTGTGCTTTGTTGGAAGTGACAGAATTTATCCCAAAAAATTAGACCAAGGAGAAAAAGCAGTTTTGATCTTACTCGATTTGTCAGTGGTCTTTGATACGGTTCCACACATGACACTTCTCGGTAGACTATTGAACATTAGATTCAGCGGGACCACTCTAACTTGGATGTCCTCCTTCTTGGAAAACAGATCACAAGACATTTTGGTTACCCCCTTTCACATACCCCATTCCCGCTATGAATGTGGTTGTCCCCCAGAGCTCTATCCTTAGTCCCACTCTTTTCAATATATACTTATCAACTCTTGCACCTTTGGTAGAATAAGAAGGTGGCAAAATTGTCTCATATGCGGATGACACACAGCTGATTTTCACTTGTGACAAAGGAATGATTTGATGGTGCAAATACCAGATCTTGTCTCACAAAGGTATTCAATTGGCTCAAGATACATCAGCTGAAGAGTAATCCTGATAAACAGAAGTTGTGTTTTTTGGTCAACCTGTAACCTATAATTGGAGCACTTGGTGGCCAAAGGATTTGTCACCTCCGCTCTCAGCCAAGGAGAAGGTAAAAAACCTGGGCATTGTCATCGACAATGCTCTTTCCATGCGTTCACAGATCCAAACATTAACAGGCGCCTGTTTTGGCACACTCAGCATGCTGAAGCAATTCCTGCCACTACTATCACTGGACAGTAGGAAGATTGTGGTTTAAGCCTTGGTGACATCAAAACTAGACACTAGACTATGTCAACAGTCTGTACCTTGGCTTGGCCGACTATCTTGTCCAGCACCTGCAAGTGGTTCAAAATGCATCAGCCAGAGCAATTTTAATGTTAATGTTAATGTTAAAATTAAGAATGACTTATAAAGCGCACGTACACCGGGTGGTTTCATGGCGCTGTAGAAAAAAAGGCTCTGATCCTTACCCATGGAGACTTCAGTTGTAAGCTTGCGCAAATAGGCAGGTTTTGAGATACCCTCTGAACTTCAGAAGGTCAGTGCATGCCCGGATCTCTGGGGGAAGGAGGTCCACAGTCTAGGGGCGAGAGTTGCAAATCGGCAGCCTCCTAGACATTTCTGCCTGAACGTGGGGGTGAAAAGGAGCAAGAGGTGAGTTGAGCGCAAGTTGTGGGAGGGGGTGTGCCTGAGTATCAGGTTGTCGATGAATTTGGGACTTTGACCATGCAAGGATTTGAAGATCAGGCATCCTGTTTTGAATGCGTAACGTTGAGGGATGGGAAGCCAGTGCAGTTTCCATAACAGGGGTGCTGCTGGTTGCCATCTGGAGTGTCGTAGAATCAGTCTGGCAGCGTGATATCTGCAACAGTTTGAGCAGATAGAGAGGCATGCCCAAGTAGACATAGTTAGCGTAGTCCAGGTGTGACAAGTCGGTGGCTATTACAACCTGGGTCAAAGCTTCCTGCATGTAATTGGAATTGGAAGAAGTATTTGGAGATTACCGAGCCAACATGTGTTTTAAGTGAGAGATCATTGTTTAAGGTGGCCCGAGTGTTTTTGCTAAAGGGGAAGGAGTAGGCTGGGATCCCAGCACTGGCGGTCAATAATGTGAGCCCCAGAACTTGTGACTGCCTCCTGTGAGTACTAGCTCCGTCTTGCCAGGATTCAATTTAAGGTGGTTGTGGTCCATCCATTGTTGAATGTGCCGCATGGTGGCCTGAAATTCGGTGACTGAGCTGTGTGAATTGTCGACCGTGAAGAGCTGTTGTAGTCGTCCGCGTACTTGAAGATAGTCACCTTCCTGTCTTTCAGGGACTGGACAGGGGGAGGATGTAGAGGTTGAACAGGTGGGGGGAAAGGGAGGAGCCTTGCGGAACACCACACATAGTTCTCCATTTGGAGGCCGACAATTGGCATAGAAGAAGAGCCTGGGACCGATCCTTTAGGTTTGTAAGATCCAAACCCATTTCTAAAATGACCTCCATCTTAAGGTTCTTACACTGACTGCGCATGAAGGAAATGATAAAATTCAAAGTTATGGTGATCTTTTTCAAAGCCTTTCATGGGAAAGGAGACCGCTATCTAAACAAATGCATAATCCAACTAGATCCTTAAGATCTTCAAATGCAAATCTTGCCCTCATACCCAAAATACGCTTAGCGCATATAGGGGGTATATTCTTTGGATTCAAGGGTGCACGGATGTGGAACAGCCTGCCAGTAATTCTGAGAGCAACTACAGACTTGCGAACCTTCAAGAAGCATCTTAAAACCTTGCTCTTTTAAAACTAGCTCTTGCTCAGGGATCCTCCATCTGCCTGTCTCCTAGCGCCAGCACACTCTAGTTTGAGTTGCTGTGCGCTATATCAAATGCGACAATTTCATTTCATTATTGCTTCCGTAATGGATTACAACAGTTCAATTGCCAAACAACGTGATTAATTACTAGCAAAAGCTTTGGCACTTGATGATGATCAATGAAATGTCTACCTATCTGGCCTAAACCCTCTAATTTACCTGCAGTGGACTAAGTTAATAAATATTTTCCTTACTGCCAAGCAATTCTATTTTGTTGAAAAAAATATTGTCAAATGTGGTGACGGAGGGTGAGGCCAGGGAGTAAAGTGGGACTAAGAGTAGGTGGCTTTGCAATTTGTGGATGGAATAGTCTGTGATGAACATGCCAAATACAATATCCTGTTCCTTAATCCTTTCCCTATGTTGTAGTGCATTGCTTTTCCTATGGACAGGCAGGAGGATGTCTGTCTGCATAATTGTCTTCTTAATAATTAGTATTTCCTCATGTGACATATATCATTCATAGTAACTATTCATCGGCATTTTAATCAGGGTGATATTGGGGCATTTAACAGAGCATGGCCATGATAGAAAAAAAGATAATTGTCTAGTACCGCTGCCCCACCTGCAGACAGTAGCAAAGTACCAAGATACAAGTATGTCTGTCTAGAGTGCCAGCTGAGCTGGCATGCCTACATAAATGTAGTTAAACATGAGAGAGAAGAATACATGTGTACTCCATACTGCATAATGCTTGAAACTCTAATCACATCAAAATCGAATGGCCCAAGGATACTAACAAATGTACTGCTACTGTGCCACTATATAATTTTAGGTGTTTTGCTAAGTGTATTGTCGACAATTTGTCTTTTTCTTTCTTGACATAACTACTCCTGCCAATCTGATACAACCTAACAGTCAGGAGGAAGCAGCAAGGACCTGCCAGAGGAAGGTGGAGGCCATCAGGATGAATATCAGCTACTGGTGGCGAAGAAGGAGGCGGAAGCAGCTGCAAATGCCCCGGGCCGCAGCCTGGCCTCAGTGGTAGTTCATCATTGCAGTCCCAAGGCAGCTGCCCCCGCCATTCCACCACAGCTGCTCTCCCCGATTTTAGAGCATTTCAGCACTGCATTCAGCAGAGGCTAGCATGCCTGGAAGCCAAGCAGAAGGACGGTTTAGACACTTTCGAGAGGCACATTAGGAAGCTCCCAGCCCGCTTCTAGGTCTCTTTTGCCCCTTTTTAATCTTTTATTTGGTGTGTGGGGCTTGGGGAGAGAGTGGGAATGTGGTAGTTCAGGCATTTTCTGGATTTTCTTATTTCTTTATGGACAATTTTGTTTTTGGACTTTTAAACCACTTTGGACATTGGTTGGGGTTAGGAAGGGGGGTGTGCCAGTTGTGGGTTTACTAGTTTATGTAGATTTGTTAGGGAAACAAATTCGTATAGTTGTACATTATGATTAAGTCTCCCTGTTTTCAGTTTTTACAGACTTTTACACATGAATACAGACAGAAAACAAATTGCTTTCTTTCTGCATTTATTTTTAAAAGTGGATAAATACAGAAATGTTGCTCCTTTTAAGTGACTCTTCATGCTGTCTTTGATGAATTATAGGCCAGCAGCTGAGCAAATGGACAGCATGGGAAATTAAAAAAAGAGGATGAAATGTATTTAAATAAAGGCATATGTTAACATACATTTATGGTACAATGTTTGTATTTACCAGTGGATGCATTGTTATGTAATATTTGACAGTGTTAAATAGCTAAAACAGAACAGGCATCAAAGTATGAGTGCGCGTCTATCAGTTAAATAAATATGGAAATATACAGTTTTTCAACTACATTTAAACGCAAAACACAAAATAAATATGGATAAATACAGATAAAATGGCCCAAAAAAATTATTAAGGAAAAATACAGACCGAAATGTTAAAAAAATAAATACCATAAAACCGGGAGCCCTAATTATGATTTGAATTTTTGGGGGATTTATTGTTTTACTGCGCACTGCTGCCTTTGCCGTAGCCAGTTTTTAAAATTTGCTGATAGTGTAACAACAACAAAATAGTTATGTGGTACCCTCCTTTGTCCTTCTACTCTCTCTCTTAGTCTCCGCAGTCTGCAACTATATTAACCCCTGAGGACTCGGAGGGGTTGGGTGTGTGAAGTTCCATTGTATCTAGAAATATTGAAGTTCAACAATAAATCACCCACGGTTCTTCTCTCTTACCTGAGATGAAATGATGGCTGCACTGTTTCCCAAGGTGCTATGGTGGTGGTAGTAGTAGCAGAATGCTTGCACACTAGTCTAACAGTGAAAGAACCCCCCCAAGACAAACTCAAACTGAAGGATAAGGAATATTCATCTAAACAAATTGAAATAAAAACGGAGTTAATGCTGTTATGATATGCAAGCTTGAATGAGACAGTCACCAGAGACTAGACTACTAGTACATATGAATAAGAGAGACAATAGAGGAAATATGATATGCAATGCTAAATTAAAATAATCAAAATGGTGAGCTAGTAAAAGTTACAAAATAATGTTGACTCTAGCTACCAAGTGGACAAGTGTAACCTTTGACGCAACACAGTGCCTGAAGGATGATGCTGTCAATTATGTTCGTCTGAAAAAACATTGAATACTGCGTATGGGTGACTGAAGAAGATTCTTGCCTTGCGAACCAAGTCAAATTATGTTCTGTGGTACAGAGCTTTGAAAAATAGCACATATATAAAATTTAAATATCTGTAGGATTCAAGTAAACATAAACAACACACTCAGTTCTAATGATTAAAGCGAAAAAATTATACTCTATCAAATTGGGAGTCGCATCTGCGATCCTCCTGGACTGTCCATCAATCTTGGGTGTCTGGGGGGATGCGGTTTGGTATGATAAGTGAAGCATGAGTATGTTATATTGTTTTTCCATATTGGTGCATTGTAAGGGGGGCTGTAGATTAAAAAACAAAAATGGAATTGAAGAATCAAGGAGAAAAAAGTTAAACTGCATAAGGAGTACACTGAGAAGATTCAGAGGCAGCATGGCTAAATGTCTCTTTCCAGTTACCTTCAACAATAGTCCCACCACCAATCCACCACTTTGCTTTGAATTTGAGCCAGACAGCACTGAGCACACACACACCCAGCAACATAGCCCCCTTCCTCCCCGCTCCCGCCTTCCAGCTGCTCCCCCCTCCCTGCACTTCGCCATAAATGGCGATCGTGCGCTCGCGCAGCGGGCGCGCCAATTGTGCGCCAAAGGTAAGTCCGTCTGCGCCCATCCGCGCCCATCCGCGCCTGGACCACGCCCAGTGCCAGGACCCCTGGCCCCCGCAGTCGCCAGCCCACCCGCCGGACCTACGACGCCACCGAACTCAACGCACTCAACGCCGGCCGAACCCGGGTTGCTACCGGGCCACCCCGAGACGCACCCACGGACCCTTCTGCTGCAACTCCTGCAAGTTCACCTGCATCCGGACCTGCACCACTCCAGCACTGCCCAAGACCACGACGAGCAACAGCAACAGCCACCTGAAGTGCATCCTGCTCAACACCCGCTCCGTCCACAGACACGCCGTCGAGCTCTGGAACCTGCTTGACACCACAGCTCCAGACGTCGCCTTCCTCAATGAAACCTGGATGAACGCCTCCTCAGCGCCCGACATCGCCATCGCCATCCCTGACGGCTACAAGATCATCCTGCATCAACCAGACGGGTGGAGGCATCGCCATTATCCACAGGAACACCATCTGCATCACGACCAACACCGACAACACCCTCGCACCCGCCGAGCACCTGCACTTCCAGATCCACATCAACCCCAAGACCACCCTCAGAGGCAACCTCATCTACAGACCCCCGGGACCACGCACACAATTCAGCGAGGACATCGCCGACTTCATCAGCCCGCACGCCCTCCCCTCCGCAGACTACATCCTCCTCGGGGACCTCAACTTCCACCTGGAGAACAACAACGACCGCAACACCACCACCCTGCTGGACAACCTCGCTAACCTTGGACTCCAGCAGCTAGTGACCACCCCCACCCACTACGCCGGACACACACTCGACCCCGTCTTCTCATCCAGCAAGGACATCGCCTTCAGCCACACAACCGGACTCCACAAGACGGACCACAGCTGGGTCCACTTCAGCTTCAGAAGGACCACGATCCACCAACACCAGCAACAGGTTCATGCAGAAGCTAGAACAAGATCACAGCCGACCAGCTCACGACCTCCCTGAGCAAGAACCCACCCACCAGCGCAACGAACCCCAACCAAGCGTCCACCAACCTCACGAAGTGGATCAGCGACTGCGCAGACGACCTCGCCCCTCTGAGGACTCCGCCTAGCAGACCCGGCAGCAAGAAAGCCCCATGGTTCACCGACGAACTCAAGAGCTCCAAGAAGAACTGCAGAGCCCTCGAGAAAGCCTGGCGCAGAGACCCAACACCAGACAACATGACCGCCCTCAAGCTCGCCACCCGAAAACACCACCAACTGATCCACACCACCAAGAAGACTGCATTCAAGGAACGACTTGTCAACAACGCACACAACAGCAAGGAACTCTTCAACATCGTTAAAGAGCTCTCCAACCCCAACGCTGGAAACAACGACATCACCCCATCGCAAGACCTCTGCAACTCCCTCGCCTCCTACTTCCACAACAAGATCGCGGACATACACAACAGCTTCAGGACTCAACCGACGCACGCCACGACTGAACCACCGCCCCCCACCACCACCCTCCGTGCCTGGACCCCGATCAGCACCGAAGACACCGTCCGCACGATGAACTCCATCCACTCCGGATCCCCGACGGACCCCTGCCCCCACCACGTCTTCAACAAGGCCGACGCTGTCATCGCACCCCACCTGCGGGACATCGTCAACACCTCCTTCAACTCCGCTACCTTCCCGGAGAGCTAGAAGCACACCGAACTCAGCGCTCTACTAAAGAAGCCATCAGCCCACCCCACCGACCTCAAGAACTACCGCCCCATCTCGCTGCTCCCGTTTCCTGCAAAAGTCATCGAGAAGACCGTCAACAAACAGCTGGCCGCCTTCCTCGAGATGAGCGGATCCCTCGACCTCTCGCAGTCTGGCTTCCGGGCCAACCATAGCACCGAGACCGCCCTGATCGCAGCATTGATGACATCCGAGCCCTACTCGACAACGGAGAAACAGCGGCCCTCATCCTCCTTGACCTCCCCGCGGCCTTCGACACTGTCTGCCACCGTACCCTAGTGCAGCGCCTCAGCAACGTCGGAATCCAGGAGAAGGCACTGGAGTGGATCATCTCCTTCCTCGCCGGAAGGACACAGAGAGTCCGCCTCCCCCTGTTCAGATCAGAAGCCACCGAAGTCATCTGCGGCGTTCCTCAAGGCTCCTCGCTCAGCCCAACCCTCTTCAACGTCTACATGAGCCCCCTCGCAGCCATCGCAAGCCGGAACAACCTCAACATCATCTCATACGCCGACGACACCCAGCTGATCCTCTCCCTCACCAACGACCCCGCCACCGCCAGAGCCAACCTACACGAAGGAATGAAAGAGGTAGCCAAATGGATGAAGAACCGCTGCCTGAAACTGAACTTGGACAAGACGGAAGTCCTCATCCTGGGATCCTCACCCTCCGCCTGGGACGACTCCTGGTGGCCCCCCGTCCTGGGCACCACCCCCAAGCCAACGGACCACGCACGCAACCTGGGCTTCATCCTGGACTCCTCCCTCTCCATGAACAGACAAGTCAACGCTGTCTCCTCGTCGTGCTTCAACATCCTGCGCATGCTACGTAAGATCTTCCGGTGGATCCCCACCGAGACCAGGAAGACGGTCACCCAGGCCCTTGTCACCAGCCGTCTGGACTACGGCAACTCCCTCTATGCCGGAACCACCGCCAAACTCCAGAAGAGACTCCAGCGGATCCAGAACGCCTCAGCACGTCTCATCCAGGACATCCCCTGCCGCGACCACATCTCCAGACACCTGAGAGACCTGCACTGGCTCCCGGTCAACAAGAGAATCACCTTCCGTCTCCTCACCCACGCACACAAAGCCCTACACAACCAAGGCCCAGGATACCTCAACAGCCGCCTCAACTTCTACGCTCCCAAACGCCAGCTTCGATCGACCGGCCACGCCCTCGCCGCAGTCCCCCGCATCCGAAGAGCCACCACAGGGGGAAGGTCCTTCTCCTACCTCGCCGCCAAGATCTGGAACTCCCTCCCGACCCACCTCTGCCTGACCCAGGACCACCTCGCCTTCAGGAAGCAGATCAAGACCTGGCTGTTCGAGCAGTAGCGGACCCCCCTCCCCTAGCGCCTTGAGACCCTCCGGGTGAGTAGTGCGCTATATAAATGCTTTGATTGATTGATTAAACAACAAGGGGTGGTGATGGACAGAGTTTCTGAATTAAGCAGAATACTCTCACCCAGTCAAGAGATCAGGGCTAGATCCAACACCGTTTTTTAGCTCACTGCACCATCCCAGCTCAGAACCTGGCTATATGCAAATTAGTCTGTTCCTGTCCCAGTGCATGATGGGAACAGGGCAAACCAAACTACAAAGCCAATTCTTTCACTGGGAAGGAAACAAGCTTCCGGGGACCGGTTTCTGGCATTACAGCCGTCTTCGGCCCGGCTTGCTTGAATCCTGATGGTGCAATGAGCAAGGGACTCACATCTGAGTATACCCTTCCACGCTTATGGAGGACAAAATAATTAAACAACAAGGGGTGGTGATGGACAGATTTTCTGAATTAAGCAGAATACTCTCACTCAGTCAAGAGATCAGGGCTAGATCCAACACCGTTTTTTAGCTCACTGCACCATCCCAGCTCAGAACCTGGCTACATGCAAATTAGTCTGTTCCTGTCCCAGTGCATGATGGGAACAGGGCAAACCAAACTACAAAGCCAATTCTTTCACTGGGAAGGAAACAAGCTTCCGGGGACCGGTTTCTGGCATTACAGCCGTCTTCGGCCCGGCTTGCCTGAATCCTGATGGGGCAATGTCCCAATTAAGTCCAATCAATGTACCGCTGTCACTTGCCACCACTACTCAGAGTTGTGTAGGTCTGTTGTTTACCATTAGGTCACTTCAAAGTCATCACAAAATATGTTGGTTTCAGTGAATTTGAAAACGTCCATTTTCTGGTGTCAGTGCTTGAAGTAGTCACGTCCATGCCCTGAGTCATTCCATCATCTCTGATCCTCCTGAGTCTGACTCTGAGTATGGTGTCACTTGAGTATGCATGGTGTGTTAGAGCACTGTCTGTTAGGTTTTGACCTGAAAAAAGGGTTCAGACGCCTCTGTGTCTGTCCTAGAGATACTTGCTGCTTAAAAAGTATCTCTCTCAGCTAACGTTTCCTCACCATGACTAGTAACACTGACGCCATTTGATTGTCACCACCTCATTTCCTTACACATGCGATAATGTTGGGTTGCCTTTTCCTGCGAGTTACAAAGCAAAATAGAATTTATAAACACAAATATGTGAAACTGCCTTCCTCTTCGAGCGCACCATTATAATTGTAAATAGTTATTTTCTAATTAGACTGAGAGGTACAAATGGATGCTAATCAGCGTCTATTTTAGGCAAGCTAGTGTTTATTCCAAAGCGATCCCATTTTCTCGGTTGACCAGTGCAGTACTAAAAATAGGCATGAAGTTGAGAAAGGAAAACGACAAAAACCTAACAAGAGTTCAAAAATATCAGCCAAGCTACAAGCCTCAAGGTGAATCATAAGCCATCAGTCCCACCCTCACCAGATCAGCCAAGACCCAAGCGCAGGGTGATCACCTGAATGGCACAATAAGGCACAATTTGTAACAGCACAGACAGCTCAGTACAGAAGGCGGGCCTTTCCACAAAATTGAAATGCGCACACAGGGTGCCTGAAAAAAAAGCTCCAGTATGCAAAACATGCACCCACGGGTGGGCCCCACTACCGGGATTGATTTTTTCACCTTCCTTGGGTGATATGGTAGGAGGAAGGAAACTGAGGATGGGCGCTGAAAAACTGGCAGGCCAAAAGAGGGACAGGCATAATGCACACATATGTAACAGGACCTGCAAAGTATTCTGGCAATATCCTTATTCTAGGTTTTCACCCGTGATAACTGGTTGGACGATGGCAAGAATCCGGAATGGTTGAAGACGTGGTGTTCTTTCACCTGGAAATGTAAGTTACAGCACATTAATGGTAACTCAACAAGATAACGGTCTTGTTTGGTTCTCAGATTTACAAGGAGAAATGGTTTCGTAGCAGTACCTCTGCGCGTCGGTAGGTGGCGTCAGTTGACTCTGCGTCTGTCGTTGGCATCATGGTTGCCGGGATGACGTTGCAGTGTCTACTTAGACGCTGCCTCTGCATTCTGATGTCAGTTCTTTCTTTTTCCGCGCCAGCCAGAGCAGATCCGGAGAGAGCGTGCCCCTTACTCACTTTTTGACTTACCCTTTTTTCGACTATTGTTGACATCTTTTTGAGTCTTTGACTCCTGGTGCCAGAGGGATGTCCAGCTGTCAGTCCAGTTTCAAGCCCTGTGTACCCTGTCAAAAGTTGATGTCGGTCACTGATCCGTACCTTGTGTGTCTCTGGTGCCTGGAGCACGACCACAACCTAAAGTCGTACTCCGACTGCCCTGAAGAAAAACTGAATTCTAAAGAATTAGTCAATAATTCCTGAAAAACAGGTACAAATCCCTTCGCAGGAGCTTGACCCACGTAATTACTCAGAATGATCGAATGCGTTATCTAAAGAAAGGGGAAAGGGAGAAGGGGTTCAGGCTACATAATAGGAGGGAATTGTCGACGTTTCGACCCTTGGAGCACACCATTTATTGGTGGCCAACCTCCTTGATTGGGGTGCTGTGTCTACCATTATATGTATAGATTCCCTCCCATTCCCTGTCCTGAGAAAGACCCGTAGCTGAGGTGTTGATCCTCCCACCAATGCACAAGGGTCGAAACGTCCACAAAGTTTTTATTTTTTCCTATCACTTGAGCACCACTTTGGCACTTTCTACTGCACCTAGCAGCATCGTTTAGATTTTCTCAAATTTCTTTGTTTTAATGAATACGTGTATATTATTGTATAATAAATTGAGAAATAATATATCTCTATGCAAAGTTGTTTTTCTGAATTAATTATGGGTACTATTTCTTTGTTTTAGATTTGAAATGCATTTGGCTTTTTACGTGTGTTTTTCTTTATTTTAGGATTAAGTCCTATAAAGTATATATATAAAAGTTTCTTTGATTGATTATCTGTATAAACTTATGAAAAGAAGTCTAGAACCATTTCATAACTGTACCCTTTGATACCCAGGTCCTGTGGCCTTGCTGGGTGATACCCCATTTTCTTAATGGTGGTTCTACACCTGGCACGTTCCCTGAACACCAGGGCGGAAGAACTCAGCCCGCTGGGCACGTTGGATCATGGTTGGTGCCTTCACCCAGAGGTGGTGCAAGGTCTCTTGTGTCAGTGGGGAAAGCCTTGGTTAGATCTTTTTGCCACCAAAGAGAACGTGCAATTTCAGCAGTTCTGCACGTTGGAGTGTCCGAGGCAGCACTCATTCATCGAAGAAGATCAAGTGATACCGGGCAAAAGTCATTCTTGTGGCTCCGGACTGGGCACAAAGAGTCTGGTACCCTGAGCTTTTGAGCATAGCCATCTGTCCTCCGAAGAAACTGCCTCTTCAGGAGGGAGAATCTTCTGTCGCAGCAGCATGGGACAGTCCTCCACCCAAACCCGTGCAGATTGAACAGCAACAGCAGACAGCTTTCGCCCTTCCTCCCGTAGTTTGTAACATCATCTTGGCAGCCAGGTGTCCCTCCACTGAAATGGTATATGCCTGTAGATGGAACAAATTGGTGGCATGGTGCACAGCAAAGACTGTCGGTAGCCTTTCTGCCCTTCTTTCAGAGGTTCTCCTCTTCATTCTGTGTTGTGTTATCTCATTATGAGCTGAGGGTGGAAAGCGTCGGGACACTCCCTGTGAGTAGCTGCACGCTATATAAAAAACTCTATAACATAACATAACAAAAAAAACTCTATAACATTCTTTCTTTGGCCTTCTCTTTTTCAGTCCCCGATTGTTAACAGATTTGTGAAGGGCATTACTCATCTCTTTCTTCCTTCTTCTTTCGTAATGCCCCATTGGGACTTGAATCTTGTCCTCACTTATCTTATGTGTGCCCCTTTTGAGCCACTTCCTCTTCATCTCCTTACTTTGAAGACTGCTTACTTGCTTGCCATCACCTCTGCTCGCAGGGTGAGCGATCTTCAGGCTTTATCTTCCAAAACTCCCTCTCTTGCTGTCCATCCGGAGAAAGTGGTTCTTCGTACTAGGCCCTCTTTTCTGCCCAAAATGGTTAGCTCATTCCACATAGGTCAGACCATCACAATGCCCACCTTCTTCCCACCTCCGCACCCTTCCAAAGATGAGAGATTCCACCATCTGGACCCAAAACGTGTGCTGTCATTCTACCTTGAGCGCACTAAAGACTTCTGGGTGGACAATCAAATCTTCCTGGGTTATGTGGGCACCATGAAAGGGAGGGAAGTGCACAAATGTACCATCTCTCGATGAATTGTCCTATGCATCAAGATCTGCTATTCTTTGGCAATAAAGGAACCACCATTAGGACTCCACGCCCACTCTACCAGGGCAACGGCAGCCACTAGTGCTTTGGGACATGGAGTTCCGCTGTTTGACATCTGCCAGGCAGACACGTGGGCATCCCTGCACACGTTTACAAAGCATTACTGCCTGGACAGCTAAGTCCGGAGAGACAGCTTTCCCAGACGTTCTGTTCTCCAGGACTTCCTGGTGTGAACTTAGTTTGTAGACCCTTCACCGGGGTTGGCATTGCTGGGGTATCTATTCTAAGGTAAGGACTCTATAGCTACTGTGTCTTTTAGATGAACAAGTTACTTACCTTCGGTAATGATGTATCTGTAAGTCTGTAAGATACATATGTAGTTATAGATTCCCTACCGCTCCACCCTTTTTCTAGGGATAGGGACTTCCTAACAGGGCCCTAGTTATGTGCACCAGTAGCCAGTATCTTGCATGGCTCAGCGCTTCTGGCGTGGAAAGTCATGTCATAAATGACGTCAGCGCGCGGGGCGGCGTCTAAGTAGACGCTGTAACGTCATCCTGGCGACCACGACAGTGACACAGAGTTGACCAACGCCACCTACCGACGCGCAGAGGTACTGCTACTAAAGAAATTATCTGTATGCAGTCTGGGGAAATTCTAAGGTAAGGAATCTATAACTATATATGTCTCTTACAGATACATCATTACCGATGGTAAGTAACATGTTTGTTACTGCACCTAAAGTCTGCACACTTTCCTTAGTTCTGAAAGTTTTTCCATGCACATTTAACAAGTCACTGCTTTGCAGAAAGTGCACGGGGAAAAATGGTGAGTTTGCGAAATTAGCACAATCGGCTGCAAACAATCTCGTGACTCAGAATGAGTGCACACGAAGACGCCTCACGGGCAATGAGTAAGGTACTGTACGGGTCTTAAAATCTTGCTAACTGTACCCATGCTTCTCGAATCCTCCTTTGCAGAACAAGTTGGCAGATTCCGATTAACTAGAAAAAGGAAAACACAAAGCAACTTTACTTAGTTCCATTTCCTGTCTAATGGTTACAGTCAGCAGGTCTCCAACCATTCAAGCACAAAGCAAGCTAATAAACCACATGGATCAGGAGGCACATGATAAAACCTTCTATTCACACAGCAGCAGACTGCATAAAAGATTATATCCAGAAAAGTAGATGCTGGCCTCATACTTAAGATAAAGGATGCACCACTGGGTAGGTGAGAGAGTGCAGATGGGGTAGGCATGTAGGCACACTAGAACACAAAACTAGAGGGTTCGAGGTTATGGCACCAAGCACGGAGGGCCGTGACTGCGGACACCAAGTAACGAGGGGTGTGACTGGGTTACAGGAACCAAGTTACCATAAACACTGAACTGACACAGCAGGTCAAAGGACTTAGAATAACACAGAGAGGGCTGGCATGGAGCCCTAAAAGACTTAATGAGCCGGGCTCCAAGGGAAACCGCAAAGCACTATCATAGCTAAGAATGGGCCACAAAGCACTAAGGGCCAGATGTAGGTAAATTTTATTTTCCGACCTCTTAAATACCGAGTCATACCGACTCGGTATTTCAGAGGTCGGAAAATAAAAGTACCGAGATGTAGGTAAATGCAGATGTGCAATTACCGAATCGGAAACAGTCGGTATTTTCCGATGCGGGAAATACCGACCAGTTAATGCCCATTCATTCCTATGGGCTTTGAAGCCCATAGGATTGATTGGGCATTTACCGGTCGGTATTTACCACATCGGAAAATACCGACTGTCACAAGGGTGCAGGGGGTGTCACTTTGACACCCTCTGGCACCCCCAAAAGAGGCTCGGGTGCCATGTGGCAGGCATACCTGCCCTAAGGGCAGGTCTGCCTGTCATATGGCATAGGTGTGCATGCACACATGTGCATGCACACCAGAAACGGTATTTTACCATCAAGTAGTATTTGATGGTAAAATACCGATTTTGTACTGCTTGTGGGACTCAGAAGAGTCCCACCTACATACCAATTTACCGGAATCCGTAATGATACCGACTCGGTATTTTACATACTCGGTAAATTTACCTATCGGTAAATTTACCGAGTCTGTAAAATACAGGGACCTACATGTCAAATTGCTCTTACCGGTCGGTAACGGCCGAATTCGGCCGTTACCACCCGGTAAACGCCTACCTACATCTGACCCTAAGAGAGCTGGGGAAGGGCCACAAAGTGCCACAATAGCCGTGAGTATGAAGATCCTAGAGAGCCACAGGCATGTGCAAAAAAACAGGAGAGCGGGGCACTAAGAAAGAGGAGGGATGGAAGGCTCACAAAGAGCCTTGTGGCAAGGGTTGGGTGGATATGCCACTTAAATATATTGCCTGGGTGGCATGACAGTACAAGGAAGATGCAATGTACTACCAAGTCCTGGGGGTGGAGCACGTGGAGCACCACGATGCCCAGCAGGACAAAAAGCACACTGAAGGGACATTAAGTGTAAAACAAAGGGCCAAGAGGGCATAAATAGGAAGTTTGCAAAGCAAAAATAGGGCCAACTGGGACATGAGACACAGAGAAAGGTGAAGGAGACAAAGTTGAGTGTTGGCGCACAAACCACAGAGAAACAGAGGGACAAAAAACACAAAGAGGGCACGGAGTTCAGAGACGACAATTGAGGGGATTACAACAACAAAAACAAAACCCAAGAAACAAACCTGCAGAGCGCCAAGCCTGGCTCTACCCCACTCCCTCCACCAATAGGCTCTCCCGCAGAGCCGGCGAGGCAGCTAAAGAGGGAAAGGTGTGCAGAGCAGCCTTTGAGAACTGCAGTGTACATTTGGCCCTGAATTTCCCTGCTCTCCTTGGGAAAGGTCTCAGTGAGGCTAGAGCCTTTGTTGTTTTAAAACAAAAAATAAAATGGAGCAGTTATGCCTCCAATCCTTGAAGGTAAGCAAATGGAAACTCCAAGAGCAGAGGAGACCAATACTGATCAGAACAAGCCCTCTAAGCAGCCCGCCTTTAACCCAATGAGGGCTGCCTCAAAGCTGACTCGGGACATGGGGTGGGGGGTCAGTGTTCGAACCTCAGCGGCGGCTCAACATCCTGTGAATCTGGGCAACTCCCATTATCGACCCCATGCCCATGCTATATCATTACTATATAATATTACAAACGTACATAAAAAGCATTGAGACGGAGTAATGTAAATTGAAGGTAAATTAAACAAGCATTGGTCAATACAGGAAAATCCGCTACAGCCAATAGCACTGGAGGAAAAGTACGTGGACTGCACAGGAACCAATGAAAAGGCAGGTGAGAGAGAGGGCTGCACGTAAACCCTTTGCTGGCCAAACCTAAAAAAAAGACCAATCCCCAATAAAAGGAAGCCCAAACCAAGCACATATCCTACTAGAAAAAGCCCAAATAATGGGGGAGATCAAAAAGTGTAAAAAGCCAAATTATAAAAATACAAGCAACTAAGCAGGAGTCACGGTGGGGGAGATTACAGTAAAAAAAAAGGCAACAGTAATACAACGGTGGCATAAAAGGAGATTGGAGGAAGAATGCTATATTCGAATGTAAGCAGCTGGGGCGCTGAAGCTAAACACAGGCAAACAGTAACAGAGCAGGAAACCACTAAAAAAGTAGTCCCCCAGGGAACAGATAAAGAACCATAGCGGAATGAGACAGTACTTAGTCCCTGCTTTGTGGGAGGAACAGAAGAGCGAAAGGTGGGACTAAGAGGCAGGCTGATCACTAGCAAGCAAGGATTTTTAAAGGACAGTGACATAGACAAATAAAAAGCATTGTCAAGAAAGGGGCTGAACTACAAGTACACAGAGATTACAGCAGGTCTCGAAGAGACAGTGCACACACTGTCTAGATCGATCTAAAAGACAATGTGACAGAGTCACATGGAAGATGGCAAGGTTGATGACAGGAAAGGAGGTTTAGTTTTATCGCTTTAAGGTCAATTCCCATTCATACATAAACTTTAAAAGGAGTTCACATCCTATTAGTGCAGTGTCCTTCTATGCAAGCAAATTAACAATTTTAATTCAGTCCCAAAATCAGTTTTTTTATTATATGCATGCCATGCCCTTCAGCTGTGATCACAAATGGGCATACGCAGTTGAAATTGCTCTACTGGAGAGAACATTGAACTACCCTTTTGCAAACACTAAGAACAGAACAAAATGCCTGTACGTTCTCCTGAATAAATGCAATTAATAAATAAATGTCAGATATCCCAGGAATGGGGTATGTGCAAGTCATTTGATTTAAGCACACCCAAAGACAACATTGCTTCCTTTTTAAATTATATACTTTAAGGAAAGGCAAAAGAAAACGTAAACACATCAGTATTCACTAAAGTGTTTCATCCGATATCTCCTGGAATGTTCTTAGCAGGTGCTGCATGGTATAAAACATCACAGTAAGGCAGCGCACAGCTACTTAGCATTCAAAATAGAAACCAGCAGCACCTTCACGGAATCCAATCAAATACTCCCAAACAGGTGTTAGTGGAAATGTTTCTGATTTCAACCATGAATTCGAACAATGCCTGGTTTTAATGGGTTTATCCTCTTAAAATGTGTCACTGTAAACTTTAAGAAGCTCACAAAATATGATTTCATCTGGTTAATGTAAAAATGCTCATGTAAAAAATCTCAAACAGTCAGAACAGCGGGCTTGGATTTAATTTAAAATAAAAGCCAATACACATCAAATACATAATATACAAGCAGGGTAGTTCAATGAAACTGTAGTTGGGCATAAATGATCTCACAGGAGCTGCACTCCCCACCCATCCCCCCAAACCCTTTATCCCATTAAAAAGAAATGTTTATATAGTGCAGAATCAGCATAAGTACGAGATTACATTACACAAGATCACTTTCATTTATCTCATAGGCCACATTGGTAAATGAAGCCCTTCTCCTATCTGCATGTAAATTGGATTTCGGTGCCCTCAACAATAAGCCCATGTAGGTTGCAGAACAAATTGAAGCAGCAAAATAAAAATACAACTTTGTTCTTAGCTTAATCGTAACAGCCACAAATAATGTTTAAGCAGCGCCATTCATTTAATTTTTAAATTTTAGTTTACAAAACCATCCTTTTGTGAAAAGCAAGGCAAGTATAACTTTGGGCAATTAGTTTACCAGATTAATAAAATAAGTCAATGAACAACAGATTCTATGTAATATTTTCCTTCTATTTTAAATTCCACCAAAACTGCTGGGAAAATGTACACCAAACCAAACCAAAGACAAGCATCAATCTTCTAATTTTAGGGCGAGCTGTGTTGCTGCAGTTTTTGTTGCTCTCTTGCCTCCCACAAAATTCTTTGCGGACTTTAACAATCATACACCTTTGCTCTCCCTTTATAACTCTCCCTAACACCACTCCCATTAACCAATCAGCTTTACTGGAACACATTTAGGTGGAGTAGCATTGTTTTGGGGAATATGTATATAGTTTTCGGCAATTCAAAAATGTAGCGGTTTAAATACTCTTTAGAAAAAACGATAAATAGCATTGAACTTTTACTACATCGTATTACTACTCCAGCATCTGGGACTGTAAGCACATAGATAATGTTATATTGCGACATCATTTTACCTAAATGTTTAATGGCAGGGACTATAACTTTGCACATCGTATTTGACCAAGCTACATGGCGTATTTTGTCTGGGGTGGGGGTTGGATGTCTGCTGATAAACAGCATAGTACTAGTCCACCGACACCATTATATAAACAAACCTTACACATATGTAAACTAATAGACAGGTATAGATGCAATTCACCATTTTACTTAGAGTCACTGTGCTGCATCGTGTGCCACTGTGCCTCCCTTTTTCACTGCTGTGTCTCCCTCTTCCACAGCTGTGCCTCCCTCTCTCACCACTGTGCCTCCCCTTTGTATTGCTGTGCCACCCTCTTTTGCCAATATGCCTCCCTTTTACACCGCTGTGCCTCCCTTTTGTACTGCAGTGCCATCCTCTTCTGCTGCTTTGGCACCCTCTTCTGCCACTATGCCATCCTCGTCTGCCTCTGTGTCATCCTCTTCTGCTTCTGCGACACCCTCTTCTGCCGCTGTGCCTCCCTCTTTCACCACTGTGCCACCCTTTTGTACCGCTGTGCCACCCTCTTGCCACTGTGCCAACCTCTTACACCACTGTGCCATCCTCTTCCGCCGCTCTGGCACCCACTTCTGCCGCTGTGCCTATCCCCGTCTGCCTTTGTGCCTACCCTCTTCTGCCTCTGTGCCTACCCTCTTCTGCCTCTGTGCCATCCTCTTCTGCCTCTGTGCCACATCCTCTACTGCCTCTGACCCTCCCTCTTCTGCCGCTGTGTCTTGCACAACTGTGCAATCCTCTTCTGCTGTTGTGCCACCCTCTTCTGCCACAGTACCTCCCTTTTCTGCCGCTGTTCCACCCTCTTCTGCCGCTGTGCCTCCCTCTTCTGCCTCTATGCCACTATCTTGCGCCGCTGTGCCTCCCTCTTCTGCCGCTGTGCCACCCTCTTCTGCCACTGTGCCACCTTCTTCTGCAACTGTGCCACCTTCTTCTGCAACTGTGCTTCCCTCTTCTGTCACTGTGCCTCCCTCTTCTGCCACTGTGCCTCCCTCTTGCACCGCCATTGAATACAAGCCCCACAACTGTTGGTCCAGTATAAGCGGAAAAGGGGAGGGAGTACCTGCACTTCTATATTTCCAATTCAAGTACTGGGAACAACGAGACGTTCCCTCTAAAGAATAAAATACATTGTATTATGTTATGTTACTACTCCTTTTATGTTGTTTGTTTTTAGGCTGTGTGCGGCATGGCTCTCAGCTGCCTTCAAAAGGTTTTGCAGTACTACTCTGTGCTGCCTAAACTAAGGGTTGCTACATGGGTCTCCTATTCACACACAAATTAAGTGAGGATCAGTGTGTAAGGGTTATAGTAGTGGAGGTGTATCCCTTGTATGTGTGCTTTCGTGTGCATGTCTTCCTCATTACTTGTTCTTTTGCATAGGTCATCTTGCGTGATTGCTGAACATGGTTGCTTCTGTGATATACTGTTTTTGACAAGTTGATGTTAATTATCCACACAGTTCCACCCCACACAATTCAACTACAAACACTTCCAATCCACACCACACAATTCAACACCAAACCACATTCAACTCAACAACACAATTACACAACATACCACATACATCCAATAAACACCACAATTTCCACATCATGCCACAAAATTCAACAGCACATTACATAATTAAACTCCGTTACATACCACTTCAAAACACAAAATACTATTCCACATAATCACACTTCATAACACAATCCCAACCCACACAATTCCATTACACTCAATATCACATCATTACTGTCCACATAATTCTACTGCATACGATAATTCCACTCCACAAAGCCACTACACATCATACAATTCCACAACTAACAATTCTAATCCAACCCACATAATTCCACTACACGCCACATATATACACTCCATAACACAAAGGTAAAAGACATTGTCATTTACAATGCCAATAGCTCTAACTTATTCAAACGTGAGACCTATCGCATTGCCAATGCTTGTTGGATATTGCACTGAACTCTAAATGATGCTGTTTTATCGCATCGACTGACTGCAGTGACCTGTTGATTCATGTAAATAGACATGGTATTACAAAACATTCTAGTTAAGAAAATGTTATTGTTGCGTTCACCAGCTACCTCCAGTGTGGTCTTAGCTATTCAAGGCTGTATTTCTCTGAATTCCCATTATTGACAACTTAATTTCTACCTCCCGCAGAAATGCTGAATTCTAAAGAGTCCACAAGAAGGGAAATGGCAGTGAGATGCTTGGAGGTGTTCTGTGTGTCTAAAGAGGACTATTGGATTAATGTTGTTGACGCAGGTAATGTTGTGTTTGCAGCATGGTGTGAATTTTAACTTTCTTCTGATGTTTTAATGTGCTGGAGTACCTTGACAATTCTCTTTGGAGTGGTATTTATACATGCTAAAATTTCTCTTGTAACTGCCATTATATCATTCCCTAAGATATGGTAAGGCAGTGATGTCCTATGTGTAAATAAGTAATCATTAAACCCTTTTTTGTGCGTAAAACCACCAGAGCAAGAAAACTATTGTGAAACAAAAAATATACTCCTTTGATTTGCTTTATTGAACTTTTTCGATTGGAATATCAACTTTAGTTCTTATCGCATAATTCTGTCCGTAAATTACATTGTAATATATTAAAGCGGGTGGCATTAGCGTCCGTCAAGGTTCTGTTAGACAGTGTAGGTGGAGCCCCTAAAAGTTAGTGCAGTGACATATTATTTACGGCAGTAGTGGCCGGCACGGATCGGGGGTTGCAGGGTGGGTAAGGGGATTATTAAAAACAAGAAAAAAATGTACTGTACTGCCACGTCTCTCTGTTGTCACTCCTCTGAAATGGAACAGGAAGCAGCCAGCCTGGCTCCCCTGACCAATCACAACCCTGCAATGCAACATTGAGATTGGTCTGAGCGCCATGGTATAGCGCTCAGCCACAGACTGAGGGCCTGGGCATGTTTTCCATGCAGACTGTAATGGAGAACAGGCAAAGTGCACATGACTGTTTGGCCGGCCAAACAGTCATGCACACAAAGGAGGGTGCTACCATTCCTCCCCTGCCCCACCCGCCCATCACACAAGGCTGCTGCACCAGGGCAAAATAAAATGATAATAACATTATGTTATTATCATTTTATTTTTCCTTTATTTTGCTGCTTCAAAGCAGTGGGGCAACGCTCCTCCGCCTTAGTGTAGCCGACATTGTGATGGGCATTCTCCACAGATAAACCCCTTGAATAAGAAGGAAGGTGACCCTCGTCCACAATACGTGGCATGCTTCATCATCACATCCACCCTCTTTCACAGTGCAGACAACATGCATCTGCTTTACAAGGGTGGTGGGGCAGGGATAACCTTACCGGTAGTGTAAGCATAGCTTTAAACATAGGTTTTGTACTGAAATACTATTCCTATTTTGCCTGTGTGATGTACAATTCAGCACACATGAAAACTTTGAAAAGTTTGGATAAATACAAGCAATTCTCCAAGTTAATTCCAGGCTCAAAGAGGCATTATTTTTTGGGGGCAAAGCCCTGCCTACAAATGTTAGTAGATAGAACTATGTGTCAAAAACCATGGGTGGTTGAATGGGAATGTTTTTAAAAAGAGCAAGATATTGTTTAGCAATATGAGCTGGTACAACAGGCAGGGGACGAGACTGTAATCTGATGCCCGAAGTAGAGCTGGCCATTAAAGCCAAGTATTTAAGAACTGTTCTGGCAGCGGGCAAGCTTGTAACTCATTGCAACAGATGGCATTGGGTCAAAGTAACTCCTGACCTCCTAACAGTATTATCTCAGACTTAATAGCTTTGAGTTTTCAGAGAAATTATGCCAATTGTGATGCTGATGCCCTCGATGTATTTACTTTAATTATTAGCAATGTCAGTCCCGCAACACCAATTAAGTTTTGTTGGTGTGCATAAATAATACAAAATGAGGAGACTTAATTACCCTAGGTAAGATTTCCATGTCGCTGTAAAAAATGCTAGGTGAAAGGTAGTGTGATTGAGAAACATCACAGTGCATGGTATGCATCTTGAAGTTAAACAAAAGAACCAGGACTACTTGTGAAAGAAACTAAATCACTCCAATACTGTCTCCTAATGCAAATTTCCTAGAGTGTGAACAGAAATCTTTCATGGTCTATGGTTTTTACTCGGTTTTTACTCGGCAGACAAAGCCAGTAAGACCAGGGCTCTCAATTCACCTTCCTCGGCTACAGGTGCTCTCATCTATCTCAGAGCCAGTCCCCCCGATGGAGGTGAAATCAGATGGGTGATCTTGTAACACACCAATGACCTATAAGTATGTTGTTAATTGGCAGCTCATGTGTGACTTACTGATAATGGCAATTGCAGAAAACAATGAGATAGGCCTTAAAATGACTCAACACTTTCAGATCAGCCCTAGTTTTTTCCAGATAGAAAATTATTACCTACTGGTGGTCGCCAGTAGGTAATTATAGTTAGGACCTACTTTGCCAATATCTTTGGGGTCGTTTGACAAATCTTTGCAAAATTTTCAAAACTAAAGGTACGGTCTGGTTATCTGCTGTGTTGAAAGTTTTGGGGTAATTCGTCAATCGGGCCCAAGAAAAAGGGGGGGTCCCAAAATGTGTTATCTCCATGTTCATTTCCATAGGAAACTGTTGACTAAGCTACAGCCTGAACTGCTAAACGGAATTACACCAAATGTGGCAGAAAGGTAGCTCTTGGTCCAGTAGTTCCTCAGAAATTTTAAGATTTCTCAGGTATACAACTGGGGACACGGAGGATCTACAAACCCTCCCATCTTGTCACTCGGTTGAGCTGAGTCACACGAAAATAGGTAAATAAACGTAAAAAAACAAGAAAAGCGCTCAGGGTAGAAACACCCTGACTCCCTAGGCCTGCTCAGGGAGTCCAACGGGAATCCCCAGGGCCAAAACAAATATATATTTTCAAAGAAATTTGGCGTGATCGTAGTGGATTTGCGAATTCGGAAGAATTGTTTATAAAAAAACTAAGCAAGCGCTCCTGCACTTCGGTTCCTTTAAGCCCTTGGATGGGCCAGGTCCCGGTTCAATTAATAAATTAGATGTGGGGGCCCACACATGCTCTGGGGATTGCCACCTCCCCGGGGCTTATAGATTGAATGTGGCGGACTCTGAGGGCCCAGTGCATTCCCGTGGACCGCCATCTCCCAGAGGCTTTATTGATTAAAAAAGTGCATGGGGGGCTTTTGCCTCCATGCAACCTCAGGGACTGCCATTATCTTACATGCTGGGGGGCATGCAACCCCCAGCCTGGGGACCACCACCGACCCATGGCAAAATTTTGAAAGATGCGCAGCCCCCCACACAGGCCCGGGTCCACCACCTCCCTGGGACTTCAATACTGTTGGGGGCCACTTGAACCCCCTTGTGGAGTCCTGAATGGCCCTTGGGACTGCCACCCCCCAGGGCCGGCTCAAGCAATGTCCTGGGGTGCTCACTCCTGGGACATTGCCATCTGCCATTGCTCCCGCCATCTTATAGCAAACAAGTGCTCCACTTTGAACAAGTGAGAGAATTTTGCTCTCACTTGTTCAAAGTGGAGCACTTCACTTTTTACCCCCTGGGACCAGCATCTTAGCAACTCCCTGGGGGTAAAAGCAATGCCTGCTCCCCCAGGAGGTAGGAGCCAGCAGGACCACAGGGGCTTCATACTCCCCCTGGTCTCAAAGGATTTAGACATGTCCCAGGGGATGGGGTTCATTGGCCGAAAATGGTCCAAGAAGGAGGCAACACGGCCCCCTCCCTTGAAGCAATAAAAAAAATACAAGTAATGGCCTGGCCTGAAGGATGGAGTCACTGAGGCCAAAAATAGACAGGGAGATGGGCTGCTTGCCACCCTCCCTTGAACATCAAAAAAAAGGTTACAAAATTGCTGGGCCCGGGGGATGGGGTCACCGGGCTGACATCAGCCTGGGGAGGGGGACCACACAGCCCTCCTTCCCTTAAAGTAATACAGACAAAGGTCCAGCCCCAGGGGATGGAGTTCCCGGGGCATATATCAGCCTTGGGAGGGGGGCAGTGCTGATCACCATCTATTTTATTTTTATTATAAAATTTAAAAAATCACTGAGGCCCCAGGGATGGGTTCCCCGGGGCCCAAAAAGGTAAAGGGAAGGGGGCAACACAGCCCCCTTCCAAAAATAACCCCCCCCCAAAAAAAACAAAGCCGGCAACTCACCGGAGACCCTGCCCCTTTTCTCCACGACTCTGCAAACACACCTCCTGGTGTGCTCTTGGTTGGGGGATTAAGTACCCTTCACTCCAGAGGGTCCTTAGGAGCCATCTAGCCCACCTGTTAACTCCATGAAGCCCCACACATTGGGATTGCTGAGAGGTAGTCAGAGGCCAAGCCCCTTTTTCCATCACTCTGTAAACACGCCTCTCGGCGCACTGCTGATGGGGTGATAAGGTCCCCTTGCCTTCTGAGGACCTCAAGAGGAAAGTAGACTTCATCCCCTAAGCAGTAGTGCACCCGGAGGTGCGTTTTCAGAGTGGTGGAGAATGGGCAGATGGCCTCTGACCACCTCTCAGCAATCCAGCTGTATGGGGCTTACTAGAGGTAACGGTAGGGCTAGTTGGCCCCAAGGGATCTTTAAGAGGCAAAGGGACTTCATCTCCCAACCAAGAGTGCGCAAGTAGTCACTCTTGCAGAGTGGTGGAGAAAGGGGGCATGGCCTGTGACCACTTCTCAGCAGTCTCACTGTGTGGGGTATACTGGAGGTAATAGGTAGGCTAGTTGGCCCCTAAGGTCCCCCAGCAGTGAAGGGGACTTCCTCCCCCAACCAAGAGCATGCCAGGAGGTGCGTTTGCAGACTGGTGGAGAAAAGGGGCATGGCTTGCTATCAGAACTCAGCAATCCTGCTGTGTGGAACTTACAGGTGATCCCAGGAGGGGTAGTTGGTCCACAAGGATGTCCTTGGGGCCAACTACCCCTCTTGTTACCTCCAGTAAGTCCCACAGAGTGGGATTGCAAAGAGGTCTTCGGAGTACACGCCACCCCTTTCTCCACCACTCTGCAAACACGCCTCCTGGCGCACTACAGGTTGAGGGATGACGTCCACCTTACCTCTGAGGGACCTTGGGGGCCAATAAGCCCTTCTGGTACCTCCTGTAAGACCTACGCAACGGAATTCCTGAGAGCTGGGCAGAGGCCAAACCCCCTTTCTCCACAACCCTGCAAATGCGACTACTACAGAAAAAAATGAAGAAATTCAAAGAAAAAACACAAAAGTTACGGGGACTTTATAGTTAGGAATTAGCATTTAAAAAAACTTAGAAATTCACTGGAAAAAACACTGTATTCAGGGAGGTTCAGTTAGGAATTAGCATTTAAAAAACCTTAAAAAGTCATGAGTGATGTAATATGTGAAGTCATCAGCAATGCATTGCATGGGGCGCAAGTAATAGGTGGCACAGCTGAATTTCTCTGGTTTTGTACAAGTCAAATCCTGTAGCCTGTGTTTTTTCCCATGAATCATATATATATATATATATATATATATATATATATATATATATATATATATATATATGTGCTGGTGGCAATATTTTGATTCAATAAAACATCTAATCACCTGAGCCTGGGTTGACTTTCGTTGCTGGTCCAGTGTGCCTGTACAACTGCGATGGTACGCTGATCCGTGTGGGACGAGTGCGAGTGGCATATATATATATATATATATATATATATATATATACATACATGTATGTATGTATGTATGTATGTATGTATGTATGTTTATATATATATATATCTATCTATATATATATATATACATATATGTATATATATATATATATATATATATATATATATATATATATATATATATATGTGTGTGTTAAACAAAGGCCCAGAAAGCATGAGGACGCACTCCCAGTCGATGAAATCTTAACGATTTATTAAAAGGTCACCAGCAGCTTCAGTCCGGTATTTTGGATCCATTTCTTTTTTGCTTTTCCTCTTTTGGATCCATTTCTTTGCTCTCTTCCTGACGCGTTTCTGAGAAGAATAGCGAAGCCGGTGGAGCATAGTTTGGCGCCACCTCCGTAGTGGCCAAATTTCTCTGATGGCCCAATGAAGTATTGCCATTGGAGAATTGGCTAAGTGCCTGCCTGCCACATTTAAATGGAGGGGCATATAGCTATTTTTTACTTCCTGGCACCGCCAGGAAAACCCTGATGATTACGGGCAGTAAAGCATAGAAATGCTTCTATCGCCATGGGAGATGTCTCCCATTTTGAAGGGGGCACTGTATTATTTATTGTTAAAAGAAATCTGGTTTGATCAACATTTCTAAATTTGGAGGGCAAGGACTCGGTCAAGGCAACAGGCTAACGTAGTACATTGCCCTGACGGAGTTACCTCCATCTACCAAGATATAAATTAGGCCCTTGGTCTCTTCCATGCACCACTACTTTTGTTTATTTATTTATTTATTAAGAAGCTTATAAAGCGCACGGCTACCCCCGGCGGGGGTGTCCCGACGCTACAGACTGCAAGCTAGAGAGAAATGATCTGGTTATGAGATGGTAAACAGCCAGGTTTTCAGTTTGCTTTGGACAAAGGCTCCGAGTCAATGAACCTAAGATCAAGAGGGAGGCTGTTCGAAAGTTTAGCTGTTACTACGCCAAACGCTCTGCCCCCACACCTGGCACGACGGAATCTGGGTACCACCAGGAAGCGTAGGCTATTCGATCTCAGAGATCTGACAGAAAGGGACAGTTTAAGTCTCTTTCTAAAATATCCAGGGCTCAACCCATTGAGGGCACGGAAGGCAAGGATCAAAGCTTTGAACTGGATGCGACGGGCAATGGGGAGCCAGTGCAGCTTCTTCCGGTATGAAGCAACCAAGTGGCGAAAAGTGATACTGCCAATCAGTCTCGCGGTGGCATTTTGAACTATTTGCAGACGTTCAATTTGGTACAGGGTGGCGTCCGCATAGAGACTGTTGGCATAATCTAAATGCGATGTAATCAGGGCATGAACAATGGTTTTGCGGGAGTCCAAAGGAAGGTAAGGGAAGATCTTCCTGATCATACGTAATTTGCCGAAGCAAGCTGCCGTGACCTTGTTGATTTGTGATTTGCAGGACAGAGCATTATCAAATTGAAAGCCCAAATTTCGAGCTGTCTTGACTGGGACCAGAGGAGGATTCAGTACAGTTGGCCACCATTGACTAGCAGGCAGCGCGGTTTTCTGATTAAAAAATAAAACCTCCGTTTTGTCGGTATTCAATTTAAGGTGGTTAGAGGTCATCCAGGAGCAGATGTTGCTGAGGCAGTGGCGAAAATTGATGAAATTGGCGTCAGAGTGATCTCTAAATGAAAACACAAGCTGCGTATCATCAGCGTAGGAGATCGCTCTGACCCCTCAAGATTCCACCACATTTGCCAGCGGAGCCAGATAGACATTAAAAAATAGGGGGCTCAAGGCAGAGCCCTGAGGCACTCCGCAGAAAAGAGGTTTACCCTCTGATTCAAAAGGTCGGAGAAAGACCTTTCCAGAGACCTTGCAGCAGGCCAGGTGGAGAAGGAGTGATGCAATTTGGCCCGGGTTGCAGCATTCTCTCAGCGCTCCACCCAGGGCAGTGGCCCATCCTGCACATTTGAGGAACCAGAGTACTCGGAGGCTAGATCGAGCCTTGGTGGTGGATGGAGTGACATCCATCCTAACCTATAGCCCTCAGTGCTGGCCTCTGGTTGGGGGGTCAGTCTGTAAGAAATCGTAATATTAGTTATAAGGGGTGTGAGCCCACCTCAAATATTAATCACAATCCTTATCAGGTTGAACCACTAAAGTCTCTAAATAAACCTGTGCTTAATCCTCTGGTAGCTTGGCGCAAAGCAGTTAGGTTTAACTTAGAGACAATGTGTAAAATATTTATACATCAGTCAAACAGTAATAAATTGAAAACACAAAACAAGAAAAACCCCAAACTAAATAAGTGAAGTAGAGAAAATATTTAACTATATAAAATGGCACCAAAATGTCAAAAATCCAAGAAGGAGAACTGAACCAGAGATATACATTTTTAAAATTTGAATGAAAAATTCAAAGCCCCATCCACAATTGTTGGTCGTGCTAGACCAGGATAAAGAAAAGATGAAGGCCAATCATGATGGAGCGTGAGTCAGATACAGGAATGAGGTTTGTTTTGGTGGAAAATGTAACCTCTGAGTTAAAATGTTTTATGGAGAAAAAGTGGTCATAGGCGAGCCTTCGATCTGAAGCAAGGCTGAATGATAACGGGTTGCTGGACCGCAGGGCTCTAGCAGTCATTGATTGAAATGGAAACCTCCGAGCAGATGCAATCATGAGTTTGTGACCAGGAACGCCTTAACATAATTTGATGATGCTTGGCGTCCGTCCTGATGAAGTCTTCTAGGTTTGGACGTTGAAACTTTTCTGGAAGTCAGATTTCCTTCGGTGGGGCAAACCACCAAGCTATGACAAATCAGCGATTCAATGGCTGCGCTTCAATGGTGATTCTTTTCTCCGATGTTCTTTGAGCAGGAGATCACAAAAAAACAATTACGTTGGGGTGTGACTTTTCCATGGACAATAGGGGGTTGTATCCAACGGAGCTCCTCTGCATACCCCGCTAATATCCTAAATCATCTGTTGACTGATGCATCATATTCGGAGGTCACAAAATAAATTCCTTGCAACGATTTGCAAATCAAGAGATATTTCCGTGCATGAGACCCTCCAAAGGGTAAATGGCCAGCTGAGATGGCAAAACAAAGGGAAAGGGTCCCGAGACCAAAAGAAAGAAATTACAAATTCATATAATTTGTGTCAATAATTTAAAAAAAACAACGTTTTTAGATGCAAAAAAGATTTACTTCAAGATTGCATACATCCTAATCAATAGATATAATATTCATTATACATTTGTTTTATATACAGTGTACGCGCCCACATTCACAACAGGGGGGGGTGACGTGAGGGAAGGTGTAGGGGGTAGGATATATGTGATCTGATTCATTCAGTGACAAGTCTTATTCAAATTACTAAGACAATGTACATGTGGTCCCTTGACATCAGGGCCACAGTTAGAGTCTCCAAAGGAGTCCAAAATTATAAATCACGAAAACGCCTAACTCCGTTATAGCCGTAAATGTCTGAATGGGGACCGGAGCTGGTCGTTGGTTATGTAGTGGTCTACGTTTCGACCCAATATCAGTAGGAATCTTTTCCTTACGAAAGGGTCTTCATCAGGACAAGCATAGTTGTGGGTGGGCAACCTCGTGAGGAACAATTAAAGAGACGAATTAGATACACACCATTCCTGTATTAGATTTCATAGGATGGTGGTACAAGATTATCATTGAAATGCGAAGAACCGTGTTGTCTTGCTACGTTTGAATCTCATACGTAAAACTCATATACACATCATTACATAAAAATGTTGAATATGATCCACATCTATATTGAAAACAATTTTTATCTCAGCCTTGTATCCATATCATATTGTGCACTGAAATAGCAGTAATTGTGCATATGGGAGTGCACAAATCACGTAGGATAGTGTAGACTCCAACATTCCATGAGGTGAAAGAGAGAAAGACAGTTAGGACACATAGTCACGAATGTATGATTACAGAAGGGGTGCAGGGTATTACCCTAAAGGATTGCCAATTGTGCAAAACTATTTTCTGATTCATTAAGGCCCTCCACTACCGAATTAAAGGTGTAGATCCATTTAAGCTCTCTGATATTTAGGATGTTGGATAGATCTCCTCCCCTTGGGCCTAGTGTGACGTGTTCCAAAACTACCCATTTGAGTGAGTCTGGCAAGTGATTATGTGTAGTACAATGTTCAACCAGAGGTGCCCCTGGTACCTTGCATCTGATTCTACTGCAGTGTGAAAGGAACCGGGCTTTTACACGTTGCTGAGTCTGACCAACATAAATGAGGTCGCATGGGCAAATGATTCCATAGATCACGTTTTTGGTGTTACAATTCGTGTGATGTTTAAGTATGTGTCGATGATCTTTGAAGACAAATTCTTTAGATTGAATAGTGGACGGGCAAGCTTTGCAATTCCCGCATCTGTAGTGTCCCACTACCGGAGGTTGGTTCCAACATGAGGTTATAGTCGGCTCAGGTGGACATTCTAAGAATGATGAAACTACATGGTCTTTGACATTTCGTGCCTTCTTGAAGGCGTGCATCGGCACATTCATTATGTCTAGATCCTTTGCAATCAGGTTCCATTGTTTATTTATAACCTTTTTGATGGAATGGCTCTTAGTTGAAAAAGTAGTGACACAAATCATACGTTCTTCTGATTGACAGTTGCGTGCTGTAGGTACGAGAAGTATGTCACGGTGACAGAACCACGCTCTTTTTCTAGAGCGTTTAATAAGTCGCTTGGGGTAGCCTCTCTCTATTAAACGTGACATCAGGATCTCAGATTGTAGCATATAGTCTTCCTTTTTACTGCAGTTCCTCCGTACACGGAGGAACTGCCCATAGGGTAAGTTGTCCCGAAGGCTCCTAGGGTGGTGGCTGGAATATTGTAATAGTGAATTCCGTTCTGTAGGTTTTCTGAATAAGGGGGTATGCAGAGTGCCTTCTTCTGCCACTAGCGTAATGTCTAGGAAGTCAATCTTTCTGTTGCTCGCTTGTTTCGTAAATTGGATGTCCGTGGACCGTGAATTCAACCATTGGTGGAAGAGTTCCAGTTCATTGTTATTGCCCTTCCAGATTAGCAGCACATCATCAATGTACCGTACCCAAAGCTGTATGTGATGATGGAATGGATTTTGATCACAGATCACAAAGGTCTTCTCATAGAATGCCATGAACAATATGGCCAGGTCTGGGGCAAAGGCTGCCCCCATTGCCACACCCTTCGTTTGCAAATAGAACACGTTTTGAAACATGAAATAGTTCCTCATCATGGCAATCTTGAGTAGAAGTATTATAAATGTGGTTGGTACTTGTACTGGGGCCTCGCGACTGTCAAGAGCTTCAGTGATCACCATTAAAGCCTCCTCCTGTGGTATGCTTGTGTATAGCGACACAATGTCGCACGTGACCAATAGTTCTTCGTCCGGGTTAAAGGGTTTTCCGTCAACCAAAGTGATCGTATGTGTGGTGTCCCTCAGATAGGTAGAAGTAGACTCGGCTAGTGGTTTCAGGAAAAAGTCTATATATCGGCACAGAGGCTCAAGGATAGAGCCACACCCGGACACGATGGGTCGCCCCGGGGGGTTGTGTAAGTATTTGTGCACCTTGGGTAAGGTATATATAGTGGGTATTCGTGGGTGGCTCTGATTGAGATTGCGATATTCCTGATCCGAGAGGAAACCCTGTTGGACCCCTTCTTGCGTAACCCGTTGGATTTCAGTTGCTAAGTCTCGTGTTGGATCGGATGGTAGTCTTCTGTAACTTATTCCATCATTCAGTTGGCGCAGGATTTCTTCTTTGTACTTGGATACATCCTGGATGATGATAGCCCCGCCCTTGTCTGCTGGTTTCACAACCACATTGGGATTAGTTTTCAGAGTAATCAGTGCTGTTCTTTCGCTCTTGCGGATATTGTATCTCACGTAGGACTTCTCTTTCAAGATCTGCTTGACCTCTTCAGTAATGATGCTTTCATAGGCCAGTATACGATGACTCATCGTATTAGACTGGGGTACAAAAGTGGATGGTACCCTGAATCCAGTGGCAGATGTATTCATCGTTGGTGATCTGTTCTTAAAGAAGAAACGCAGTCTTATTTTTCTAAAGAATTTAGAAAGTTCCATTAATGTATTGAAGCTGTTAGGGGGGGTTGTAGGGACAAAAGACAAACCCTTGCTCAGTACACTGCGTTCATCCTCACTCAGTTCATGTGAGGACAAATTGATTATTGGTGTATCTGGTGTTCTCACCACCTGTAATTCTTGCGCCTGGTTGAGCGTTCTCCATGTTCTTCCGGCTGGAATCGGACTTGTTTCGTGCCGCGGCCTCTGCCACCGTCGTTGTCCCACTGCGTCTGAGGGACTTGTTGTCCCCGTCCTGTCCCACGGTTCCAGTTGTTGCCTCGTCCACGAGGCGGTCTCCATGTTCCTCTTTCTAAAAAAGAATTTGGTTGATATTGGGGATGGTAATTGTCCTGGTATCCGTAGGAATTACTGGGATCTGCTTGTTCTGAGTCTTCTCCGGAACTATAAGAAGAATCAGAGAATGTAGTAAAACGTCCTCTGGATCTGCCACCCCTGTAGCCTCGGTTGGTAAAGCGTCCTTGTTGGTCCTGTCGGAAATAGTCCTCAGATAGATAAGGATATGTTTTTTTCTTATCATAAAATTTTAGATCACGGGCTAATTTGTCAAGCTTCTTCTTGATATTAGAGGTCTCAAAATCTTGGAGAGTCTCAACAAGTTTAGATAACGCCTCTTTTGAGTTGGTAAGTGTACTATCACCAGAAATACTTGTTTTCAATTCGGCTATTTGTTTGGTAAGTATAGCCACCTGTTCTGCTGCAGTCTCTATCCCCAACACCATCCAATGTCTAAAACAGTTATTTGCAACAAAGCTGAATCCTTCACGAAATGTTGGAATATCCACAAAAATGGCTGGTTACACTCTGACCTGTAAGCCTGTAGGTATGATATAGTTCTGAAGGCACTGTGCGAGAAAATGACCATGCAGTTTTGTGCGAATTAGCTTCTTTTCTAATCTCTCTAGTTGAGAAATTTTATCATTCAGAGTAATGTCTATGATGGGTGTACTAGCTGACAGAAAATTGTTTGCTGGATCGTGTAGCAATTGGTCAATATAATCTTCTGTATATGAAAGTATCTCTTTATCTCCCATATTGGTAAGTCATAGATTTTATTTTAAACAAAACTATCTTGAAGAGTTTTTATTCTAGAGAACACGGAAAAACCTCCTGCAAGGGAGGTAGCGTAACCTCACAGGCGTGCGCCTGTACAAACTTCCTTATAGCAAACAGGGTTATACCCAATGTAGTCAGTAGGGACCTGGGTAGCAATTGAAAAGAAGGGAAAGGGTCCCAAGACCAAAAGAAAGAAATTACAAATTCATATCATTTGTGTCAATAATTTCAAAAAAACAACGTTTTTAGATGCAAAAAAGATTTACTTCAAGATTGCATACATCCTAATCAATAGATATAATATTCATTATACATTTGTTTTATATACAGTGTACGCGCCCACATTCACAACAGGGGGGGGGGGTGACGTGAGGGAAGGTGTAGGGGGTAGGATATATGTGAACTGATTCATTCAGTGACAAGTCTTATTCAAATTACTAAGACAATGTACATGTGGTCCCTTGACATCAGGGCCACAGTTAGAGTCTCCAAAGGAGTCCAAAATTATAAATCACGAAAACGCCTAACTCCGTTATAGCCGTAAATGTCTGAATGGGGACCGGAGCTGGTCGTTGGTTATGTAGTGGTCTACGTTTCGACCCAATATCAGTAGGAATCTTTTCCTTACGAAAGGGTCTTCATCAGGACGAGCATAGTTGTGGGTGGGCAACCTCCTGAGGAACAATTAAAGAGACGAATTAGATACACACCATTCCTGTATTAGATTTCATAGGATGGTGGTACAAGATTATCATTGAAATGCGAAGAACCGTGTTGTCTTGCAACGTTTGAATCTCATACGTAAAACTCATATACACATCATTACATAAAAATGTTGAATATGATCCACATCTATATTGAAAACAATTTTTATCTCAGCCTTGTATCCATATCATATTGTGCACTGAAATAGCAGTAATTGTGCATATGGGAGTGCACAAATCACGTAGGATAGTGTAGACTCCAACATTCCATGAGGTGAAAGAGATAAAGACAGTTAGGACACATAGTCACGAATGTATGATTACAGAAGGGGTGCAGGGTATTACCCTAAAGGATTGCCAATTGTGCAAAACTATTTTCTGATTCATTAAGGCCCTCCACTACCGAATTAAAGGTGTAGATCCATTTAAGCTCTCTGATATTTAGGATGTTGGATAGATCTCCTCCCCTTGGGCCTAGTGTGACGTGTTCCAAAACTACCCATTTGAGTGAGTCTGGCAAGTGATTATGTGTAGTATAATGTTCAACCAGAGGTGCCCCTGGTACCTTGCATCTGATTTTACTGCAGTGTGAAAGGAACCGGGCTTTTACACGTTGCTGAGTCTGACCAACATAAATGAGGTCGCATGGGCAAATGATTCCATAGATCACGTTTTTGGTGTTACAATTCGTGTGATGTTTAAGTATGTGTCGATGACCTTTGAAGACAAATTCTTTAGATTGAATAGTGGACGGGCAAGCTTTGCAATTCCCGCATCTGTAGTGTCCCACTACCGGAGGTTGGTTCCAACATGAGGTTATAGTCGGCTCAGGTGGACATTCTAAGAATGATGAAACTACATGGTCTTTGACATTTCGTGCCTTCTTGAAGGCGTGCATCAGCACATTCATTATGTCTAGATCCTTTGCAATCAGGTTCCAGTGTTTATTTATAACCTTTTTGATGGAATGGCTCTTAGTTGAAAAAGTAGTGACACAAATCATACGTTCTTCTGATTGACAGTTGCGTGCTGTAGGTTCGAGAAGTATGTCACGGTGACAGAACCACGCTCTTTTTCTAGAGCGTTTAATAAGTCGCTTGGTGTAGCCTCTCTCTATTAAACGTGACATCAGGATCTCAGATTGTAGCATATAGTCTTCCTTTTTACTGCAGTTCCTCCGTACACGGAGGAACTGCCCATAGGGTAAGTTGTCCCGAAGGCTCCTAGGGTGGTGGCTGGAATATTGTAATAGTGAATTCCGTTCTGTAGGTTTTCTGAATAAGGTGGTATGCAGAGTGCATCCTTCTGCCACTAGCGTAATGTCTAGGAAGTCAATCTTTCTGTTGCTCGCTTGTTTCGTAAATTGGATGTCCGTGGACCGTGAATTCAACCATTGGTGGAAGAGTTCCAGTTCATTGTTATTGCCCTTCCAGATTAGCAGCACATCATCAATGTACCGTACCCAAAGCTGTATGTGATGATGGAATGGATTTTGATCACAGATCACAAAGGTCTTCTCATAGAATGCCATGAACAATATGGCCAGGTCTGGGGCAAAGGCTGCCCCCATTGCCACACCAATCGTTTGCAAATAGAACACGTTTTGAAACATGAAATAGTTCCTCATCATGGCAATCTTGAGTAGAAGTATTATAAATGTGGTTGGTACTTGTACTGGGGCCTCGCGACTGTCAAGAGCTTCAGTGATCACCATTAAAGCCTCCTCCTGTGGTATGCTTGTGTATAGCGACACAATGTCGCACGTGACCAATAGTTCTTCGTCTGGGTTAAAGGGTTTTCCGTCAACCAAAGTGATCGTATGTGTGGTGTCCCTCAGATAGGTAGAAGTAGACTCGGCTAGTGGTTTCAGGAAAAAGTCTATATATCGGCACAGAGGCTCAAGGATAGAGCCACACCCGGACACGATGGGTCGCCCCGGGGCGTTGTGTAAGTCTTTGTGCACCTTGGGTAAGGTATATATAGTGGGTATTCGTGGGTGGCTCTGATTGAGATAGCGATATTCCTGATCCGAGAGGAAACCCTGTTGGACCCCTTCTTGCGTAAACCGTTGGATTTCAGTTGCTAAGTCTCGTGTTGGATCGGATGGTAGTCTTCTGTAACTTATTCCATCATTCAGTTGGCGCAGGATTTCTTCTTTGTACTTGGATACATCCTGGATGATGATGGCCCCGCCCTTGTCTGCTAGTTTCACAACCACATTGGGATTAGTCTTCAGAGTAATCAGTGCTGTTCTTTCGCTCTTGCGGACATTGTATCTCATGTAGGACTTCTCTCTCAAGATCTGCTTGACCTCTTCAGTAATGATGCTTTCATAGGCCAGTATACGATGACTCATCGTGTTAGACTGGGGTACAAAAGTGGATGGTACCCTGAATCCAGTGACAGATGTATTCATCGTTGGTGATCTGTTCTTAAAGAAGAAACGCAGTCTTATTTTTCTAAAGAATTTAGAAAGTTCCATTAATGTATTGAAGCTGTTAGGGGGGGTTGTAGGGACAAAAGACAAACCCTTGCTCAGTACTCTGCGTTCATCCTCACTCAGTTCATGTGAGGACAAATTGATGATTGGTGTATCTGGTGTTCTCACCACCTGTAATTATTGCGCCTGGTTGAGCGTTCTCCATGTTCTTCCGGCTGGAATCGGACTTGTTTCGTGCCGCGGCCTCTGCCACCGTCGTTGTCCCACTGCGTCTGAGGGCCTTGTTTTCCCCGTCCTGTCCCACGGTTCCAGTTGTTGCCTCGTCCACGAGGCGGTCTCCATGTTCCTCTTTCTAAAAAAGAATTTGGTTGATATTGGGGATGGTAATTGTCCTGGTATCCGTAGGAATTACTGGGATCTGCTTGTTCTGAGTCTTCTCCGGAACTATAAGAAGAATCAGAGAATGTAGTAAAACGTCCTCTGGATCTGCCACCCCTGTAGCCTCGGTTGGTAAAGCGTCCTTGTTGGTCCTGTCGGAAATAGTCCTCAGATAGATAAGGATATGTTTTTTTCTTATCGTAAAATTTTAGATCACGGGCTAATTTGTCAAGCTTCTTCTTGATATTAGAGGTCTCAAAATCTTGGAGAGTCTCAACAAGTTTAGATAACGCCTCTTTTGAGTTGGTAAGTGTACTATCACCAGAAATACTTGTTTTCAATTCGGCTATTTGTTTGGTAAGTATAGCCACCTGTTCTGCTGCAGTCTCTATCCCCAACACCATCCAATGTCTAAAACAGTTATTTGCAACAAAGCTGAATCCTTCACGAAATGTTGGAATATCCACAAAAATGGCTGGTTACACTCTGACCTGTAAGCCTGTAGGTATGATATAGTTCTGAAGGCACTGTGCGAGAAAATGACCATGCAGTTTTGTGCGAATTAGCTTCTTTTCTAATCTCTCTAGTTGAGAAATTTTATCATTCAGAGTAATGTCTATGATGGGTGTACTAGCTGACAGAAAATTGTTTGCTGGATCGTGTAGCAATTGGTCAATATAATCTTCTGTATATGAAAGTATCTCTTTATCTCCCATATTGGTAAGTCATAGATTTTATTTTAAACAAAACTATCTTGAAGAGTTTTTATTCTAGAGAACACGGAAAAACCTCCTGCAAGGGAGGTAGCGTAACCTCACAGGCGTGCGCCTGTACAAACTTCCTTATAGCAAACAGGGTTATACCCAATGTAGTCAGTAGGGACCTGGGTAGCAATTGAAAAGAAGGGAAAGGGTCCCAAGACCAAAAGAAAGAAATTACAAATTCATATCATTTGTGTCAATAATTTCAAAAAAACAACGTTTTTAGATGCAAAAAAGATTTACTTCAAGATTGCATACATCCTAATCAATAGATATAATATTCATTATACATTTGTTTTATATACAGTGTACGCGCCCACATTCACAACAGGGGGGGGGGTGACGTGAGGGAAGGTGTAGGGGGTAGGATATATGTGAACTGATTCATTCAGTGACAAGTCTTATTCAAATTACTAAGACAATGTACATGTGGTCCCTTGACATCAGGGCCACAGTTAGAGTCTCCAAAGGAGTCCAAAATTATAAATCACGAAAACGCCTAACTCCGTTATAGCCGTAAATGTCTGAATGGGGACCGGAGCTGGTCGTTGGTTATGTAGTGGTCTACGTTTCGACCCAATATCAGTAGGAATCTTTTCCTTACGAAAGGGTCTTCATCAGGACGAGCATAGTTGTGGGTGGGCAACCTCCTGAGGAACAATTAAAGAGACGAATTAGATACACACCATTCCTGTATTAGATTTCATAGGATGGTGGTACAAGATTATCATTGAAATGCGAAGAACCGTGTTGTCTTGCAACGTTTGAATCTCATACGTAAAACTCATATACACATCATTACATAAAAATGTTGAATATGATCCACATCTATATTGAAAACAATTTTTATCTCAGCCTTGTATCCATATCATATTGTGCACTGAAATAGCAGTAATTGTGCATATGGGAGTGCACAAATCACGTAGGATAGTGTAGACTCCAACATTCCATGAGGTGAAAGAGATAAAGACAGTTAGGACACATAGTCACGAATGTATGATTACAGAAGGGGTGCAGGGTATTACCCTAAAGGATTGCCAATTGTGCAAAACTATTTTCTGATTCATTAAGGCCCTCCACTACCGAATTAAAGGTGTAGATCCATTTAAGCTCTCTGATATTTAGGATGTTGGATAGATCTCCTCCCCTTGGGCCTAGTGTGACGTGTTCCAAAACTACCCATTTGAGTGAGTCTGGCAAGTGATTATGTGTAGTATAATGTTCAACCAGAGGTGCCCCTGGTACCTTGCATCTGATTTTACTGCAGTGTGAAAGGAACCGGGCTTTTACACGTTGCTGAGTCTGACCAACATAAATGAGGTCGCATGGGCAAATGATTCCATAGATCACGTTTTTGGTGTTACAATTCGTGTGATGTTTAAGTATGTGTCGATGATCTTTGAAGACAAATTCTTTAGATTGAATAGTGGACGGGCAAGCTTTGCAATTCCCGCATCTGTAGTGTCCCACTACCGGAGGTTGGTTCCAACATGAGGTTATAGTTGGCTCAGGTGGACATTCTAAGAATGATGAAACTACATGGTCTTTGACATTTCGTGCCTTCTTGAAGGCGTGCATCAGCACATTCATTATGTCTAGATCCTTTGCAATCAGGTTCCAGTGTTTATTTATAACCTTTTTGATGGAATGGCTCTTAGTTGAAAAAGTAGTGACACAAATCATACGTTCTTCTGATTGACAGTTGCGTGCTGTAGGTTCGAGAAGTATGTCACGGTGACAGAACCACGCTCTTTTTCTAGAGCGTTTAATAAGTCGCTTGGTGTAGCCTCTCTCTATTAAACGTGACATCAGGATCTCAGATTGTAGCATATAGTCTTCCTTTTTACTGCAGTTCCTCCGTACACGGAGGAACTGCCCATAGGGTAAGTTGTCCCGAAGGCTCCTAGGGTGGTGGCTGGAATATTGTAATAGTGAATTCCGTTCTGTAGGTTTTCTGAATAAGGTGGTATGCAGAGTGCCTCCTTCTGCCACTAGCGTAATGTCTAGGAAGTCAATCTTTCTGTTGCTCGCTTGTTTCGTAAATTGGATGTCCGTGGACCGTGAATTCAACCATTGGTGGAAGAGTTCCAGTTCATTGTTATTGCCCTTCCAGATTAGCAGCACATCATCAATGTACCGTACCCAAAGCTGTATGTGATGATGGAATGGATTTTGATCACAGATCACAAAGGTCTTCTCATAGAATGCCATGAACAATATGGCCAGGTCTGGGGCAAAGGCTGCCCCCATTGCCACACCAATCGTTTGCAAATAGAACACGTTTTGAAACATGAAATAGTTCCTCATCATGGCAATCTTGAGTAGAAGTATTATAAATGTGGTTGGTACTTGTACTGGGGCCTCACGACTGTCAAGAGCTTCAGTGATCACCATTAAAGCCTCCTCCTGTGGTATGCTTGTGTATAGCGACACAATGTCGCACGTGACCAATAGTTCTTCGCCTGGGTTAAAGGGTTTTCCGTCAACCAAAGTGATCGTATGTGTGGTGTCCCTCAGATAGGTAGAAGTAGACTCGGCTAGTGGTTTCAGGAAAAAGTCTATATATCGGCACAGAGGCTCAAGGATAGAGCCACACCCGGACACGATGGGTCGCCCCGGGGCGTTGTGTAAGTCTTTGTGCACCTTGGGTAAGGTATATATAGTGGGTATTCGTGGGTGGCTCTGATTGAGATAGCGATATTCCTGATCCGAGAGGAAACCCTGTTGGACCCCTTCTTGCGTAAACCGTTGGATTTCAGTTGCTAAGTCTCGTGTTGGATCGGATGGTAGTCTTCTGTAACTTATTCCATCATTCAGTTGGCGCAGGATTTCTTCTTTGTACTTGGATACATCCTGGATGATGATGGCCCCGCCCTTGTCTGCTAGTTTCACAACCACATTGGGATTAGTCTTCAGAGTAATCAGTGCTGTTCTTTCGCTCTTGCGGACATTGTATCTCATGTAGGACTTCTCTCTCAAGATCTGCTTGACCTCTTCAGTAATGATGCTTTCATAGGCCAGTATACGATGACTCATCGTGTTAGACTGGGGTACAAAAGTGGATGGTACCCTGAATCCAGTGACAGATGTATTCATCGTTGGTGATCTGTTCTTAAAGAAGAAACGCAGTCTTATTTTTCTAAAGAATTTAGAAAGTTCCATTAATGTATTGAAGCTGTTAGGGGGGGTTGTAGGGACAAAAGACAAACCCTTGCTCAGTACTCTGCGTTCATCCTCACTCAGTTCATGTGAGGACAAATTGATGATTGGTGTATCTGGTGTTCTCACCACCTGTAATTATTGCGCCTGGTTGAGCGTTCTCCATGTTCTTCCGGCTGGAATCGGACTTGTTTCGTGCCGCGGCCTCTGCCACCGTCGTTGTCCCACTGCGTCTGAGGGCCTTGTTTTCCCCGTCCTGTCCCACGGTTCCAGTTGTTGCCTCGTCCACGAGGCGGTCTCCATGTTCCTCTTTCTAAAAAAGAATTTGGTTGATATTGGGGATGGTAATTGTCTTGGTATCCGTAGGAATTACTGGGACCTGCTTGTTCTGAGTCTTCTCTGGAACTATAAGAAGAATCAGAGAATGTAGTAAAACGTCCTCTGGATCTGCCACCCCTGTAGCCTCGGTTGGTAAAGCGTCCTTGTTGGTCCTGTCGGAAATAGTCCTCAGATAGATAAGGATATGTTTTTTTCTTATCGTAAAATTTTAGATCACGGGCTAATTTGTCAAGCTTCTTCTTGATATTAGAGGTCTCAAAATCTTGGAGAGTCTCAACAAGTTTAGATAACGCCTCTTTTGAGTTGGTAAGTGTACTATCACCAGAAATACTTGTTTTCAATTCGGCTATTTGCTTGGTAAGTATAGCCACCTGTTCTGCTGCAGTCTCTATCCCCAACACCATTCAATGTCTAGAACAGTTATTTGCAACAAAGCTGAATCCTTCACGAAATTGTGGAATATCCACAAAAATGGCTGGTTCCACTCTGACCTGTAAGCCTGTAGGTATGATATTGTTCTGAAGGCACTGTGCGAGAAAATGACCTTGCAGTTTTGTGCGAATTAGCTTCTTTTCTAATCTCTCTAGTTGACAAATTTTATCATTCAGAGTAATGTCTATGATGGGTGTACTAGCTGACAGAAAATTGTTTGCTGGATCGTGTAGCAATTGGTCAATATAATCTTCTGTATATGAAAGTATCTCTTTATCTCCCATATTGGTAAGTCATAGATTTTATTTTAAACAAAACTATCTTGAAGAGTTTTTATTCTAGAGAACACGGAAAAACCTCCTGCAAGGGAGGTAGCGTAACCTCACAGGCGTGCGCCTGTACAAACTACGTTATAGCAAACAGGTTTATACCCAATGTAGTCAGTAGGGACCTGGGTAGCAATTGAAAAGAAGGGAAAGGGTCCCAAGACCAAAAGAAAGAAATTACAAATTCATATCATTTGTGTCAATAATTTCAAAAAAACAACGTTTTTAGATGCAAAAAAGAATTACTTCAAGATTGCATACATCCTAATCAATAGATATAATATTCATTATACATTTGTTTTATATACAGTGTACGCGCCCACATTCACAACAGGGGGGGGGGGTGACGTGAGGGAAGGTGTAGGGGGTAGGATATATGTGATCTGATTCATTCAGTGACAAGTCTTATTCAAATTACTAAGACAATGTACAGGTGGTCCCTTGACATCAGGGCCACAGTTAGAGTCCAAAATTATAAATCACGAAAACGCCTAACTCCGTTATAGCCGTAAATGTCTGAATGGGGACCGGAGCTGGTCGTTGGTTATGTAGTGGTCTACGTTTCGACCCAATATCCAGCAAACAATTTTCTGTCAGCTAGTACACCCATCATAGACATTACTCTGAATGATAAAATTTCTCAACTAGAGAGATTAGAAAAGAAGGTAATTCGCACAAAACTGCATGGTCATTTTCTCACACAGTGCCTTCAGAACAATATCATACCTACAGGCTCACAGGTCAGAGTGGAACCAGCCATTTTTGTGGATATTCCAAAATTTCGTGAAGGATTCAGCTTTGTTGCAAATAACTGTTCTAGACATTGGATGGTGTTGGGGATAGAGACTGCAGCAGAACAGGTGGCTATACTTACCAAACAAATAGCCGAATTGAAAACAAGTATTTCTGGTGATAGTACACTTACCAACTCAAAAGAGGCGTTATCTAAACTTGTTGAGACTCTCCAAGATTTTGAGACCTCTAATATCAAGAAGAAGCTTGACAAATTAGCCCGTGATCTAAAATTTTACGATAAGAAAAAAACATATCCTTATCTATGTGAGGACTATTTCCGACAGGACCAACAAGGACGCTTTACCAACCGAGGCTACAGGGGTGGCAGATCCAGAGGACGTTTTACTACATTCTCTGATTCTTCTTATAGTTCCGGAGAAGACTCAGAACAAGCAGGTCCCAGTAATTCCTACGGATACCAGGACAATTACCATCCCCAATATCAACCAAATTCTTTTTTAGAAAGAGGAACATGGAGACTGCCTCGTGGACGAGGCAACAACTGGAACCGTGGGACAGGACGGGGACAAATAGGCCCTCAGACGCAGTGGGACAACGACGGTGGCAGAGGCCGCGGCACGAAACAAGTCCGATTCCAGCCGGAAGAACATGGAGAACGCTCAACCAGGCGCAAGAATTACAGGTGGTGAGAACACCAGATACACCAATCATCAATTTGTCCTCACATGAACTGAGTGAGGATGAACGCAGAGTACTGAGCAAGGGTTTGTCTTTTGTCCCTACAACCCCCCCCTAACAGCTTCAATACATTAATGGAACTTTCTAAATTCTTTAGAAAAATAAGACTGCGTTTCTTCTTTAAGAACAGATCACCAACGATGAATACATCTGCCACTGGATTCAGGGTACCATCCACTTTTGTACCCCAGTCTAACACGATGAGTCATCGTATACTGGCCTATGAAAGCATCATTACTGAAGAGGACAAGCAGATCTTGAGAGAGAAGTCCTACGTGAGATACAATATCCGCAAGAGCGAAAGAACAGCACTGATTACTCTGAAAACTAATCCCAATGTGGTTGTGAAACCAGCAGACAAGGGCGGGGCTATCATCATCCAGGATGTATCCAAGTACAAAGAAGAAATCCTGCGCCAACTGAATGATGGAATAAGTTACAGAAGACTACCATCCGATCCAACACGAGACTTAGCAACTGAAATCCAACGGTTTACGCAAGAAGGGGTCCAACAGGGTTTCCTCTCGGATCAGGAATATCGCTATCTCAATCAGAGCCACCCACGAATACCCATTATATATACCTTACCCAAGGTGCACAAAGACTTACACAACCCCCCGGGGCGACCCATCGTGTCCGGGTGTGGCTCTATCCTTGAGCCTCTGTGCCGATATGTAGACTTTTTCCTGAAACCACTAGCCGAGTCTACTTCTACCTATCTGAGGGACACCACACATACGATCACTTTGGTTGACGGAAAACCCTTTAACCCAGACGAAGAACTATTGGTCACGTGCGACATTGTGTCGCTATACACAAGCATACCACAGGAGGAGGCTTTAATGGTGATCACTGAAGCTCTTGACAGTCGCGAGGCCCCAGTACAAGTACCAACCACATTTATAATACTTCTACTCAAGATTGCCATGATGAGGAACTATTTCATGTTTCAAAACGTGTTCTATTTGCAAACGAAGGGTGTGGCAATGGGGGCAGCCTTTGCCCCAGACCTGGCCATATTGTTCATGGCATTCTATGAGAAGACCTTTGAGATCTGTGATCAAAATCCATTCCATCATCACATACAGCTTTGGGTACGGTACATTGATGATGTGCTGCTAATCTGGAAGGGCAATAACAATGAACTGGAACTCTTCCACCAATGGTTGAATTCACGGTCCACGGACATCCAATTTACGAAACAAGCGAGCAACAGAAAGATTGACTTCCTAGACATTACGCTAGTGGCAGAAGAAGGCACTCTGCATACCACCTTATTCAGAAAACCTACAGAACGGAATTCACTATTACAATATTCCAGCCACCACCCTAGGAGCCTTCGGGACAACTTACCCTATGGGCAGTTCCTCCGTGTACGGAGGAACTGCAGTAAAAAGGAAGACTATATGCTACAATCTGAGATCCTGATGTCACGTTTAATAGAGAGAGGCTACACCAAGCGACTTATTAAACGCTCTAGAAAAAGAGCGTGGTTCTGTCACCGTGACATACTTCTCGAACCTACAGCACGCAACTGTCAATCAGAAGAACGTATGATTTGTGTCACTACTTTTTCAACTAAGAGCCATTCCATCAAAAAGGTTATAAATAAACACTGGAACCTGATTGCAAAGGATCTAGACATAATGAATGTGCCGATGCACGCCTTCAAGGAGGCACGAAATGTCAAAGACCATGTAGTTTCATCATTCTTAGAATGTCCACCTGAGCCGACTATAACCTCATGTTGGAACCAACCTCCGGTAGTGGGACACTACAGATGCGGGAATTGCAAAGCTTGCCCGTCCACTATTCAATCTAAAGAATTTGTCTTCAAAGATCATCGACACATACTTAAACATCACACGAATTGTAACACCAAAAACGTGATCTATGGAATCATTTGCCCATGCGACCTCATTTATGTTGGTCAGACTCAGCAACGTGTAAAAGCCCGGTTCCTTTCACACTGCAGTAGAATCAGATGCAAGGTACCAGGGGCACCTCTGGTTGAACATTGTACTACACATAATCACTTGCCAGACTCACTCAAATGGGTAGTTTTGGAACACGTCACACTAGGCCCAAGGGGAGGAGATCTATCCAACATCCTAAATATCAGAGAGCTTAAATGGATCTACACCTTTAATTCGGTAGTGGAGGGCCTTAATGAATCAGAAAATAGTTTTGCACAATTGGCAATCCTTTAGGGTAATACCCTGCACCCCTTCTGTAATCATACATTCGTGACTATGTGTCCTAACTGTCTTTCTCTCTTTCACCTCATGGAATGTTGGAGTCTACACTATCCTACGTGATTTGTGCACTCCCATATGCACAATTACTGCTATTTCAGTGCACAATATGATATGGATACAAGGCTGAGATAAAAATTGTTTTCAATATAGATGTGGATCATATTCAACATTTTTATGTAATGATGTGTATATGAGTTTTACGTATGAGATTCAAACGTAGCAAGACAACACGGTTCTTCGCATTTCAATGATAATCTTGTACCACCATCCTATGAAATCTAATACAGGAATGGTGTGTATCTAATTCGTCTCTTTAATTGTTCCTCAGGAGGTTGCCCACCCACAACTATGCTCGTCCTGATGAAGACCCTTTCGTAAGGAAAAGATTCCTACTGATATTGGGTCGAAACGTAGACCACTACATAACCAACGACCAGCTCCGGTCCCCATTCAGACATTTACGGCTATAACGGAGTTAGGCGTTTTCGTGATTTATAATTTTGGACTCCTTTGGAGACGCTAACTGTGGCCCTGATGTCAAGGGACCACATGTACATTGTCGTAGTAATTTGAATAAGACTTGTCACTGAATGAATCAGATCACATATATCCTACCCCCTACACCTTCCCTCACGTCACCCCCCCCCCCTGTTGTGAATGTGGGCGCGTACACTGTATATAAAACAAATGTATAATGAATATTATATCTATTGATTAGGATGTATGCAATCTTGAAGTAAATCTTTTTTGCATCTAAAAACGTTGTTTTTTTGAAATTATTGACACAAATGATATGAATTTGTAATTTCTTTCTTTTGGTCTTGGGACCCTTTCCCTTCTTTTCAATTGCTACCCAGGTCCCTACTGACTACATTGGGTATAACCCTGTTTGCTATAACGAGATGGCAAAACAAGCAGCATCGACCGAGCGGTAGGCCAAACCCTGCTCTGCTAGCTAGCTTGGTCAGAAAGCTTATAACGTGGAAAAGCCCTGCACATAAACAATTATCCCTGCAATACAGGCACCCTTGCACTACGGTGCAGGGGTGCCTGCATTGGAGCAAGACCGCCTATTGTGCGTCAGCACAAAGGAAAGCACAGGGATGTGTCGTATTGCTGTGAATACAACACATCCCTGCACCTTCCTAATGATGCCGCTCAGCATAGCAAGATGTCTTTCGGCGTCCCACTGCATTATTTTCTAATAAATATGGCCCTAGGATTGGTATAGCAGCTGGGAGGATATTCTTGGTGAATAAACTCTTGGAAAGGCTAAAGATAACTGGCGCCCACCCAAGAACTCTGTGATCCTCCTCTATGAATCTGGTGGCGGTCCCTAGAATCTCTCATGCCCGCTCAGGCGGCACTTCTTTTAGGTTCCTTGGTGCGCAGGCCTGGAATGCACTTCCCGCATCGTTGAGAGCAGTGACGGATTAAGCAACTTTTAGGAAGCTCCTTAAAACTTTGCTCTTTAATTAATAATCCAGCTACCTTTAGCTGCTTCTTTTTCCCCTTCTCATCTGTTTTGAGGTTGCGTAGGTGGTTGCACCCTAGACCTTTGGATGCGCCAGGACACTCTTCCGAGTAGTTGCTTCCTACATAAATGCCTTTTATTCATTCATATTCATTATTCACCTCTGCCAGCCGAGGCAAAAATTATAGGCTCAATGACGGCAGTGTTTTATTAGGGAAACAGACAGTTGCAAATGTGCTCAATCCCCTTAGGAAAGGTTTACCACATAATCCCCCTCATCATCGACTAGACTGGTCTCTGAGGTTGCCAACTTCCCTAACCTAGGGTCTGTTTTAATCAGGAGGGAATGCCTGCACTCAATAGAGATAGCGCAGTGGCCAGTGGCTAACTGACAAATCCTCTGTTGCGCCCAACCATGCAAGATACCTAGAGCAATGGCATTACCCTTCGCCGAGGCTTCCTCTGGCATATCTCAGGTCTTGTGAGGTGGCCTGCCACAACTAACAATTTAACCTGACGGGATCCCCAAGACCTGCCAATTCCCTTCTTAAGATCCATCAATTTTTGGATATGAAAGTGGCCATTTTAACATTTTACTAGAGAGTTCAAGAGCTGGGTTTGAGGCTTTGAGTCACTTACAGGTTGCCCGGTTCTTCATTAGAGGCCTTCTGACTCTTTGTCCACATTAAGACCATCCTCAATCAATGGGGATGGAGACCCAACAGCTTCTGGAACAGAGGGAATGGTCTGTTTGAGAAAGGCGTCCGGTAGATATTCTTAGACATCATGGGGGTTCTCTGAAGCTTTTTTCAATTTGCCCTTACCTTCATAGGGCCTGTGATGGAATGCCAGCCCTCTGGGGTACATAGGTCAAGGGAACCTGAGGATCTGCCTAACTATTGAGGTGTTCAGGGTATGCCGGCCGCAAGCAGCAGCATTTGTCTGCCCACAGTCAGCAAAGCTTCTGATACTGCCTCATAGCAGAGTTAAAAGTAGGGATCCAACAGGACCTCCTCATAGAGTTCCTCATTATAAAAGCTTTGCGATCATGTTCAGTGCACTAAAAAGGGAACGCAGGCCATAACTGATCACCTATGAGAATCTGGTCACAGCAGTGCCTTTGCTAGGAGTTATAGATAGAGTTCTGAAACACTGGCAGAGTAGAACAATTGACACAGCGTTTCCACCCTGCCATGGAGGCTCAACACCAATAGCTGTCCATTCCTAATGCAATACGGCTGCTGTTTATTTACTAGCTGGTATGAGCCCCAAACACCATGCAGTAAGGGACACAACTGCATGTAGAGACAACTGAACACAAAAAGTAGTGATTAGAATGAGAATCCCTAACAGGAGTGCAGTGCTTGGGCCAGCTGCTCCGCATTGCAAGGCCACTCTATATACATGCACAATTGCCACTTGTCAAGGACTGCTCTTCTGCGCCCCAGGCAGTGGAAGAACTACACCGCAGTATGTGGCCGTGGCCTCCCGTCAAACCGATGGCAGCCACCCAACAAACATTTTGCACCTTGATGGAAACCTCTAGAGCAGAGCTGGACCCACCTTTCATATCTGAATTTCAAGCATAGAGCACCATTGAGATGGTGGCTATAATGTACTGTGTCCAAACTTAAAATCAGTCTCTTGTTAATCTCCTTAGGTGGAGAAAAGCTGAAACTGTTGAACCTCCTCTGCGTGTTGCTGTACATCCGAGGAGTCTTTTCTCCTGTCTCATGCGACTGCCTCTGGATCCACTTTAGGCCCTCATGTGTTTTATCATGCCACTGGTTTTGATCAACTACATCTCTAGATTCCCACTTTGTAGCACTTGGTCTCATGGAGTGCATCTGACTCTATTGGTATTCACCTTTTTGTTCACCAATTGGGTGTGTGAAAAACTTCTACAACCAAGCTCTCTTTCTGGTTAAGATGCAGAAGAGGTCCTTGATGTTGGAGGGACCACCACAACCTCATCATCATCCTAGTTTGCAGAAAATTGTCTCGCCTGAGCCCTAGGTGCTTCCTGGCTTCCTCAGATGCCTTGATGGTAACCAATAAACTTTCTCTCTCGCGCTCACTCTAAAGAAACAAAGGCAAAATGGGATCCTTCAATATGTGGACTTTTTGTGAGGATGTAAGCTTCTTTTTCAAGAAGTGTGGATTGTTTAACCAATCAGATGGCTCTTTTTATTTTTTTTATTGGGTAGGCTGGTTGGATTCTCAGATCCTCCATGGCTTCTATAGAAAATATTTTACAGTTTTGCTGTCTCACATAGCAGAAAGGCATATCTTCCTTTCCCTGGAATCACCACTCCAAAACTGGCATCTCTGGCCCCTTGTCTTTTTGCAAAGTGAGTGGTGGATATGGAAAAAACGTATTTGCTTCTTGTATGAGACCAGGGGTTCCCTAAGAGCAATAGTAGATTTCAAGAATCAGCACCACAACTCAAGGAGCTGTCCCACAGAAGAATTTCAAATCCTTACACAACATTTGAAATATTTAATTGATTACTATAACTGTAATATTCCACATTCAACTAGTTTTGGTGCTTGATGTACATATTAGTATCTATCTATCAGAGAAATTCACATCTAAAGAAGGCTACCAGGTTTTTGCTGTTATTTTTGTTTTTTGGATAGAAAACCTTTCCCAACTGCAGGTTTGCCTTCTGAGCACGATGACCAGCACAGAGGAAATCCAGCTGAAGCTGCTCCAGAGAGCACTATAGACCAAGCAGAAAAATCCTGGTCTCCACATGAGTCTGATGTGTGGAAATCTTTAACAATCCTTTCCGGAGAGAAGAAGCAGTGCCTGAAAATGTCACAAATAACACTAGGCAACAAAAACCTGAGCCAGGGAAGTCATGGAAAATATTGATTTGGAACTTCTTTGATGCACAGACATCTTAATGATTGACATCAATATCAATATAATGCTGAGAAAACAACAAATACCAAATGAGGTGGTATTACAACATACTCCTGCATTAGAACATTCCATTCATCCTGGCTCACAGATTGCTCCAGGACACCCTTCAGCCGGAAAAGGGTTAGTATAATGCATGCACTTCACTGATAGCTTCCACTGACATCTTGTCTGTAAGACAATGATGTCCATTGAAGAGCGGAGTGGGCAGAATAATCAAATCCTATTACACTAGGAGCTGTGCAAAAAAAATATTTTTATTTTAATCCAAGTATTTCTCAAAGTACACATTTCTAATCCTTTGTAGAAAGTCTTGGAAACGTTGCTATGAAAATCTCAGAATCAACTTCAACCACAAATATTCCTTCCTCCAATATAAGAATTGATCTGAGCTTTGTTGAATATACTGGGCCAGGCAGTAATATCTATACCTAATAAAAAAAAGTCTGTTTGGTCCGTAAGCTGTTTAAAGGTTACCATATCAGAGGCATTTCCAAGTTTCCAAACAAAAGCTCACAAATCATACTCTGTTCTCAGAGGACTATAACATTTTAATCAGTGGCAAACCTTCACATCACTTTGTGATTTAAAATCATTACTAGAAAGACCATGCCTTTCAGTGCATAGTGACCACTTGCAAAGATGAGGAGTAACTGTTTTTTCTACAAGGCACAGCCACAATCTATTGTGTACCTCTCAATATACCTTTATTCGTAGCCTAACAATTTGTTTAAGTTTATAGAAAGCAGCTGTTGGACCTAGTTTACCCAAGTCTACATAAGGTAGCTTGGCACAGTAGTGGCTACAGCTAACTCAAGGCGTTGGTTAAGTACTTACAAGTCTCACTCACAGTAACTCAGTGATGAACCACTAAAACAGAAGACACAACACCAATGTTTGGAAAAATACCGTTACCTTTATAAAAATAATATGACTCTTTGGATTCAATTTATACAGGATACGACATCAGTTACTCTTAGGAATAATCATTACACTTTTGTCTGCGAAAAACAATACATGTCACTCCTCTTTGCTGTGGAGAAATTACAGTATAACACATCTATTGTCAAGGATTCAGTAATGAGTAAAGGAAACTCTTTTGGTATTAACAGGATCCTATAAGGTTCACACTAAGCAGGGTTACTTTACATTAATACACAATGTCAGCAATACTTCACCAATTGAACCTGCCAATTCACTGGTTATTCTATCACATACAGGGCTATGATCTCTTTCCCCTTATCTACTATGTCATAGTTTAGAATTAAAGATGACCAAAAATGATCAGGGCCCCCCCTGTTTGACGCTAGAGCTGGTAAGGTTTCTTTTAACTTTACTCACTAGTGCCCAGCACTTTCCTTCCTCACCCTCACTCTCCTTACTGTCTTAGTGGCAGGTACGCCACAGTCCACAGGTCTCTAGATGGTACCCGACTCCTGGGCTTCCCCAACCAGCTGCTTTCCTGTTGCTGGCGTGGGGGGGGGAAACTTGTTGACTTCCTCAGCCCCAAGCGCGCTTCCACTTAACAGCGCTGGGCAAGGGGGCCTTGTTACAGATCAGCGCGATGACTTGTTTATTAGCAGGGCGCTAGGGGAAGGGGGCCGGTCAGTCTTCTTCTCCTCAGGCGCTGGCTCCACCGTTAGCGCTCGAGCGCAGGGGATTAATGCAGCCGAGGCGGCGCTCCGGGAATCCTTCCGGCGCCTCCTCAGACAAGCCGATGATCGCGCTGAACCTCTGGGCATGCGCGTTGCTCCTCGATGGCTCCGCCTCCGCTCCCGCCTCCTCTAGCGGCCGCTGCTCACCTTAGGGTCACTACTCTCCTGGGCCTGCCTCCGCAGCAGTGAACTCGCGGGGGACATGCGCGGAAGCGCTTTCTTCGTCAATTACCGCGGCCGGTGCCCCCGGGGTCCCACAGCCGATCGTAGCAGCGCCGCTGCTCCTCCTCAGTCACTTCCCACTCCGGCTTCTCAGGAAGGATGTGCACACACGGCGCCCTCGCTCCTCAGGTCACAACAGGCTCCACGGTTCCCCGACCTCACCAGGGCACGTCAAGGGGTCCACAGCTGTTTCGTCACACTGGTAGGCGCAGCGCTGGGCAGGGGATGTGGGAATGATCTTCAGACAGAGTGTCCTGTCAGCTTCCACTGGGGTGCAGGTTGAGAAGGGTCTCCCTTCACACTCAGGTGGCTGTTCTTCTCAGCAATTGTTGTATGGGGAGGGATTGGTCAGAGGCTGAAGGGGGAACAACCCTCTGAAGAAACTGTCAGCCTCAGAGACAAACTAGCTGCTCTCAGTGTGTCCACCTCCTCTCACCACTGCCTCACTCCTCCACTCTTGGGACAGCACAAAATGGCTGCTGGTCACTGGCCTTATATAGGGTGGCCTGAGACCTGCAGAAGTCTCTAGTCAATTCTAGAAAGTTCCCTAATGTTATCCTATGGACCTGTCCTCCAGTAGTGTCCGTTATGGCAGTTGGTGGACACCATCTTAGGTTTCTGGATATCCCTAGATTTTCAAGGGGGCTGACTAGGCCTCACAGGTTATGAGGGAAAAATGGCGTCATCGCCAAGGAACACCTAGCCCCCTGACAGCATTAAAAAATTCCTGATGGACATATGTAAAAATAAAAATAGAAACTCTGGGAGGCTAAGGGGGACAAAAATAAATAATAATGGTTAGAGTCTCTCCAGAAGCAGACAGGTCTAACACGCGTCCCCCCCAGCTGAAAGTGGGGAGAACTACCCAACCCCTTGGGAGTCCTCATCACTAAGGCGGAAATACCTGGATAGACCGTCTGCGTTGGCATGGTCTGTCCCAGGTCGGTGTTCCACCCTAAAGTCCATTCCCTGTAGGGAGATGGACCACCTTAGCAACTTGGGATTCTCCCCCTTCATTTGCATCAGCCAACGAAGGGGGCGATGGTCAGTCTGAACTAGGAAGTGCGAGCCAAACAAGTATGGCCGCAGCTTCTTCAGAGCCCAAACCACCGCAAAGGCTTCTCTCTCAATTGTACTCCACCTCCTTTCCCTGGGGAGTAGCCTCCTGGACAGGAAGACCACTGGTTGATCCAAGCCCTCATCATTTAGCTGCGATAACACTGCCCCAATGCCATGTTCTGACGCATCTGTTTGGACAATGAATTCTCTAGCAAAATCAGGGGCCTTGAGAATGGGAGCGGAACACAATGCTTGTTTCAAGGTCATGAAGGCTCGCTGGCAAGCCTCCGTCCAGACTATCCGTCGGGGTTGCTTCTTGGAAGTAAGTTCAGTGAGGGGTGCCACGATAGTGCCATACCCCTTCACGAAGCGACGGTAGTATCCAGTGAGGCCCAGGAAGGCTCGGACCTCTGTTTGAGTCTTGGGGGGCTCCCAGGCGATGATAGCCTCAATCTTTGCCTGGAGGGGCTGCACCGTCCCTCTGCCCACCAAGTGACCTAGGTACACCACCGACCCCTGTCCGATCTGACACTTGCTGGCCTTGATTGTCAAGCCAGCCTGTTGCAGGGCATGAAGAACAGCTTGCAGGTGCTGCAAATGGTCCTCCCAGCTGCTACTGAAGACAGCAATGTCGTCCAGGTATGCAGCAGAAAAAGCTTCCATTCCAGAAAGGACCCTGTTCACCAGCCGCTGAAAAGTGGCAGGGGCATTCTTGAGCCCAAAGGGCATCACACGAAATTGGTAGTGTCCCTGAGGTGTAGAGAAGGCTGACCTTTCCTTCGCCTCCTCGGTAAGGGAAATCTGCCAGTACCCTGAAGTTAGGTCAAAGGTACTTAAGTATTGAGCAGCTCCCAGCCGGTCAATAAGCTCATCCGCCCGTGGGATGGGATGTGCATCAGTTTTGGTTACTGAGTTCAAGCCTCGGTAGTCCACACAGAACCTCAATTCAGTTGTGGTGCCTGGTGGGGCAGCTTTTGGTACCAGAACCACCGGGCTAGACCAAGGGCTTCCAGAAGGTTCAATCACTCCCAGTTCCAGCATCTTGGCAACTTCACTCTTGATGCTGGCCTTCACCTTGTCCGACAGCCGGTAGATTTTAGACTTCACAGGTGGGCTGTCTCCTGTGTCCACGTCATGGGTACACAGGTGGGTCCTACCCGGGACAAGGGAGAACAGAGAAGAAAATTGCTCCAGGATCTGGCGGCAATCACTCTGCTGTTCAGGAGTTAGGGATGGCGAGAGAATTACTCCCTCCACCGACCCATCCTTTTCTTGGGACGAGAGAAGATCAGGGAGAGGTTCGCTTTCTTCTTCCTCTGCTCCATCGGTTACCATCATTAAGACAACCTCGGGCCTCTCATGATGTGGCTTGAGGCGATTGGCATGCAGCACCCTGTGGGGCTGCCTCGGGGTCTTAAGATCCACCAAGTAGGTGGACTTCCCCTTCTTCTCCAAAACCTCAAAGGGGCCTGTCCAACGGTCCTGGAGGGCATTTAGCTCTCCAGGTTCCATCACCCACACTTTCTGTCCAGGCTCCAGTTCCACTGGGTGAGCGTTGTGGTCATACCACTCTTTCATAACTGCTTGGCTGGCCTCCAAGTTGTCTGAAGCTTGCTTCCACAACTTAGCCATTTGGCTCCGGAAGGCCAGCATGTAGCTCACCACGTCCTGGGGAAGCTTCCTGGGAGTGCGTTCCCATCCGTCTTTCACCAGGCTGAGAGGTCCCCGTACAGGGTGCCCGTACAAAAGTTCGAAGGGGCTGAAGCCCACTCCCTTTTGCGGCACTTCCCTGTAGGAAAACAAGAGACAGGGTAGGAGGACGTCCCATTTCCTCCGCAGGCTCTCAGGTAGACTCCGTATCATACCTTTCAAGGTTTTGTTAAACCTTTCCACAAGACCATTGGTTTGTGGGTGATAAGGAGTGGTAAACCGATAGGTAACTCCGCACTCCTTCCACATAGCCCGCATGTACGCTGAAAGGAAGTTAGTCCCCCTGTCGGACACAACCTCCTTGGGGAAACCCACTCGGGTGAAGATCCCCATCAGGGCCCTTGCCACTACAGGTGCAGTGATGGTCCTCAGAGGTATTGCCTCTGGGTACCGTGTGGCATGATCCACCAAAACCAGTATGAACCGGTGACCAGCTGAAGTTGGTGGATCCAATGGCCCCACAATGTCGATGCCCACGCTTTCAAAGGGGGTGCTAACGACAGGTAGTGGTTCCAGGGGAGCTTTTAGCTTCACCCCTGTTTTCCCACTAGCTTGGCAAGACACACACGTCCGACAATATGTATCAGACACCACTTTCATTCGAGGCCAGTAGAAGTGGGGGACAAGCCGGGCAAAGGTCTTGTCCTGTCCTAGATGTCCTGCCAATGGTATCTCATGAGCCAGTTCCAGTAGAAAGGCTCTAAAGCATTGAGGGACCACCAAGGCTCTGGCTGAACCATGGCCAGGTGCCTTGGGCTCACTGTAGAGGAGTCCATCCTCCCAGTAAATCCGGTAGCTCCCTTCAATGTTTCCTGCTGCCTGGGCGTTGGCCTGTTGCCGCAGCCCCTCGAGAGTAGGACACTCTTTCTGAGCTTCACAGAATTCTTCCCGGGAAGGACCTCCCTCCACATGCCATTCAGTAGGGATGGGTAGGTTTTCCAGGGAAGCAACATTCTCCCCTGTGGACTCCAGATCCACCTCCGCAGGTGGTCCATCTGTCTCACGAGGTGGAGATGTCGAGGCAGGGTCCTCCGGCCTCCTGTCCTTCTCCTCTCTGGCAGCCGGCTGGGCCATTGTTCCAGGCTCCAGCGTAAGTGAACTCCCCCTTCGGGCAGTCGCTGACCTTGTGCTGACACAAGTCCAGTCAGGGGGTCCCAGCATCTCAGAGTGAGTCCGGTACTCCACCCTCCTCCAAGCATTGTGCTCCATATCATTCCCTAACAGGCAGTCAACAGGCACGGCAGGGCTTACGGCAACTCGAAGTGGACCTGCAACCCCTCCCCACTCAAAGGGAACCTCAGCCACAGGGTAGTGGCCCAATCTGCCGTCAGCCATTACGGCGGGATGGAGTACATCTGGGATGACCTGCTCTGGAGACACCAGCTGACTCCTTACCATAGTCATGCTGGCTCCTGTGTCTCTCAGAGCCTCCCCTCTACGGCCATTGATGGTGACCCACTGCTCATACTTAGTAGTATTAGAGGGCAGTTGGGTCTTTGGAACCATCTCCTTATCTCCCAGGGACACTAAAGTGACACCCGCCCGCTCCCCTCCATTAACCAAAGGCATCTCCTCCCCGAGCACTACACTAGTGATTCCCGGGGCTTTTCCTCCAGTGGGAGGGGGTGGTCTTTTTGGGCATCTCACATCTCCTTTATAGTGTCCCACACCACCACACTCAAAACAATGAACAACCCTTGGCTGCTGGCTTTGGCCAGGGGTAGGGTTGCGAGGGGGGTTACTCTTAGGGATGAATCCTCTGCCCCTTCCTTGCGAAGTATTTTGTGGCCCTTTTGAGAACTCCCTCTTAGTTTCCCCTCCCTCTTTCTTTTGGGGGGCGCCCTGTCCATGCTTCTGGGAATCCCCTCCAGCCCCCTTAGTCGACACCCGGGTACTAACCCAGATGTCCGCCTCCTCAGCAAGCTTCCTGGGGCTGGTCAGCTTGCTGTCCACCAGATGCTGTCGTAGTTCGGGAAGACACTTCTCGAGTAGGTGTTCCTTGAGTATGAGGTCATATAGTCCCTCATAGTCCCCTACTTCGCTGCCTCTCACCCAACCCTCCAGGGCCTTCCTGGAGTAGTCCAAAAAATCTACCCAGTTTTGCGTGCCTAGCTTGTAGCTGCCCCGGAACTTTTGCCTATATTTCTATGGGGTCAACCCAAACTTCCTTAGCAGCGCTGACTTCATAGCCGGGTAGTAGGTCTGTTCACTCTGATCAAGGGCCAACAAGGTATCCCTGCCAGTGGGGGGCATGTATTTATATAACCCACCCCCCCAGTGGACTTCCAAAATCCCATGGGCCCTCAGTGAGACCTCGTAGGCGGCTAGCCATTTGGCAATGTCATCACTGGGTACATAGCATGCCATAATATCTTTTGGTAGGTACGGTCTGGGTTCCCTGGTGTTGGTCTGGATATCGCTGCCACCATTCTCTGGTTTGGGGGTTCGTAGATTTAGGGCTTGTAAATCCATCTCTTTGATGGTCCGCTCATGCTCCAACCTCTTTTCCTCCCTCACCATGTCCATCCTGGCTAGTTCTATTCTCATCCTCCTCTCCTCCCTCCTATCTTCTAACTCGGCGTCGGTCAGGCCCCTCTCTGAGACACTACTGCCCACTCTGGAAGGTGTCCTAGGACCTGTTACCAGGTTCTCCCCTCCCGACTGGTACAGTGTTGCAGTCTCCAGGACAGTGTCCTTGTCACTCCCCTCAGGATCTACCTCCTCCCCGGAATGAGCCTCTACCCATGCCCGGATACTGGTCAGCAGCTCAACTTTCCTGGCGCCTTTCTTGAAAAACACCCCCTGCTGCTGACACCATTCCTTCAATTGGGTCACAGTATAATTTTCCAGCTCTTCCTCATTTATCTCCATTTCTATTTGGAGTATAAACTGCTACACAGGAGAAATCCACAAAGTGACCTGGGGTCAACCTCCACCCACCGCCAGAAGTCAATTTAGAAAAATCAAAATTTAAATTAGGAGGGCCGCAGGGAGAAAACTCCAGGTGAGGTCTCGTGGTTGGCACTGCGTTACTAATAAGTGAGTGTAAGTACAAATCCGAGATCCCACCGCTGAAACACCAATTATGTTGGACCTAGTTTACCCAAGTCTACATAAGGTAGCTTGGCACAGTAGTGGCTACAGCTAACTCAAGGCGTTGGTTAAGTACTTACAAGTCTCACTCACAGTAACTCAGTGATGAACCACTAAAACAGAAGACACAACACCAATGTTTGGAAAAATACCGTTACCTTTATAAAAATAATATGACTCTTTGGATTCAATTTATACAGGATACGACATCAGTTACTCTTAGGAATAATCATTACACTTTTGTCTGCGAAAAACAATACATGTCACTCCTCTTTGCTGTGGAGAAATTACAGTATAACACATCTATTGTCAAGGATTCAGTAATGAGTAAAGGAAACTCTTTTGGTATTAACAGGATCCTATAAGGTTCACACTAAGCAGGGTTACTTTACATTAATACACAATGTCAGCAATACTTCACCAATTGAACCTGCCAATTCACTGGTTATTCTATCACATACAGGGCTATGATCTCTTTCCCCTTATCTACTATGTCATAGTTTAGAATTAAAGATGACCAAAAATGATCAGGGCCCCCCCTGTTTGACGCTAGAACTGGTAAGGTTTCTTTTAACTTTACTCACTAGTGCCCAGCACTTTCCTTCCTCACCCCCACTCTCCTTACTGTCTTAGTGGCAGGTACGCCACAGTCCACAGGTCTCTAGATGGTACCCGACTCCTGGGCTTCCCCAACCAGCTGCTTTCCTGTTGCTGGCGTGGGGGGGAAAAACTTGTTGACTTCCTCAGCCCCAAGCGCGCTTCCACTTAACAGCGCTGGGCAAGGGGGCCTTGTTACAGATCAGCGCGATGACTCGTTTATTAGCAGGGCGCTAGGGGAAGGGGGCCGGTCAGTCTTCTTCTCTTCAGGCACTGGCTCCACCGTTAGCGCTCGAGCGCAGGGGATTAATGCAGCCGAGGCGGCGCTCCGGGAATCCTTCCGGCGCCTCCTCAGACAAGCCGATGATCGCGCTGAACCTCTGGGCATGCGCGTTGCTCCTCGATGGCTCCGCCTCCGCTCCAACCTCCTCTAGCGGCCGCTGCTCACCTTAGGGTCGCTACTCTCCTGGGCCTGCCTCCGCAGCAGTGAACTCGCGGGGGACATGCGCGGAAGCGCTTTCTTAGTCAATTACCGCGGCCGGTGCCCCCGGGGTCCCACAGCCGATCGTAGCAGCGCCGCTGCTCCTCCTCAGTCACTTCCCACTCCGGCTTCTCAGGAAGGATGTGCACACACTGCGCCCTCGCTCCTCAGGTCACAACAGGCTCCACGGTTCCCCGACCTCACCAGGGCACGTCAAGGGGTCCACAGCTGTTTCGTCACACTGGTAGGCGCAGCGCTGGGCAGGGGATGTGGGAATGATCTTCAGACAGAGTGTCCTGTCAGCTTCCACTGGGGTGCAGGTTGAGAAGGGTCTCCCTTCACACTCAGGTGGCTGTTCTTCTCAGCAATTGTTGTATGGGGAGGGATTGGTCAGAGGCTGAAGGGGGAACAACCCTCTGAAGAAACTGTCAGCCTCAGAGACAAACTAGCTGCTCTCAGTGTGTCCACCTCCTCTCACCACTGCCTCACTCCTCCACTCTTGGGTCAGCACAAAATGGCTGCTGGTCACTGGCCTTATATAGGGTGGCCTGAGACCTGCAGAAGTCTCTAGTCAATTCTAGAAAGTTCCCTAATGTTATCCTATGGACCTGTCCTCCAATAGTGTCCGTTATGGCAGTTGGTGGACACCATCTTAGGTTTCTGGAGATCCCTAGATTTTCAAGGGGGCTGACTAGGCCTCACAGGTTATGAGGGAAAAATGGCGTCATCGCCAAGGAACACCTAGCCCCCTGACAGCATTAAAAAATTCCTGATGGACATATGTAAAAATAAAAATAGAAACTCTGGGAGGCTAAGGGGGACAAAAATAAATAATAATGGTTAGAGTCTCTCCAGAAGCAGACAGGTCTAACAGCAGCCAATAACAATTCAATTACCTTAAAACAGTCACATTTTTCCTATTTAAATGAACTCTTCATGGTTTCGACATCTGTGTTCATGCCTTTGCTATATGTGCAGAGTAAACCTCTCCAAAAGGCAGTAGAGGGCTGTATACGGTTAAAGTTCATCATACAGTCAGTGACCAATAGGAGAAGTAGCTGGTTTGTAGACTAGTAATACATTGTGATGTAGTATTCTCTAAAGAGGTGCGTCTTCAACTCTTTCCTAAATTGGAGCAGTATTGGAGTGGTTCTGATGGATACAGGGATATTGTTCCAGATATGTTCCCTTTCCATCTACGTCTACCTCTTATTCTGCAGCACCTTCTGTGAGGATTAGAAGAATTCCAGCACCATGGTTCGTGCAGGAATAGTTGGTCATTCTTTTGTCCACTGGGCTCATGGGTATGTGAGATTGTAAAGTGTTGACAAGGATATAGGGTTGCTTAATGAGGGCATATAATAGATTGGTGTCTATGGAATGAAATAGCATCAATTTCTGCCCTTGGTGGAAAGCATTCCGACATCTGAGTAACAATGTGTAATGGTTGTGCTTTGCATATGCTATGATTTAGGCTCAGTTGCCTTATCATTCGAAATGAAGGAAACCTTTGGACAGTTGACGCAACTCTTCCCCCACACACAGCGTTTGTTTTTTGGAGCATCAGTCAAAGGCAGACGTGGACATGGTTCAACCACTTTTGTTCACAAATAGACAATTTCAGAAACAAGTCAACAATGTAATTTCCGCAAACCTCCAGGAACATGTTATGGGGTATAGTATAGCTACAACAGTAACATCTAGTTTAACATGCCTAGAATTTTCTTAAGAGATGCAGTGAATTTGTTAGCAGAAAAAGGGTGGGGGGTGGGGGGGCGGCGCTAGTGAGCCAGGCCCTGAGGTGGCCACCTCCTATGTGAGGCTCTGCCAAATGGGCTAATAATCTGTTGTTAATCCGCCAATCTCCTAACCTCTGTCAATTTGACCACTGCATCTCTGGGGGAGAGGTGTCCTTGAGGGGCTGGGCTACAAGTGTACTATTTTTGAACACCCTGCTGCCTGGAGATAGAGATGAGAGGTGCACTGCCCGGAATATACCAGTCTTGAGTTGTGAGAGATCTGCCCCAACACCAGCGGGGTAAAGCCATGCGTACCAACCCGAGCACGAATGAGGATCTAAGCACTGCCCAGAAGAGGCAGGCTGTCAGCTGTTGAGCTGAAGCGCTGCCGTAGATCTAGTGGAGTGCAGAAGTGTCTGGGCCTAGTAGCTTATGGGTGAGGCCTGACTGGGGTGGCCTTGCCATTTGAATTGACTGGCTCAGAGCCCTGCCCCCCCCCCCCCCCCCCCCCACCGGATGACTATAACTGTGACTGTAGACCTGCCTGTATGAGTGGGAACTGGGATTGGAGAGATGATGGCCAACTGATCTGAGCTGCTAGGGGGAGGGCTGCCCCTGCTGACCCTTCCAGGCTGGGTACGTCCTTCTCTAATTTCTGAAGCTCACAGAGGGTTAGTTACCAGGCGGTGGCTGCATGGAGAGGCAGTCTGCTTGTTCCCCCAGGGGTGAGGCGGGACTGTTTGAGTTTCACTAGAATGCCCCTTGCTGTGAGAAGGGTGCTGAGGAAGGGGAGGCCCTCCCAGATTGCCTTGAGACACTGGTGCTGGACCACTGCGTGGCTTGGCTCCACTTGGGACCTTGGCCTCTCTCTTTACCTGGAGGTAACACCTAGAACAAGAGTCCCTGCTGGCTGTGTGTGAATCACACTGAGTGGGAATACTGAGTGGGGCCTGCCCTGGCCTGCAGGTGCCCTCATACTGACTTCTGCGTGAAAGAGGGGGATAAAAGGCCCCAGTCCCTTACTAACCGTATTTTTGAGTGGAACACGAGTGAAGTATTTGTCCTTGACAGCGGGGGACCCCTATCCCACTGGCAACAAGAAAGTTCCAAGAGAGTGCCAGGACAAATTCAAAGACTTTGTGGTTCAACACGGAAAAATTGCAAAAGACGAATGATCATGTGCATTTTTTTTATATGCAGTGTTTTTAAACTGAGACTTCCTCTCAGGTGAGTAGCAAGAGGTAACAGCCAACACGTGTTTCGCCCTCTTTACATGGCCCTCTGGCTTGGGGCTTCCTCAGGGCTGTGCATTTACAAGTGAGAACATGCAGTATTTACAGTGCAAGGTATTGCAACAAAGTATTACAAAAATTGTTACGACACATAATTATAGAAGGTGCATTGTCGATATGGTTTTGAAAGAAATTGATTGATTTTAGACATAGCGTAAAATGCCAATAGGGTATATCATAGTGGATAGTCATAAAACACATATGTCCGTATGCCGTTGATTACAGTTTCAAACCAACAGGAATTAAAAAGTAGTGCATAGTATTAAAAAAAGATGGTTTATGGGGTATTAAAAATGAGTCAAAGTATGACCGAGTGGACAGGATATGGATGTGGAGATGAGCAGAGAACAGGGTAAGGAAGAGACAGTCAAGGAGAGATGCGAAATGCACAACGTAAATACGGCATGTACATAAAGGAAGGAAAAGACCGTGTCAGTACAGGGATAAAATGGCAGTATGCATGCAAGGCGACACATATTTGCATAAAGTAGCAAATATATATACAGTACGAAATCAGAAATTGCAAATCATCAAGAAAAAGGGGGTGGAAGTATATCTACATAATCCCGTAGAAATTCAGGTCCAAAGGTCCGGTACCACGGTGGATGGATATAGAAGAGGGATTAAAAGGTGGAATTATTTAGCTAAAGTATGTTGATCAGAGTAGGGTGATGGGAGGGAATGGACCCCGGCAGTATCTTGCAATTGGTATAGCAGTTTAAACCTGCATGTCTTGTGAACTATGTAAGGATTGAGGCGATTGAAGGCACATGTGTTATAACGTCTTATAACATGTGGTCATGCATAGACTACTGGCTGATTTCAAAGGATGTTGGAACTTCGATACAGGTAGTAGACCACAAACCTGAACGTGACTGATCTTAAACTTGAATCTCTGGTGTATATGGAGCAATTGGAGTCGTCGCAGAAGTGGGAGAGAGGCTGTTCTGGGTGGCAATATTAAGGACTAGTCGGGCTGCAGTATTTTGGCTCACCTGAAGCTCATTCAGTAAAGATTCATTTGCTGCAGCTAGCAGCGTATTACTGTAGTCCAGACGACTTGATCACCAGAGCCTGAATCAGAGTTTTTCGTACCGATAGAGGGAGGAGTAGACCTTATTGAGAGTTTAATCCAAACGTACACCCAACTCTGGTGGCCACCTTTCTGAGGACCACATGATTTGAGCATTGTCAATAAGCATATCCTCTGTCTTACTAGCTTTCAGTTGAAGAAAATGTTCTGTCATCCAACCTGAGACCCCCTCAAATTCCTTCTGAGAAAAGAGATTTTGTAGAAGTAGTTCTATTGTCATAAAAGAAGTTTGGTGTCATTGGTTTATGAAAAGGGGGGTAAACCCTAAATCTCAAACAATCTTGGTGACGGGAGCCACATATACATTGAATAGAGTAGGGCTGAAAGAAGAGCCCTGTGGCACACCCTCAGTAAACTCAGTAGTGCGAGAGCGAAAAGAACCCAAGGTAATGGTCTGTGTATGTTGATTTAGGAAACTAGAAAACCATTGTAAAGCTAGTCCACAGATCCCTACCTCCTTCAATCTTTGGAGTGGTGTATGATGTGCTATAGTCTTTAGAGCCAAAATTTAGCCTGAAATTGTTTAATTCTTCATAATTAATGCTAAAAGCATTCAGTCCCTAGGTGTGCTATGGGAGGCCTTCAAAGCCTGCATTAATGAAGTTCGTGGAGCTAGTGGTGCAGAGAGATTTGTGGGCCTGCCAATGCCATCTGAAGCGGGAGCTGCAGATAATGGAGGCCCAAAACCTCCTCTCCAATGATATGCAGATACTGTCCTAGTTTCTTTGAAAAATGCTGTAATACCATGATAACACGGAGAGGGAAACCCATTACTTGCACAAGGAGGCGGCTGCACAAAGGTATGGGGAGGGAGACAAGGCGTGGAAGACCCTCTGCTCAAGAAAAATCATTGCAGTTCCGACCTCACTGCCCTTTTAAATGAGGAAGGCGAGCACTATTGCTCCACAATTGATATCATGCTAGCAATGGTGACCTACCACCCTGCGAAACCACAATCCAGCCTCACAGCCGCTCCAGAAGAGATGATGGAATATTTTGACACTATCCAACTGCTGCGGCTAGTTGAGACAATACCTGGATGTCCTGTTTGATGTTAAGGATATTGCCCGTGCCACCCAGAGCATGCCTAGAGGCAAGGCTACAGAACAAGCTGGCCTCACGACTCAGTTTTTTAAAAAGCATGCTGAAAACCTAGCCATGCATCTGAAATCCATGTTTGAGGAAGCTAAGACCACTGGAGTGCTTCCCAGTTGGCTACAGAGGGGATGCTGTTCATTCTACTCAAACTTGACAAAACTGCTAACCACTGTGACTCATATCATCTGTTGATAATGATTAACTTTGACAATAAAATCCTGGCCAGACTCAGCGCAGATAGATTACTCACTCTCCACCCAGGTATCATCCAGCCGAACCAGTCTGAGTTTGTGACAGGTAGATCCGCAACACATAATCTGCACACCCTGTTTGCTGTGCTCCACTTGCTCCTGCCTGAGTTGCTCCTGCCTAACCTTCAGACTGTGGCTGTCCTTCTAGATGCCAATAAAGGCTATAACTCACTAGAGTGATTGTAGCTATCGTCTTAGCCTAGGCAAATGGGGCTTAGTCCTGACTTTCTCCAGTGGATTTGACGGCTATGCTACCAGCCACCGGCACTTATACGAGTTAACAGCCTGAACGGTCTGCCTTCCTGATTAGTAGGGGCACCCCGAAGGGGTGCCCGCACTCTCTGCTCCTATATAAATAGCTATGGAGCCCCTGGGAACTCAATTGAACATCACCATGCTGAGCATGGGCTAAGTTTCACCTTACGGGGACTTGTATTCTCGATGTACGCTAATGACATCACTGTATACATCAGAGAGCCATAGGCCAACTTGACACCCATTTTGCACAAATTCATTATGTTTGGTTGCCTGATCAGGATTACAATTAACTGGACCACATTCGCCATCTTTCCCATGTCACATCATGGTTTGGTACAGACTATCCCTGGGGTGGGCTGGCTCCACAATAAAATATCTGGAAATTTGGGTCAATAGAGGAACTCTGGTGGGGAAACTATAACAAAGCAGTCACCTGGCTGGAGGAGCAGATCACAAACTGGACCATGCAGCCATTATCTATCGCTAGGACGGTCATGATTGCCAAGATCGTAGTCTTGCCCAAAATCCTGTATCTCTTTGTTAATATCCATTTGCCACTAACGTAGACATTACTGGACCACCTCCGATCCCACCTAATTAGTCTCTATGAGGGTGAAAGACGACCACTGCTAGCATCTGAGGTACTGACTGTGCCGCTTGAAAAGGGAGGTAAATGTGCCCTAGATATGAAACTCTATTATTATTGTGCCCTGGCACAATCTGCACAAAAGTGGTTTCTCCCAACGCCCTCCCTGACGGACATCGTGGTAGAGACAGGTAATGCTGCCACCTGTATATTGAACACTGACTTTTGTGTCCCCCTGATGAGCCCAAGGGGAGAGGTTGACACAGTGGGTTACACGGTGCATGAGTGGGATGGACTCTGCAACAGTGCTTGTCTCCCCTCGCTTTATTTGCCAACCTTACAGCTGGTGTGAAATCCAACTTTGCCCCTCACAATGGCCAAGCAGGCCTGCCGACAGTTTGAGCGTTTGAAATTGAAAGTCGTGGGGGACCTTTACCCCAACAAAACCTTTATTGAGCTGCAGACCCACAATCTGCCATTGATTGCACACCTCATAACACCTTTTGTATTATCAGCTACGTGGCATTTGCAGACACACATGCAATATCTTTCCTCAGGAGCTTGCTAGGATCCCAGCACTTGACACCCTTTTGACATCTCTCTTCCCAGGAGCTTGATAACATGACTCTACTCCATTATGCAGGCCACGGGTCCTGTTGCCGAGCCGAAGAAGTGCCTTGAGTTCCAGAAGGAGCTTGGCATTGATATACCTGACCCAAATGGAACCACTGTTGGGCACTCATTGGTGTATTATCCCCAACTAGAGGCTCCTCCTCTTACACTTTAAATTTGTGCACATACTGTTCTGCACACCTCTTCAACTATTTAAAATTAATGTTGTGGATAATACAAGCTGCTTGCGGTGTACTGCAGAATACGTTGGGTTTCTACACTTAGCTTGGCAGTGCCCAAATAGCAGCCTACTGGGATTGTGTGTTTAGTGTATTGAAGAAGTGTGCTCCGCTGTGCTACCTAGATTGCGTATATGTTGTCTCTGTTGGGGTATACTGAGGAGTTCCCATCAAGTGTGTGTGTACACTCACTTCCATGATGTTAGTGCTGGCAAAGAGATGCGTAGCTATGCACTGGGGAATACTGTGCTGTACTTCAACTGGAATGCGAGATCAAGGACATTACATAATGCCAGGAACAACTGCCAGAGTACTGGCTGTTAATATTTTTTTTTACAAAAAAGAAAAGCTGTCAGGTTGTAGGAGACTGCACTACCTGGATCAGTCAAGTGGTATAGTATTATTTGCCCGCCTCAAATGATCAGCTGTCCCTTGATCATAAATATAAACATGTATACAGGATGGGTGAGAAGCAATACGATTTAATGGCAAGTAAACAGATGCTGCATATAGAAGTTAGCAAACAAAAACAAGTTGTTGGCAGAGAGTAGGGGTGGGCGTAGTGTGCGTAGTGGGGCTACGTGAAGCTCCGCGAAGTGGGGAGGAAGCTACACCCACCCACACACTTCACGTAGCCCCACTATGCACCACCCGCCTCCCTCCTGCCCTCTTCTTCATGCCTAAACAGAGTAAAAGTAATGATAAAGGACTTACCTGGCATGCGGAGTCCCGGGGCTCCCTCTTCCTTCTGTCGCGCCAACTTCTTCAAGACGAATGCGCGGGCGCCTGCGCATGCGCATTCGGCTGCAGATAGGTCAAGGAGGATGAGGGCAGTGGAGTGGCCTTTGTCCAAGAGGGTGCGGTTTTCGTCTGTGGCATCTCATAGGGTGGTCTTGGTGCTGTGGTGCTTCGGAATGTGAATTGAGAGGGGGAGAGGCCGGCGTTCTCTTCGATGAATCGTTTCAGTTCCCTGTTGACAGCTTTCTCTGCCACTTTGACTGTGAAGAGGAGGAGCGAGATGGGCCGGTAGTTCTTGAGGTCAGAGGGGTCGACAGTGGGCTTCTTGTGCAGTCGTCTGGGAAGGTACCTGTTGTGAAGGTGGTGTTGATGGTACGTTGTAGTTCAGGTGCACTGGTGACCGTGGCTCTTTGGTAGATGTGCGGGAGGAAGGGGTCGATGGAGGCCCCGGAGTAGATGACTTTCATGGTAGTGTCGGTATTCTCGGTCATGATTGGTGTCCAGTCGAAGATGATGGGCAGGTTGGTGTCTCCGGGGGGCCGGGGGTGGTGTGTCGTGGGAGGTCAACAAAGTTGTAGAGTGTTCTGATATTAAGGTGGAAGTAGGTTCCAAGCTTGTCGCAAAGGTCCTGGGATGGAGCGTTGTATGTGGCCTCGCTGTGTGGGTTGGTGAATCCCTGTGAAGAGTTTCTTGGAGTTGGCGAGGATTTTGTTGTGGATGAAGTTCTTTTTGGTTGTTCTGATTTGGGTGTGGTAGTACGTCATGGCGTTCTTGTAGGTGGAATAGTTGTCGGTTGTCTTGGTGTTCCTCCAATTCTTCTCCAGTCGTCTGCAGTTGCGTCTGGCTTCTTGGAGGTCTGTGGTGAACCAGGGGGCTTTTGAGGGGGCGCTGTTTGCCGGGGTTGCGTAGCGGGGCAAGCTAATCTGCACATTTGGAAATCCAAGTGTGGAGTTCTCTGGCTCCGATGTTTGCGTTGGATGCCCAGTTGTGGTTGTCATGGGTGAGGGTAGCGTTCAGTTGCTCCTTGGTGACCTCGCTCCAGTTCCTTCGTGGTGGGCGGGGGGCTGGTTTAGGTGCCTTGGGTGTGAAGTGAAAGTAGTGGTGGTCGGTCCATGGAGGTTTCGTTGTGTGGCTGAAGTGAACGCTGTTACCTCAGCGAAGATGAGATAGACGGTGTGTCCTGCTCTGTGTGTTGGTGTGGTTACGAGTTGGTTGATTCCGATTTTGGCGAGGTTGTCATGGAGGATGGTGGAGTTGTGGTCGCTGGGGTTGTCGAGGTAGAAGTTGAGGTCTCCAATGAGTATTTAATTCATTTATGCGATGGCGTGGGGTGCAATGAAGTCGGTGATGGTGGTGGCGAAGGGTTTCTGGGGGATGGGGGGGCTGTAGATCGTCAGAGTGTGGTGCTGGGGCTGGTCCGGATGAAGAAGTGCAGGTGTTCCGCAGATGGTGCTCCTGTGGGCGATGGTGAGGCCTCCTCCCGGGCAATTGGGGCAATCCTTTCTCTGGGTCTTGTGCCCGTCCAGAATGGTGGTGTTGATGTCAGGGGCGGAGGCGGCATTGGTCCAGGTCTCCATGAAGAAGGCGATGTCAGGTGAGAGAGAGTTAAGTAGGTTCCAGATTTCCATGACGTATTTGTATATGGAGCGCACATTGAGGAGGAGGCATTTGAGGGTGTCCTTGGTGCTGGTGTTGGCGGTGTCAAAGGCCAGGGTGGTGATGAAGGTCCGGCAGCAGTGGAGGCAGGAGAACTGGCTGTGGGTCGTATTCGGTGAGGCCTGTTGACAGTCTCTGTGGGTTTCAGGGTTGAGTGCGAGGAGGGCGACAGGGTCATAGTAGTGGGGGGTGGCCTACCAGGTTTTCTGGCACTGGCCGCAGTAGGATGCGGAGGGGCGCAGACAGCCTCCATTAAGTAGGGAAGGGAACATGCAGCTGTGAGGCGGGAGCTGGGGCAGTAACGGCCGGAAATCGTAGGCAGAACTACCAAACAACCACGGATGAGCACAGATTACAGAGGATGAAAAACAAGCACGAGCAAGACCTCTGACCCAGGGAGGGGTGAGGAAACATGCAGCTGTGAGGCGGAAGCGGGGACGGCGGGAAAGCGTAGGCAGAATGACCAGACATCCACGGATGGGCACAGCTTACAGAGGATGAAAACAGTATGTGGGTAGAATGCAAGGAAACAAATGGCACAATAAACACAAGTGGGGAACAAATGGCAAAATAAACTCAAGTGAGGAACAGAAAATACAGGTACTATGATGGCGCAAACCAGGAGAGGGGGCAAGCACAATTACAAGATACAAGCGAGGTGGGCACTCAGTGCCGGGTGATCTTGAACCCTACCTGGGTTGGGCCAAGGATCTGCAGCAGTGAGCAGAGCACAGCGGAGCCAAAGAGGAGAGAGCAGGCCTCAGACTGGGGTTAGTGGTCTTGCTCGACATATAGATAAGCCTGATAGTCAATAAAGGCAGCCTAGTAATAAAGATAAAAATCAGACAGGGCCAAATCCCCCTGCTCTTTGCTTAATTGAATGATGGTCAAATTGATACGCGAACACTGTTGTTTTCATATCAACTTTCTAATTAAGCAATCAATCTCCTTAAAATAGTTCTTCCTGAGCTTAATCAGGACATCAGAGAATAAAAATAAAGTTTGGATCAACATTTTATTTAAGGCAACTTGACCTATAATTAATAAGGGTAGAAAATGCCATTGCTCTAACAATCTCTTAACTTTAAACAGTGTTGGACGATAATTTAACTTGTAAAGATCTAAAATATTTAGAGTTTCAAGCACCCCAAGATATTTATTTTGGAGAGTACTCTCCCACTGACCCCTAACTGCAATAGGGAGATCCTCCTTCAGACCATTAAAAAAAGAATTTCTGACTTTTTGTGATTACATTTATCACCCTAAATTGAAGTAAATTATTTAAATCTGTAGAGGGTTCTTTGAATATTAACTTTTGTTGCATCCTGATACAAAATAATGTTGTGTCAGCAAAATTTTGAGCTGAGACACACCTATAACTGGAGGTAGAATTAAATCAGAATGTTGTAAAAAATAGCCAGTGGCTCAATAAAAAATGTAACTAAAACCTGTGAGAGGGGGCAACCTTGATATGTCCCCTGAGACATATTATTACTACCTACATCACATGAGTTAATTCTGATAATAGCTACCGCCCCTAAATACAAATTCTTCAAACATTTTAAAAATTGGTCAGAAAAACCAAACTTTCTATCTCAAATAGTGCTGCCTAACAGGTCAAGGCTTTTTCCACATCAACCATAATTATAGGCACTCTAGTTTTATTGGTTGCAAAATAATCTATGATCTGAAGCAAATAGTTAGTATTAATCACCATTGACCTGTGAGCAAGAAAAACGGTCTGATCACCATGAATACATTTCTGGGTAACAAGAGATAAACGGGTTGCTAAGAGTTTTATTTAAAGTTTGTAGTCTGCATTTAGCAAACTAATCAGCCTATAAGAATTAGGATTAAGAGACTTTTTTTAAGCTTAATACATTCATTAAGTGATGTAGAAATAGACCACCCGGCAATTATTTGATAAAAAAGTTTAATATTGAAATCTTGAAAGAGCAAGGTAAATTCTTTATAAACGTCAATTGGAATACATCAGTGCCTCCTGCCTAGGTGTTAGCCATGGAAGTCGAGGCCTTTAATTATACTATCTTGCTCGGGCGAGAGCTGTGGAATCGGAATTGGAGCAAGACATTTTAAGATGGCATCCTCTAATGCCTCAGTGGGAACTTGTTAGATTGCAGAATAATCATCACAATAGATCCTTTGTATAGCATCTCTACAAGAAGCAATAGAAGTAGAGACTGGGGCCATACCTTGATAAGCCTTCACCTTGATTATCCTATGAAGCATTGGCTCTAGATTTTAGAGACCATGCCAAAACATGACCCACATGTTCACTCTCCTCATACACACTCAGAAATTCAGTTCTCTCATTAACCACTTCCTCTTTTAAGAAGAAGTCACAAAGCTTTTGCTTGGTCAGCTGTAACATTTTACTGGGAAAAGGAGAGCATGCTCGTAACCTCATCCTAATTTCCTTCCACTATGTTATCTTGCATTTTTGAATCTGAGTTATTGTTGGCCCTGAAAAGGTCTTCTAGAAAAATCTCAAATATTGTTTTTCCAGCTCTCATCCAATTGAAGAGATGTATCAAAGTACCTTCTGATACCGCTAGCCTTGGTCAAACTAGCCTAAACCTGGACAGAGACTATTGAATGATCGGAAAAGCTATTCCCCATAATCTGCAAGTCTAGCCAGATAAACGAAAAAGAGATTTAAAAAAATCAATATGTGATGCCGACTTAAAATGCTTCAAAAAGCAAGTAAACTGCATAGAATCAGAATTCACAGTGTGCTGTGAGTCCAACAACCCATAATCTTCCTTAAGCCTCTCCATGAAATCTGCTGACTTTTATCATTTGAATTTTAGCTGTCTTTTATCCATTCAAGATGCATCTACCACAGTGTTCTGAAGCAAATTAAAATCTCCCCCATAATGAACTATCCCCTTGCCTACATCAAAACTGGATACACTTGTTTTAAAGGCAGAGTATCGTCCTCTGTTGGGAATAGTAATTCAAGAGCTTTGAATCTAAGCATTCTCCAACCCAGAGCCATCACCCATGGTTACCTCTCTTAATATGCACTATTTCCCAATTGAGGGAGACAGAACTGGTCCCACGGAGACAGAACTGGTCCCACGGATTACAGCTCATAATCAGATTGCCGATCCCATAGTGATTTAGACATGGATTTGACGGCTTGCACTCACTGCACTCCCGAATTAAGGCTACACCGAGCGCCCCATTTTACAATTTGGATGAATCATTATGTTTGACATAAAGTGAGCTTCCGGCCCCCCACCACGCACATGCGGCGGGTGACTCAACCACCTATACCCAGGTTGCCTTTCACTATCCCCGTCCTGAAGAAGATCCGCACGGCCGAGGCCCCGAGATTCCCTTGTGCCCTAAGACGGATCGAAACGTCAACGCCCTTGATTAGGCCTAGACTTCCTTATGTGAACCTTATTGTGCGAATTTGGAATTTAATCCTGTATTTGTGCAAACAATGTTATTAACGCTGTATCGTATGTGGAGCTAGGCTGTATACGACGGTGATTGACAACCGAACATATTGTTATTTAACAAAAGTATAGAAAAGTTCCTTCTCTTCTATGCCACCGAATTTCCTTCTTTTTCAATGACTCACACTGAGCACCTCTCCTTTACGCACGCCCCCCTCTGGAGCAACCTTTTTCTTTACTTTTTTGAAAATACCTGAATGATATTTGACAAAATTCACCGGAAACTGAATACATTAAACTAATTGGTGAATACTAAAATTGTTTGGTTTGTTGCTGTCTGAATATGACATTTTGATGTTTGAACTATTGACTAATGTGTAAGGAGTTTGGTGAAACAACTTTGCAAAAAACTCCGTTGTACTTTGACAAATTATCCGTATGAACGCTATTTGACTCACAGCCTTGTTTGAACTAGGTTCTAGGACCATTGTCTTTGATACCACTAAGTACCCAGGTCCAGGACCATTTTCTGGGTAAACCCCATTTTTTGAAATGAGGATGACTTTACAGCATGTTCGGGTGGTTGCTTGCTGCATCTTCGGAAAAGCCTTCTCTTTTGACACTCAGCTCGTCTCTATCCGTATGTGGCTCATCTTCCTATTTCTCTCACATATCTACTCTGTTTTATGCTCCATTTTATGCTTTGTAGCAGTGAGTAACACCAGCACCAACTTTCATGCTACTGGAAACCTGTTTTTTCTGTGCATTTGACTTGTGTGGGAGTTCTGGCAACCGGGGGGCAGTCTGACTTATGAAGCCTAATTCATATAAGAGGTCCCCTGGAAAGCTAAAAACCTCTTTGAATCTTAATACAAGAATCATCCAGGAATATCAGGGCGGGCAAATTTAGAGAGAGTAACCTCCCAAGAGACTCGCACTTTTTGGTTCAATTTTGGGGTATTGCCAGTAGAGGAGTCCTCAGGAAATGCTGTACATGGAAAAGCTGATATGATTTCTGACACTTTGAGTTTAGGGGTGATGAGTGCTGTCTTGAAGGAAGTGGAGGGAGCCCTCTCTTAGGCACAACTGTTGGAGCGAGACTCTACATGCACTGGCTCTGGTTTAGGGTCTGCCTCCTTGATACTGTACACTCAGGCATCGGCCGGGGTTATTGAAGTATCTTAAGTGAATTATTTAAGCCAATATTTAAGGCCTCATAACAACAACAAGATATGAAAGCTAGTACTAAGAAGGGAAAACGTTTTAGAGGCCGTTTAGATTAAGGGGAATCAATTTAGTATTACCTGGTGCAAAGAGGAAGTGAGGGCCAAGTCAGCTTAAAGGGCATGAATCTGATGTAATTGAGAACGATGCAACTGTTTCCGAACCATTAAATTCTTCCTTAACTTCTGTTTTGAAACTGGCAGTTTCTATGGGGGATACTGAAAACTCTCATCCGAATGACACTTCAGTTAATCAAAGGTTTGCAAACGTTTGTAGATGATCCCGGGAAAGAACTTTCTGCTGAGAGTAAAATTAGACTAGTTGGAAAATAGTTCAAGACGTTCAAACTTAAGGTTTGTTGGCATCCCGCAGGGCAAGGAGGCCTGTTTTAATACCCAAATTGAGACTTTGATTTTAAAAACATGTGCTCACCAATCACCCAACCCTCAAAGGATCTGTCAATTATTCGGGCCCATCAGGGCCCTTTTCACTCATCTCCGAATGTGCAGCAGCCACAAACAAGTTTGGTTAACTTTTCAGATTAAAGGGTCAAGGAACAGATTCTATCTAGGGCAGTTCAGCAGAAGGCATTTGTATTGGATATTTTCTGACATTGCGGCAGCTCGCCGTAGGAAAGAGGTCAGTGACATAATTGGCTTGTTTAGAGCATTCGGAGCTTAAGCTCTTATTTTTCAGTAATCTAACCTAAAAGTGCTTATTAAGGGTAGCTTTTGGGTGCTTTCCTCAGGTACTAATAATTTACCAAAACAGGTCCAGACAAACTCATTTTAAGGAGCTATTGATTTTGGGTTTATTTTCATTTCGGGGGTGAGGGTCACCATCCAGAACGCCTCTGCACGACTCCTTCTGGACTCCCCCGACACAGCCACATCTCTGGACACCTGAGAGACCTGCACTGGCTCCCCAGCAGCAAGAGAATCACGTTCCGTCTCCTCACCCACGCACACAAGGCCCTCCACGACCTGGGCCACAGGTACCTCAACAACCGCCTGACCTTCTACACTCCCACCCGCCAGCTTCGATCGACCAGCCACACCCTCGCCGCTGTTCCACGCATTCGAAGAGCCACCATGGGAGGAAGATCCTTCTCCTACCTGGCAGCCAAGACCTGGAACTCCCTCCCCATCCACCTCCGTCTTACCCAAGACCACCTCTCCTTCAGGAAGCAACCCAAGACCTGGTTGTTCGAGCAGTAGCGGACCCCTCTCCCCCAAGCGCCTTGAGACCCTTCGGGTGAGTAGCGCACTATACAAATTTCTTGATTGAATTTCTTGATTGATTGATTGAGGGTGGGTTGGGTTCATCATAGTCTACGGTGCCACACCAGGGTACCCATCAAGCAGGGGGTGAAGGGCACATGAGGGTGTTGATGGGGGACTTACCTCTGGGGTAGAAGGGAGTTTGGGCTTTGGGAATGGATTTATGGTGTTTGGTAGGTGGTGGGTTTGGAAGATTGGTTAGTCAGGGTAATGGTTGAGGTCAGCATGCACTAGGACATGTATAGATAAAAATGGTGGTACTAGTTTGCTCAAGTGCTTATGTGCTATGAAAGTACAATGTGAAGTATTTGTATACGTATGTTTGCTATTTGGAATGGTGGTATTAGATAATGTGATTACCAGTAAAATAGCATGTTAAGGAAATTGGCAAAAATACTTGGAAACCGTCAGTTGGTTAAGAGTACTCCACACCAGTGTAATTTTCTGGCTCGAGGCACATTTAAAGTCAAATACTCCTAAATAAACTTCCCCCTTTGTTTCTCTGATGCTATCGTTTCATCTGCCAGAATGGCATGTTATGGAATAACTATTATTTTTTTAATGTTAAATTATGCCTTACCATCAGATCATTGATAATGACCACATATGGGAAATGTCACCTCCAGTTGTTACAAATATGGATATCATTATTACTAATGTACTGTAAAGCTGTACATTGTATTGACCTAGAGATGTAAATGTTGTACAGTTGAGTATTACCTAATTAAAACTCTTTTATAATTAAAAATAATTATTACAAAAGGGAATAGGGGCTTCCTTAGCAAGATGAAGGGATATATACAGATCTATTTATAACTACACAAAATACATCTAGAAGTCAAAGGCTATTATAACAGCCACCTATTCTTTTTAAATATGGTTTGTTATTGTAATAAAAGGAATTCCATGCAATTTTTTGGAGCTGCAGATTGTCTGTTTCCCAATATTTCCATTGAAGATCCTCCGATCCTATACATTGCAAAAAAAAATAATAAATAACCATGTGCCAATAATCCCATAACAATTAATACCTAAGCATAGCGTCTGTTTTGGAGCAAGGCCCTGCACCCCAAACCTCCATGGGCATTTGACACGGTGCTGTGCAACAAGTTACTTACCTTCGGTAGCATATTATCTATTATAGAAATTATCTAGCTGCTGATTCCTTACAGATATATACAAGCCTCCACGCTCTGCGGATGTTTTTATAGAGCTAAGATTGCTCCCTTTTTGGGGCCTTAGTTAGGATACGCACTAGTCGGTTCACTTCATGGCTCTGCGCTTCTGGCATGGTAAGTCGTGAAAATTAAATAATGTAGGCGTGCCTGGGTTGCACTTGTACAGGTGACCGCAATGTCACATCTGGTGCTAGTGACTTCACACAGCACCAAACTGAGCCACCTGACGGTGTGCATGGGTACTGCTCACGCAAAAAGTTTCCGGATCCAGTCTGCTGCCTGGGAAATCCAAAGGAAAGAAATCTGCAGCTAGACATTGTCTCTACCAGATAATGTGTTACTGAAGGTAAGTAACTTGTTTGTCAACACCCTTTTAAACAACTTTAACAGTTTTTTAGAAAGCTATGTGACTATCCACGCCCCAATTAAAAAGTGCAGATCAAAGCCTTCAGAATCCAGGTATTCTAAAGAACTTGCCGCCAATAAACAATCTATACTACACCAGGAAAGAAAATGGAGAAAAAAACAGAACTCCAGATGACCTCTTGATACTGAAGTTCCTCCAGGAACACACAGACAGCTTATCACAACAGCCAAAGCAAAGTACTGTACCAACACCATCAAAGGATCCACGAACAGAAGCAGACGCTATTCAAGATAATCAATCACTGCATCAACCCCTGACAAAGCCAGCTGTAACTCAAGCCCAAAAAGTGCAATGACATTAGCCTCTTCTTTGGTGAAAAAATAGAAGTTCCAACAGCACATCACCAAGCCTGCTTCATCTCTTACAACAACCCCTCACCATAGAATCCCATTATGATAAGTCATCAAAGCCCTATCTGTCCCTGATATCACTGGCATACTCTACTCCCTCAAAAAAAGCCACTTCTTGTGAAATAATGTATAAACCTTTGTCCTTCATCAAAACATTCTCTGGGGATGCTCTCTTACCCCTACTTACCATTGCCAATGCCTCCCTCACTAAAGGTACCTTTCCTTAAGCTCTCAAGACAGGCCAGATACTCCCGGTCCTACAGAAACCTATGCTAGACTCAGATGACCTCGCAACTACCTGCATTGAAAAAGCAGTTTATGTACAACTCCAAGATAATATCAGTGCTAACCATCTCCTGCACGTCTACCAGTCTTTCTTTTGACCACACTGCAGCAAGGAGACCTTACCCATTGTAGATGATGCCCTCTTGATCACAGATAAAGATTGTACCTGTCTCCTGATACTACCTTTGACACAGTCAACCTTCCCACCATCTTATGTATTCACTGGTTTTGTAACCTTTCCAACCAACAACACTTTCTTCACATGGGCACCTCCAGCTCACAAAAGATCCCTATAACTTGTGGATGTGGACCCCAGGGTTTGATACTGTCTCCAGCATATTCAACCTTTACGTGGAGCTGTGTGGTGCTCCACTACAGATAACCACGTCAAAACCCGTCAAAACACAAAAACATGATGAAGATACACAACTCTTCTTCAAAGTCTCCTCTGCATCAGACATCCTTTGCCTTAAACACTGTCTTCACATCATCCAGGCATGGATGCCCAGTACCTAAATAAATTTCAACTAGTCCAAAACAGAATCCTTTTATTTGCCTAGCACAACAAACAAGAACAGTACTAACCTTATTTTTCCTCAAATGAAAAGTGACTTGAATCCACCATGCATTCCAACCTCACCCTCTAGGAACACACTGCAAAAAAAGGCTGCCTTTAATAGCTCTTTCCTCAGACTGTTTCTTCCAGACAGCGACTTCAGAACTGCTGTTCAATCCCTCGTACCCCTGCATCTGGATGATGGTAATGCTCTGATCCATGGTTCACTCAGACTCCACAATCGCAGCTCTTAAAGGCATCCTGCACACAGCAGCATGCCTCATACAGAGCCTGAAGAAATATTATCACATCACCCCCATCCTGATGGAGCTCCACACACGTCCCAAAGCGTAGCGGTAATTTTTGCTTGCTCGCGGTCCTCAACGTCAAGTTGGCGACCGCAAGCTATCAAAATGACATCCTGGCGGGACTTTTTCCTAGTTCGCGATCAGCAACATCAAGTTGCCGATCACGAGTGTGGAAAATAACCCTCCCGGCGAGATTCTCAGTGTGGGACGGTCTGGTTTCTCATTGCGAGTGGTCGCGTATGCTCGCGACCGCTCGCAATGAGAAACTATAAGTCCGCGTTGAGAAAGCTGCCGCTCGAGTAGAAATCTACTCGAGCGGCAGAAAACAACCGCTTGCACTGTGCAAGATGTGGCTTGCACTGATTGCACAGTGCAGACAAGCATCCGGCACTGTGCAATCAGTGAGAACAACATTTTGCACAGGGCACTACGCAGTTCACGTAGCTACGCGTAGCTCACGTAGTGCAAAGTGCGAAGGTAGTGCTCGCGACAACCAACGGCCAACAGCAGCAGGGAAGGGGTAAAAGTACTTATTTGCGCTTCACAGTAAAAATGACAATATTTGTTAGCAAGTCATAAAAATGCTTTAATAGTGAAAACTTTTAAATATTAGGTAAAAATGGTATGTCCTGAGAAATACCTGACCTACCATACCTGACTAACATCCCAGCCTGCCATAACACCTACCATGCTTACCTATCCTAGTTACAGTACCTACATACCATACTTTGCCTTACCTACCACACCTTTCATAACTAACCGTTTGAGGGTCAGTGATCGTGAGGGACAAATCAGACTACAAATCTTGCTCCCTGAGAATGGCTATCCCCATCCAGTAGTCTTAAAGAGGTAATCTCCTCAATCGCTTTAGCACATGCGATACCAGCTGGCAACAGTTACATGGTTTGGGGTGCAGTAGCTGCATCCAGGGTGATGCCTACCAATCTCCTCTTGAAATTAAGTCCAGTGGCCATTTTCAGATGGGGAACACGTAGCATAGATGATTCTTTGCATTACTGGAAATGTTTGCAAACACTATTTGCATTGCTTTTACAAATATCATAACATGAATGGAGTAAAGGTACAAATGTCATATGGGTTACACTTTGAATATATTTATTATTGTTCAAATGGCATATGCAAGGCCAACTTTCTATTACAGTTTGAACACCTATTGAAACGGTTAGTGAGGCGCATAAGCAGTCTCTCTCACTTTTGATAAATGCAAAAAGTACAATTGATGGACAGAATGTAGAACAATGTCATACATTCACCCCAGTACAGAGCCGTGGCCTAAATCCATCATTTGTTTGCTCACCATGCCATTCCAGCTTGGACCCAGCCATATGCAAATCAGTCTTTTAAAAAAAAAAAATGTATTTGCATTTTATCATATAACAACAAAACAGTCACTGGTCAACATATCCCGGCTTCCCACCCTCCACCCCCCAGCCTTACCACTAAAAACAATACTTCAGTGTTTATCCCACACCATTTCACTAGCACAGTCTGTGTCCAGATCTGCCATACCCTGCCAGAATGCCCTCGCCCCCCACTTGGCTGTGTATGGACCTTCTTCCCTCATCCCTTCTCACAGACCCCCATCCAGGCCACGATATTTCCTCCATTTACTCCAGACTCTGCCAATTTTTTTAGGGCAGCCCGCGTCTTGTAAGTGACCCTTTCAGCAGCTATATAAAGGTCCAGGCCTCTCCTCCATTCCTCTAACCGTGGTGTCGTAGCAGCCCCCCAGTACTTTGCCACATCTCTCTTAGTTACCACCAAGGCCAGGACCAAGAAGATCAGCAGCGGGCGAGTGAGATCTATATCGTTGGTCATACCTAGTAGGACCATTTTTGGATCTGCTGGCAAGGGAGCTTCCAATACCTCACCTAATTCTCTCAGGATCTCCCCCCAATAAACCTGAATCTGCGGACATGACCAGAGTGTGGAAGAAGTCCCCCCCTTCTCGGCCGAATCTTAGGCAATTCGTGTCTCCTATCTTTCCCATTTTATGTAGGCGTACCCTATCAAAATAGGTCCTATGAAGGACATAAAATTGTATTAGCGTCAGCCGGGATTTAATTGCTACTTCCATTGGATGCATGAGAAGAGTGTCCCAGTCTACCTCATCCATTTCGCCCACATGATTCTCCCATTTACGCCTAAGGGCACCTAGATCATCGGGCATGTTGTTCATAAGAGTCCTATATGTAAGTGACACCCCTCTCTCTGGTATTTGTTCTTGCAAGAGGCGGCTCTCTAGAGGTGCATATTCAGGGAGTGTGGCCACCGGGATATCCTCTGCCCGCCACGCATGTCTCAGCTGAGCATATTTAAAGTGTTGCGTGGGGAGCAGGCCAAATTCTGCCCTTAGGGCTGGGAATGACTTCAGTTCCTCCTTCTCAATCACGTCTCCTAGCGTCGAGATCCCTATGTCATCCCACCTCTTGAACCCCTTCAGTTTATTCAGGTCTTGTAGCCATGTACAGTGCCACAAGGGTGTCTGTCTGGTGGGCCTCTTTTCCCAGCCTATTATACTGTTTGCTCTATGCCATAGCACCAATGTGAGCCTAGTATCAGGCAGCAATCTCCCTTTCCCTTTGCCCCGTATAGGTAATAGTTGTAGGAGCGGGTACCCATAGCGTGTCTCTCTAGTGCGTACGTGGGGTACATAGCCGGAGTGTGAAACCCGTCATGAATGGCTACCAAGTGTTCTTGCCCAGTAATAGGCTTCAACGCTGGGAAGTGAAATCCCCCCACTATATTGGTGTCTCTGTAAGGTCGACAGTGCTACTCTAGGTTGCTTACCGAGCCAGAGATAGGTGCGGACTTTCGAATTTATTTCCTGGAACACCCTTCGGGGGAGGGGGTAATATTCGTTTTGAAATGCATATAGGAGCTTGGGCAGTGTCATCATCTTGAACATGGCAGCGCGACCTAGGAGCGTGAGGGGTAGGAGCCGCCATCTAGTCGCGTCCTCTACAAAATTTTGTAATATCCGTCCGACATTTTTATCGTACAAGTGGTCTTATCGAGCGTCATGAACACTCCAAGGTAGGTAAAGCCCTCCGTTGTCGTCTGTAACTTTTCTGGAAGGTTCGTCCACTGCTCTTGGCCCCTAGGGTCATATAGGATCGACTTTTTCCAGTTAATCCTATATCCCACGTGTGCTCCATATCATTCCAGCTCCGAGAAGGGTGCCGGTATCGTCGTTTCTGGGCGTGTTATATAAAGGAGGACATTGTCTGCATAGAGGGATATTTTTTCCTCAGTGGCGTCTAGTGGCCCCATCTGGAAGCCTCTGATGTCTGGGTGTTGCCGGACTGTCGCTGCCAGCACCTCAATCGTCAACGTGAAGAGCAAGGGGGACAGAGGGCACCCCTGCCTGGTTCCCCGTCGCACTGGGAAGTCCCCCGACATAATCCCGTTTACCTTGACTCTTGCTCTTGGGTCTGTATAGAGTTGTTGTACCTATTGCCGGAAATTGAGACCAAAGGCCAGCCGCACCAGGACTCCCTCCTGGAAGGGCCAGTGGACCGCGTCAAGCGCTTTCTCAGCATCAAGCGAGAGGAACCAATGGGGGTCTCACCTCCTACTCACCTCCTGCAGCCAGTTATGGGATCGCCAGAGGTTGAATCTCGTAGCCCTACCTGGGAGAAAACCCGTTTGGTCCAAATGGACCAAGTCCGGGATTACCCTCTGCAATCTAAGCACTAGTACCGTCACCAGTAGTTTCACCTCAATATTCAGGAGGGAAATAGGACGGTAAGAGGTGCATTTCACCGGCGGTTTACCTTCCTTGAAAATCGGAATGATCGTGGCCATGCGGAGGTCTGTAGGAAGTTCCCCTTCCTGACGTGCCCCCTCAAAGAGTCCCAGCAGATGGCGAGCCAGAAGGTCCGCCGTGTTTTTTAAAGAACTCTGCCGGGAACCCATTCGGGCCAGGGGCTTTCCCTGCATGTAGTTTAGCCAGGGCCTTTTTAACTTCTTTCAGCGTGATGGGAGCCTCCAGGTCTTTAAGGTCTGTGTCGGTCAGCACTGGGAGGTCAAGGTGCTCCATATATTTCAGGGCATCCTCCTGGGTGCCCAGATCTCTCGCCTCATAGAATGTCTGATAATGCGTAGCAAACGCCTCTGCGATCTGGACGTCTGATCCCGTCAGGTCCCCTTCGGTGTCTCTCACTTGCTCTATCCATCGGGCATCCTTCTCCCTTTTGCTCAGCCATGCCAGTAGCTTGCCAGATTTGTCTCCTACGTCATACAGACGGTGTAACGTCGCCATCGCCTGCGTTTTGGCCTCCCCCGTTACTAGGTCTCTATACTGATTTTGAGTGTCCGTTAGTTGACGGAGAATCCCTGTTGCTTTACTATCTTGATATTCCCTTTCCAGCTTTAATATTCGGTTTTCCAGTGTCTCCAGCTCTCTCTGGACCTCCCAGTTTGCCTCCGCTAGTCTATTCTGGGCCCTGTCTCTCATGACTGCTTAAAGGCTTCCCACAAGACCACTTTGGATTATACTGAGCCATCGCTTTCTGCTATGCAGACTTTTACATCAGCCCTAAGGCCCTTCAATACGCTCGGGTTCTGCAAGTCCCAGGCTGACAACCTCCAGGACCCCTGTCGCTGGGTCCTTCTCCCCACTTTTACCACGAGCGGGGAGTGGTCCGATATTCCCCTAGCTTTGTACTCGGCAGAGTCATCTCACACTACAGCGTGTCGGGCTAGAAAGATATAATCTAGTCTAGAGTAAACCTTATGTGCACTTGAGAAGAAGGAATAGGCCCTTTCTTCCGGTTGGAGCCACCTCCAGATATCTGTCAGTCCTATAGCGTTGATCATGTTGGAGAGGGTGGTCGGGTCTGGTCTCCGACCCTGTCTCCTGTTCTATCAAGGGTCAGGATCATTACGTCATTGAAATCCCCCCCCAATACCTCTATAGTATCAGATGTATGAAGTAGAACCTCTGTGATTCCTTTCAGTGTGGCTGCCTGTAATTTAGGTGGTGCATAGGCCAGCACTATCGTGTATTCTTTCCTCTTCCAGGTGCCCCTTACCCCAACATATGTCCCCTATGGGTCTGCCCAGGTCCATATTACCCGGAACGGTTGGTTCTTCCTTATCAGTATTGCCACTCCTCTCAAGCCTTTGGTGAATCCCGCATGTGCTAGGACTCTGTATTGCCCTCTCGCTAAGAAACCGCAATTGCTACCCATAAGTTGTGTCTCTTGTAGCAACACTATATCCGGGCCTACCCTTTTGATGTACGCGTTCACCAGGCCTCGTTGATCCTACTGCCTAGCCCATTCACATTCCATGTTAGTATCGTGAGCCCCTCCAGGTCTTGTCTCTGCTCTATGTGTCTACCGGGCATCCTGCCACGACCCGCTGTGAGTGGTGGTCTGGCTGCTTGCTAGTGGAGTGTCCTGTTTTCCGGCATTTGTGACCTTTCTGACATGTCCCGTTCCCTCCCCCTCCCTGCCCTCCCCCACCTCCCGCCCTCCTCCGCATTCAGTCCCTTAACTCCCTAAAACTGGAAACACACAGAACTCCTCCCTCGCCCCCCCCCTTCAGTCCCAACTTCCACAGAAACAGGACTGTCGGCGGAGAGGGTGTGTCGCCCTCCCGTGGAACCCCCTCCTTTAACCTACAATTGCTATCTGTGTATCAGGTATGTAACACATTCCCGCCTGATCAACCTGGAAAGTCAAGAGAACAGTGCATAAAAGTAAAAAGCAAAACAATAAGTAAAGGGGTCTATCAACTTGCGTGCCCCCTTAGCGATGAGCTGCAATCTCTACTGCCTGGTCTGCCACCGTTCAGGAATGTGAATCTTGGGTATCAGTTCTCGGGTCTTCTGTCAGTCCAGACACGTCTTGTTCAATTTCTCGGATTGCCGCAACTGAAGGATGCATGGAGCGCATCTCCTCCTCTTCCCCTCCGGAGGAGCGACCCCCAATGTCATCTTCTCCTTCAGAGCGGGCATTCCTCTCTAGGCAGCTGAATCTAGATCCCGTCACATCTCCCTCTCCGGGTGAAGCCGAGTTCCTTCTCCGTCGTCCAGACGAGTTGCGTCCTGGATATGGCGTTGTCTGTATCTGTCTCCTTCTCCTCGGTTTCTTCGGTCTCTGGGTCTTTGGCAATCCCTGTTGGAGTCCACTGTCTGCCATCCCGTCCACCACCCTATTCCTTCGGCCTCCGTTCTACTGAATGTAGGACGTTCCTCCAGCCATTGCCACGCATCTTCCGGATGGTTGAAGAAGTGCGTTCTGTCTTCGTATATCACCTTCAATTTCGCCGGAAAGAGCAACATATATGTGATGTGCAAGTCCCTCAGCTTTGCTTTTACCGCATAAAAGGAGCGCCGTTGTTTTTGTACCTCCTGGCTATAGTCTGGGAATATCATAATGTTCATATTCTCTAGTCGGATCTCCCCCAGATTTCTGGCCTCTCGCAGTATCGGGTCTTGGTCCGCAAAATTGAGGAAGCGTGCAATGACCGGTCTCGGCCTCGCACCCTCCGGTGGCTTTACCAACAGTGCCTTGTGTGCCCGTTCAATAACAAAGCAATTTGAGAACTGTGCCTTCGGGAAGGTTTTCCTCAACCAGGTATGCAGGTAGGTCGCCATGCCCGTCCCTTCGATGCCTTCTCTGAAGCCCACAAAGCGTAGGTTGTTGCATCTTGCCCTATTTTCTGCATCGTCCACCTTCCATAGTAGTTGGTGATGTGAGGCCTGGAGTTCCGCCATGTCTTTCCGAAGGGTAGTGAGTGAGTCCTCCGTCTCGCTTATCCGCGTCTCCGCTGTCGTCACCCTCTCTGTTAGATTTCGGAAGTCCTGTCTCAGTAGTGTCACTTCCAAACCCACCTCACCGATCTTGACCTCCAGGGCTTCCCGGGACTCTTGAATGTCTGTCCTGGACGCTTGAATCGCCCCCATCAGTAACTCGGTGTCCGAGCGCGAGCAGGAGGCGGAAGGTGTAGCCTCTGCCGGTGGCCGGGTCGCGGCGTAGTTGTCCATGGTCCCCTGCGTGGAGGTTTTAGCGGCCAAGTCCTTTTTCCCCATCTGGGACACCCCCGTGGGCTCACACGCTCCGATGGCTCCCTCACGTACCCTTCGCCGCCTCCACTTCAGGTGGTGGGGAAGGTTCCTCTTCCTTCTACCCCTGTCGTAGAGGCGCCACTCGGCCACTTCCTTTCTCTGTTCCCGGAGTCTCTTCTTTCCCACAGGCCTCTTCCACCGTCCGCACCTCGTCCGATGGCATCAACGGGTCTTCCCTAGCTCTTCCCGGTCTTCCCAGGAGCTAGTGGCATGCAGGGCCTAATCCGTGGGCAGCAGGTTTTACGTAACTATTTCTACTCTTCAGCGTGCAGGTTCCCCGTCTTCAGTGCTGGGGCCTCCCCTGGATCCGGGCAATGTTGGTCAATCAATCTCCCCAAGGCCCCGGGCGTCCCTCGCTCCGTCCCAGGGCTGGGCTCCGGCCCGTACTGCAGGCCTCACCATTGTCTTGGCCTCTTAGTGGCGACAGGTTTACATGGACCGTCTCCAGGGCCCTGTTCTGGTTGGTTCTCTGCCCTGGGTCGGTTAGTGCTGGGGGGCAGGCCCCGATCGGCGCCTGCGACTCCAGCCTGATCTTTCAGTGCGGCAGCCCCCTCTGTTCTGGGACCTACTTCCGTCGCCGGGAGCCACGCTGTCTTCCTGGGTCCAGCATCTTGGCTCCCGTGCGTCTGACACCGATGTTGGGGTCCCCCCCCCCCCCTGGCCCCCAGGTATACGGGTCTGTGTGGCTGCGTTCGGGAGGGTTGCGGAGCCCTCCGATGGCCGTCACCTTATCAGCTTTCTTCTGAGGGCCCTGGTTCCGGGGCTCCCGGCCTCTGGCCTTACGTCTCTGCGGCCCCGTGAGTGACTCCCGTTGTCGGCCTCAGTCTCGTGCCGGGCGCTGCCGGGCGCCACGAGCCCCCGTCTGCGCTAGTGGGCTCCGCTGTAGTGCGTCTTCCCCCCGCTGCCCCCAAGACCCGGGGTGTTCTGTGCTCCTTCTCGGGCCGGGTCTCAGATCGCACCACTTGTCTCTGGGCCTCGGATTCACCCTGCTGATGTGGGAGCGGTTTTACCGGTTCCGATGCCTTTCCCGTCTGTTCTTCTGCCTCTCGCTTCGTTCCGCTGTGGTCAGGCTGCCTCCTAGGACTCTCGCATGGGGCTCGTCTTGTTACTCGGCCTACCTCCGGCTCTCAGGGTCCGGCCGCCATCTTGGGACTCGCAGCCTGGCTCGCGGCAACTCCGTCGCCAGATTACTCCATTTTCGGTGGCGTTGGCTTCGGATTCCTGCCCCCAGGGCGCGTCGGGTCTTCTACGGTCCCTTCTTCGTCGACACGGGGCTTCAGGACAGGTTTTGGTAGTGGGATTCGGAGCAGCTCATCAGGAGCTACTGCGGAGCACGTCTTAACTGGCCATGCTGTTGGCCACACACCCCCATATGCAAATCAGTCTTGACCCTGTGCCCAATGGGAACAGTCCAGACCGAACTGCCAGGCAAGGTCCTCCCTGGTTTAGAAACAAGCATCCTAGGGCCGGTTTCTGGGTAACACCCTTCCTCAGCCAGGCTAGTTTGGATTCAGTGGCAAAGTGAGCAAGGGACCCACGTCTGGGCATACCCTGCCAACTTAAGGTGAACAAAGCAAACAATGGATTTAGGCCCAGATCTCTGTACTGGGGTAGCGGGGTCTGAACTGAGGTGGTGAAGTGAGCAAAAGAATGATGATGGATTCAACCCAGATCTGTGACTGGGGGTGAGTGTCTGAAAAGTTTCAGCGCTCTGTCCATCATCTCCTTGTGTTTGATTTGTTCGTCCTAAGTTGGCAGGCTATGCCCAGATGTGGGTCCCTTGCTCACGTTACCCCTGGATTCAAGCTAGCCTGGCTGATGAAGTATGTTACCCAGAAACCGGTCCCAGGATGCTTGTTTGCGGTTCAGGGAAGACCTAGCTTGGCAGTTCGGGCTGGACAGTTCCCATGAAGCACAGGGTCAAGACTGATTTGCATATAGCTGGGTCTGAATGATGATGGATACAACCCAGATCTGTGACTAGGGGTGAGTATCTGAAAAGTCTCCTTTTGTTTGCTTTTCTCTCACTTTTGATAGCACATAGGTGTTCCGGTGTCTGCGCGTATCAGGGGAAAGGTGACAGACAGTCATCTAGTTAGGATGTTTTGACCCCCCTCTTTTATTTCTATAACACATTTACACAAGGAAGGAACAATCCTTCCCAACCTTCAATTCCAAAAATCTTAGACAGCACCAAGAATGATTTGCACATGGCTGGAGTCTTTCCAGAATTTCATAGTGGGCAAACAATGGTCACCATTGGCTGAGATTAATTCAAACAAGACTTTTTTCACTTTGTTGTTTGTTGCTGATATCATTGGGTTTACCCAGAGACACTGATGTTTCTTACCATTGGGGGACCCCTTAATCTTGTTGTGTGCCTGTTGCTTGTAGTAGCAAGAATGCGTGACCGTTGCAGTCTGTACAGTGTTAACCAGAGTAATTGTTGTTTATATTCCCATAGGCCCGTCAACATCCAAAGAAAAACAAATTCTCTTAACACTCAACACGTTATAAAGGGATTTCACTTGAGAGGTGTTGGTAGGGGTCTAAATGTGGTCTATCAATGACATGACGTGAACAACAAATTAATAAAATAAAAATATGAAAACTGAACAGGCGCACAGCAGAAATGTGTGGTCTTTCATATATCTTTGCGCTTATTGCGTGTCTGGATGTTACCAAAGACAATACTGGCGCTCTAAGGTGTGCTTTATAGGAACACAATCAAATAAATAAGGCTGGGATACAATGAAGCCCAGTTATGATACACTCCCTAAATAACCTAGGGTGACTAGAAACTCAAATTTGCTGTTAGGTTTTTAAAATGTGATTGCATGGAATAAAAATTATCATATTTACCCAATCCTGGTAGCCATGCCAGTTTTACAATTGCCTTTTCTGTGGTCCCTGTGACAACATGTCTAGAGAAGTTACTGGTCTGAGGTATTAAAATGAATAATTGTTTGTGTCTTCATTCTTTCTGTACTCAGGGATGATCCCTCGGCTAGTGGAAATGCTCCGAAGTAAGCAAGTGACGCTGGAGTCAGTGGCCTTAGGACTGCTAAGTAACATCTCCAAACAAGCGCCTGTTGCAAGAGCTCTGGTGAATGCAGGTGGCATCCCACTGCTGATTCACCTGCTGAACTCCCCTGAGCCAGAGCAGCAGTCTCGTAGTGCTGTTATTCTTGCTGATGCTGCACAGGTGGACAATAACCAGAATACTATTAGAGAAATGGTAAGCTCAATTTACATTACCTTCTAAAATTTCAGCTTTAGTATTCAGCTACCATTGCAATCACGGGCATTGCTTCAGGGGGTGTTTGAAGCGTGACCTACATCCCCCCCCCAAAAAAAATACAGGACTGTACTGCCCTACAGGGCAACCAGACACTGCTGGTCTGACAGGTCTGCGTTTGGGCACTTTTTAGTTCCAGCCTGGGCAGGGCACGTGCTACTTTGCGAGGCATGCTGTATTCAGGTACAGACTTGAAGCCCCGCCCACTCTACACCCATATTTTTCTTGGCTTATGTCCTTGTCCTTTGTAAACTGTTGCTTTTCATTGGTTAATAGGCTTAGTAGTCCCTACTTAGTACTGCCTTGTCTCATTTTGTAACCTCCCATTAGGACAACCAGTTACATGTGTCGTTACTCAGTAGACTTTAATTACAACCTCCAAGCCCTATTTGGTTAAATGGTTTCCTCTTGTGACACGCTTTTCCCAAATGCTTTCTTTTTTTTCTAGCACGAAACGCCACGCTGATTCTGTGGTGGGCGTGCCTTTAGTTTGTTGTTTGCAGCCCGAACGCGGCCGCATGTTTCTCTTTTCTTACTATTTGTTCAGTTTTTGGTTTACAAGCTCCCCCTATGGCACTTTCACTTTAATGGCGACAACACAACACCCTTTTCTTTAGACACAGATTGTCTAAAGAAAGGTGCGCAGCTGCTATTAAAGTGAAACTGCGGCATAGGTCACGTTTACGAAAAAACATTTGTTTGTCAATTGACAAACAGATGCTTTTTTTTTGTAGAAGCGCCCCATACCACGCTTTTACTTTAATGGCAGCTGCGCACCCTTTCTTTAGATGAGCTGGACTTAAAGAAAGGGGTGTGGCCACCATTAACATGAAAGCACAGCATGGGGTGCTTTTCCAAAAATAGCATTTGCAATGCAATAGGTTTCGCATTTGCGAGAGTTTAGGCTATTGGCAAGGCCATTTACTTTTTATTTTATTTTATTTATTTAAAAGGTTTTATATAGCGCTGGCTAGACCCAGAGGTATCAGAGCGCTTTACATGGGTATCAGATAATAAATTGCAGGTTACAGCTTTACAAAGGTTACACAGTTATTAGAGCATGGCAGTTGTAGTTACAGGTAAGGTTGAGACAAACAAAAACGAACATATAGGTAGGGGAAAAAGCTGGCAAGGGGAGAAATTCCAAGGAGTGGGAGGGGGGTAAGAGCAGAGGAAGTAGACAGAGTGGAGGAGAGAAAGAGGAGGGGAGGGTTAGAGACACGGCATGGCAAGAGGAGGGGGAGGGTGACAGGGACACAAATCGGTGGACGAGTCAGAGCTGCGCCCAAAGTCCAGAAGCTGTGATCCCTGGGGGAGTGGTATTATTTCCCCATCTCTGTTGCGAGAGGCTCCCTAAGCGCAGTGGACTCTCTCAGAGGGGTCTCTGAGACTCCAAGGCCTATTTACTGGATCCTCCCACAAAAAGGGGAGGGAGTGCTTTGGCAATGGGTGCCATACCATACCTCAATTTTGAGTGGCTTCCTTGGCGCTGTGGACTCTCTCAGCGGGTATGCTGAGACTCCAGCGTATGTAACTTGGATCTTTCCCAAAAAAGGGGAGAAGGAGTGCTTAGTCAAAGGGTACAAAAGGACAGGGGGCTAGGTGGTGAAAGCAGGCAAGGGGAGATATTCCGGGGAGTGCAGGGGTAGGAGCAGGGGAAGTAGACAGAGAGTGGCAGAGGATTAGAGACACAGCAAGGCAGGAGGAGGGGGAGGGCGATGGGGCCATAAACCGGTAGGCGAGTCAAAGCTGCGCCCAAAGTCCAGTAAGCTGTGAGCCCAGATTGGTAGGAGACAAGGAAAAAGCAGAGTCACAGAAATACGATGGAGGGGGTGGGAAGGACAGGGAGATAGGGAGAAAAACTGTGCCCAAAGTCCGGCTGGGTAGGTGACGGTCAGGGGATGAGCCACGGCCGATCTCCTCATTAGTTGAACAGAGCAGCTCCACCAGGCGGCAGACATAGTGCTCGGACTCCGCTGTCAGGATGGGAATCAGGAGTATGCTCAGAGATTGTCATTGTGTGTTGATTAGGTAGTGGGCAATACCACCCCTTGTTAACCTTAGCTCCATTGCTGCCTCTTTGGTCATTTCACTCTGCCCAGGGTCCCAACAGGTGCTCTGGTCCCAGGCACGTTCTCTACCTAGAGACAGTAGCAGCGAAGAATTGTAAGACCACTGTTTCCCCATTTTGGTATTTGCGAGGGCGTACTGTGTATTGGGCCTGGGCGTGGATCAGGCGTGACAACTACCTCAATTTCTGGGGAGCACCCCCACGATCCGGGCAACCCCCAGTGGATGGTCCCTGTCTGTAGAACTTCACTGGAGGGTCCCGAGTTGCATCATGACACTCTGGGGTCTGCTCCGGTGATTCCTCCAGTGAAGCGTTGTTCCCTTTATGGGTTACTTAGCGGCTTCATAAGAGGAAGCATTCCCCACCAGCCAGGGTCGATGATATGCAGCGTCGGTTCGGAGTATTTTACTGACCAATTATGAAACTCCATAATTCGCCGACTGATGGTAGAGTAGTAGAGTCCCTTTCCTCAGTGGCAGCAGCGGTCACTTTATTTCGCTGACAGCGCAAGCTTCCGATCGTCCAGCAAGTCCGTGGTTGCAGTATTTTACTGGCAACGCCGTTGCCCCGCGCTCACAGCCACCATGTTAGGAGCTCCGTTCAGCCTCCTCATCACCGCTCCACACAATCTGCATACTCTCCTCCAAGCGCTCAGTTTTGAATAGGACAGTGCCCTAGCTACAGCACCAACATTCAGAAGTGAAGAGCTATTCGTGGTGTAGCGGTCAAACTCACAGTTTAACCCGCTTCATTCTTTCCAGGTTCCGCCGCTGCTGATTACTAGCTGTCGCCATCTTGGTAGCACCATTCAGCCTCCACGTCTCCGCTCCACGCAGTTCGTTTTCTCTCCGACTAGCGCTTAATTGTCCATATGAAAGCGCCCCAGCTACAGCGTCGGAATACCGATTTAAGGGCAATGCGTGGTGGAACAGACAAACTCACAGTATATCCTATGTTGTGCTGTGTAGGTTCCGCCTCTACTGACACAGGGCACTACTCCGGAATTTGCACGTACTTGCCTGCTTGAAGGATAATCCCTATTGCAGCTTAGTTAAATCGCCCACACAGCTTACTTTCGCGGAACACCGTTGGACCATTCACCGCCCATGTCCGCCATTTTATGACCTTTGCGGCTATTACTGTTCTCATACAGATGGGGCACTTCTTCAGGGTAGAAGTGTCCCAGTCCTCGATAGCAGCAGATGACACTATCTTGATTACAGCTCAATATTTTGACCAGCCAGCCAGTTCGCAGTGTGCAATAGTTTACTTATTCCGCCACTGTACAGGTCTCACAGTCGCCCTCTTAGGCGCCCCGATCAGACTCAATGCTGTTGTTTCACACAATCAGTTTTCAGGCTGCCAAGCGCTCAGTTGGTAAATTGTCCCCCAGCTACAGCGCAGGCCTTCCGATGAAAGGGGCTGTGCCTGTTTAAAAGATTAATCCCTCAGTTGATAGCGTGCCATACTGTATAGAATTCCGCCGCTACTGAGCTCTCCCAGTCACCATCTTGGGAGCGCCGATCCGGCTCCCCGCCGCCGCTCCTCTCAAGCAGTTTACTCGCCGCCAAGCACTGATGTATGTAATTAAAAGTTCCCCAGAATCCGCACAGACATTCTGATGCAAGGAGTCACGTCTTTTAAGCAGATTGATCCCCCATACGAGTGGTTGTTGGCAGATTTACTCCCGACCGGCGGAGCAGCTTCGAGGAGCAGCCATCACCGAGCTGCACAATAGCTCAAACTCTCGTAAATACAAGACCTATTGCATTGCAAATGCTTGTTTTGGGTTGTTAAGGGGCCTGTCTTATGGTCTTCTGGGCCTGTTTTTCTGTTGATTTCCCTGATATTAAAATAAACATTGCCAACAGCAAGCTCAAATCCTTTGAGTTAAAACTGTAGAGAGAGAGATAAATCTGGTAGCTGAGTGCCAAAATGTGAAACCAGATAATCTGGTCTCAAAACCGGCTTCCCTGCTTGTCTAAATTGTGTGATCCTAAGCAAACATTTTATGTCACAGAGCCTCTATTTTCTTTATTATCACATGTAAGAGCACTTTTAAAGACGATTTCAGGATGTACGCTGAACAAGAACCTCCTACGTGTGATTTAATAGACTATAATGTTGTTCCCTCTATAATCGGCTCTGACTCAGCTCACCCTATTTATTTGCTGTGTACCCAACTCGTTTTGCAACTCGGGCTTAGTACATGGGGCAGTCAGTCATTTGGTAGAATGTTTAGTAAAAGATGTGGACATTTGAGATCTCATCAGTGATGTCGCTGACCAGGTTATGAGTGATGTAATATGTGAGATCATAAGCAGTGCATAGTAGGGACATAAATTATAGTTAGCTTTGCTAACTAGAACTGCTGAATTTCACTGGTTTTGTACGAATAAAATTTGAGCCTAACTATTACGTCCCTGTAATGATTGTTTTTTTCAGTGAATGTCTAAGCTTTTTTAATGTTGTTTCCTAACTACTACATCCCTGTAACCTTTGTGTTTTTTAAATGAACATCTAGGGTTTTTATCATTTTATTTCTGAACTATAACCTTTGAGAGTGAGTGTGTGAGTGAATGCATGAGTGTCTCAATAAGTGTATGGGTGAGTGTTTGAGTGTCTCAATGGGTGTTTGAGTGCCTGTGTGGGTATGGGTGAGGCTGCATAAGTGTCTCACTCTGTGTCTGTTTGGGTGTGTGAGTGTCTGAGTGAGTGTCTCAGTGAGTCAATGAGTAGTTGTGAGAGTGTCTCAGTGGGTTTGCATGTGCCTCCATGAGGGTGTGAGTGAATGCAAGGGTGTGTGAGTGGGAGTGTTATTCTCTGAGTGGGTCTGTGAGTGGGTGTGTAAGTCTCTGAGTGGATGTGTGAGGGGCTGTATGGATCTGTGTTTGGGTGCATGAGTGTCTGAGTGGGTCTGTGAGTGGGTGTACATGTCTGAATGAGTTCAATCTTTGCCATCGTCCAGAGCTTCCTCTCCCCTTGTGCTGCTCTACCAGCTCTCCCGGCGTCTGATCTTTGGTGTGAGGAACTGTCCTGTTTTTTTGACAATAAGATTGCCAAAATTCAGGAGGAGCTTCAAAACTCCTGCGGTCTCCTACAGCCCCTACTGGCCGCCACTGGTCCTGGGCCGACTCCACCTGCTATTCAATTCTCTAACTTTGAGCCAGCTCAGCAAGCGGATGTGTTGGCTGTCCTCGAAAATCTAAAGTCTGGATCTCCCACTGACCCGTGTCCTGCAAGGGTCTTAGGGGGAGTGGCGAGTCTAGTCTATCAGGAGGTTACCCAGATTGTGAATCTGTCTCTGGCCTCTGTCTCTGTGCCCCTTTGCTGGAAACAGGTGAAACTTCTCCCCCTGCTAAAGAAGCCTGGCTTGGATCCTCTGGCCACTTCCAGCTATCGTCCGATCTCGCTGCTCCCGGCCCTTGCGAAAGTATGCGAAAAGGTCGTATTCAGGCAACTGAACAACTTCATTGAATCCTCCCAGGAACTGCACCCGGCACAATCGGGGTTCAGGGCTGCCTTTAGCACCGAGACGGCACTGGTTGAGGTATCAGAGGCCATCAGGGAGTGTCTGGATGGGGGCGGCAGGGCGGTCCTGGTTCTGTTGGACCTCTCTGCCGCCTTCAATACGGTGCCCCATACTCAGCTGCTGTTGAGGCTGGCAAAGGTAAGCCTGTCAGGTGCGGTCCTTGCCTGGATCTCGTCGTTCTTGTCTGATCAGATGCAGCAGGTATGGATGCCAACACACGCCTCACTACCCAAGAAGCTCACCACTGGGGTGCTGCAGGGCTCTACATTGAGTCCTTTGCTGTTTAACGTTTATATGACCCCGTTAATCCATCTGGCTGAGCAGTGGGGAGCAAAAATAATGGCGTATGCTGACGACACGCAGCTGTTGTTCACCTGGCCAAAGGACTGTCTGGATGCCTTAGTGGTCCGTACTTGTCTGCCCCATGTCTTTCGCTGGCTTGCCTTAGCTCAGCTCAAATGTAACGAGGACAAATCTGAGATTTTATTTTACAGTAACTTCCTGGCCAATTTCAGAGATCTCATCTGGCCGACTGATCTTCCGTGTCCCAGTTCTTTCGGAGGCCCGGCAAAAAACCTGGGGGTATGGTTCGGACAGGACCTCAAGTTTGAAGTCCACCTAAAAAAACTTACAGGGACCTGTTTCGCCACCCTCAAGTCACTCAAGAGGTTCTTTCCGCTTCTCCCTAGGGAGGCGAAAAAGACTGTTCTGTGGGCCCTGATTTTGGCAAGGCTTGACTATGCCAATGCACTGTTTAGTGGTTTCCCCGCATACCTCATAAAACGGTTGCAGATTATTCAGAACGCGGCTGTGCGACTCCTGTTCCATCTCCCGAGAAGAACCAGTGTGCGTGCCCATCTCCGAGACCTTCATTGGCTCCCAGTGGCCCATCGCATTTCGTTCAAATCGCTGGTCCTGGCCTATCGCGCCTTGCACCAACTTGGTCCACAATATCTGCATAAAAGGTTCATTTTGTACACCCCTCGCCGCGCTCTCTGATCGGCTAATCTGCATTTGATGACAATGCCCAAAGTCAGATACGCAAGATTGGGCGGTCAATCCATTTCTGTTCAAACAGCTCGATCATGGAATTCTCTGCCGCTTTCTTTGAGAGCATCACCCACACTGGCGGAGTTCAAAAAAGGGTTAAAACCCACTTATTTAATCTCAGCATCTAATCTCCCCCCTTGACTGATGTCTCTGGTCAATCTCACTCACATATCGCGCCAGGATACTTTGCAGTAGCAGAGCGCGCTACAAAATATTTTATAACATAACATAACATGATTGTCTGAATGGGTCTGTGAGTGGGTGTATGGGTCTTTGACTGGGTACATGAATAAGTGCATCTGTGAGTGGGTGTTTGAATGTCTGAAAGGGTCTGTGAGTATGTGCATCAGTGCCTGACTGTGTGAGTGGGTGTTTAAGTATCTGTGTGGGCATGTCAGTAGCTATGTGAGTGGCTCAGCCACAAAGGAACTGCACCAGCCCTGTTATCCAACAGGAGTCCAACGTTTTGCACAAAATATCTACCCAGGTTGAACACTTTCTACTAGTAATTACTAAGTGCTACCTCCTTGGGTGAATGTCTAGTATGTATTCCGCAGAAGCAGTAGATCCCGGAGTGTTGTGCTGTGGACTGACGCGAGCGAGCGAGAGGACGTACTGGGAGGCTCTTGACCAGCTTCAATCACCTCGCTTCTCCCCCTCTGCAGCTAAGGTGAAGCGTCCTCTTGGCTGGTGCCTTCCCCCGTCCCCTGCTCTCCTGCTCTCCTGCTCCCCTGCTACCCGTGGAGCAGGACAGGGCAGGGCAGGGCAGGGAAGGGAAGGGAAGGGAAGAAAAGGAAGGGCATCGAGGTCCGTACAGCAGCGGCACCAGGTCTGAGCGGCACGGTTTGCAGCCACTCCAAACAAAAAGCATTTGGTGCCACGAATAAAATTCGAGAATGGCCCGGTTGCGGCAGGAGTCACAGTGAGTCACCCTGTAGAATTTTTGGCGACATTTTGACTGAGGGTGAGTGCTGTTACATACATATTGAGGCTTGGGATCTGCTGACTTTGTGTGCTCCCAATTCGAACGCCGAGAGAAAGGGCGGGCAGAAGGCAGAAGCGGACTATTCCTCCCACAGCACAGCCCTGCCCCAGGTCCCGGCCCCGGCCCCGCTTGGTTGTGGCCTCGTCTGCAGAGTAAAGTACAGCGCAGATCTGCCCACCGGAACACGGGATCACAAAGATCATAAAAGACTACAAAAGATCATAAAGAACTTTGAGGTGTGGAGCACTTGAAGGAGCATTGAAGGCGCAAGGCAGGCACAAGGCGGAGGAGGTGTGGTATTCCCCGCACATTGAGAACAGAGAGCAGAGAGCCGCTGTGAGCCGCGCAGGTGCTCGGTGCATGCGGGCTTCGGCAGCTGAGGTGGGCTGAGGTGAGGTGAGGTGAACTGAGGTGAGGTAAGCCACTCACCAGTCCACCCTTCTACCACCTTCCACCACCCGCCATCACGCTGCCGCCCAACCCCTCCCCGGCACTCATTCACTCACACTGCTACCCGTTTCCCACCCTCCAGTAGCCCAAAGGGAACACAGCAAATCTCCAAGCCTAACGCCCACTGGACAAACCCGCAGGTCGATCCGGAAGGGCAAGACCCGGCGTGAAGGGGAGTCGCCACACCGTCACCAAGCCGCCACCAAGCCGCTACCAAGTCGCCAAGCCCGTGGGGGTCGAGGGGTGCCACCAGTTAACAGGTGAGAAGCCCTGCCCTGGTCCCTGTTCTCTGGCTCTCTTCCTAAATCTCCGTGCACTTACCACTCCTGACAGGTTAGGAGGAGTGCAGCCCCCCCCCCCCTGTTAAACTGGCGATTAACACCTTGGGGGTCCATCATGGAAAACCCGAAGCAACTCAGAAGACTCCCACAGAGGAAGGGTACTACCCTCCGCTCCGCCTCCCCCGGAGGGGCCCAGCAGGAGTCGCCACCACCCAAAGACGAGATGTCAAACACAGGCGGCCTATCTTCGCAAGTGCAATCGCAACCTCGGATTAGCGAGTTTTTTATTAAAACCCCTGTCCAAAAGGGCTTCTCCTCTACCCAATCATCTCAGCAGGATACAGACTTAAAAGCTGACGCCCAGACTGATAACCACCGCTCCCCCGGACTTGCCTACGTTAAAAACTCAACCCCGGAGAAACCCTCTCTACCCTCACCCGAATCTTCCATCACACATGAGACACGCCATGAGTCATTTTACAAGTCACACCAGCTGCTCATCCTATCCCAGGAGGTTGCCGTCACGACTCATGACAGCTCTCTTCTCTCACTGAGCGCCTTCTCTGCAGCTTCAGGAAATCCATCCTTATCAGCCCTCAGCTCAGACTCCACAAACATCACGACTTTACACAACCAGACTAAGCTAGAAGTCCAAGCCCAAGTCCATGGCAGCGTTCTGTTTTCACCATCTGAATACACTGACAACTGTTCTATCGCAGACTTAACATCAAAGGCTCGATTACAACCCAGTCCAAGTGCATGCTCAGGGGCCCCTTCAACTAGCCGGAACGTCCTCCTACCTTCAAACAAGAGCCCAAAAAATGGAGGCCTCTCATTATCTCACAAACTATCCAACCGATTCCTGGCCTCCCTAGAAAGCCGAATTGAGGAATCACTCGCCCACTCACCAGGCTTAAGTCCTTCCTCAAACTTCTTCAGAAACCCTCCAGAGGACCAGGAATAATCCGTGTTCACTCTGTCGGACCCCATAAACTCTATTTCGGTCTCACTGACATCCCTACATGCCAAACAAGACGCAATTGTCAAGGCCACACTATGGCAGTCGCAGAAAATGGAGCTGCAGATCGATCTAATGCAAACTCTGGCATCAACACTGTCGGATCTGGGCTCCAGGATGTGCACCCTCGAAGGCCTGGCAGGGACAATGGGCAATCGGAATTCTTGTCCCTGTAGCCCAATAATAAACAAACTCTCGTCCCTCCTCGAAATCATGGGCGCAATCCTGAACAGCGTTGAGTGCCACAGCTGCAGACAAGGAACATCTCAGCCTATGCCCATACAAGAGTTTCAAATTCCATCTATCCTTGAAGACCCTTTACGCTCCGCCTCACTAGCCGGCCCATGCCCTGTGAGAAAAAAGACACCCCCTCGTGCCGACAAAGCTATTAAAAGTTCGGCCAGCCTTTCATTAGGGACCAGCCCCGGCCCGCTCCAAGCGGGCTTGGAACTCACCGAAACCACATCGACGCAAGTATCAACCATGCGATCCAATCGCTCCGACAGCACCCATACGGGCCTGACTCACAGCGTTTTTAAGCCTCAAACGAAAACCTCACTGTCTAGGCGGGAAAGGAAAAAACTTTAAAAAACAATCTAAAAAACAACGCTTATTGAAAAGAAGATCGGGGCTCGAAGGGTTAGTGGCACTAAGTCTACCACTTAATAAACCAAGGTGTCTCCCCTACTTCCCCATTTTCAACCCTCCTGTAAAACCAAAAATAAAAAACATCGAGAAAAGTAAGCCCCCCCCGCTGGCTCAATTGTCATCAGGGAACAGCCCGGGTCACCAACCCTGGGCAGTTCCGGGATCACAAGAGCCCCAGAAGCACCCACCTCAACCACAGTAAACGTATTACTGCCAAACAAATCTACAGGAATAAGTACCAAAGACCACAGTGCTGGGAATCAGAATAACCCTGTACAGATCACTGAAGCAATAACGGAAGACCGGAATAGTCCACCTCAACCCCAGGGAATGGCAGAAATCAAGAACACAGATCTTCACAGCCCAATAATTGGCACTGCCACAGACCGCAGTGCGCCCCATCAATTAGAAGACCTAACTAAAGCCTGTTGGGACTTCCATCCACAGCCGCAGAGCTACTCCTTGCGTCAAGTGCCACAAGTTTCGGGAATGACAAGTCAATTGGGGGGATCTATTTACCCACCTGAAGCACGCTTCCAACTCCTGATGGCGACAGCTCCTTTACCTGGAACAGCCAGGAGCCAGGATCACCAGAGCCCGGAAAAGAGAGCAGAACTTGTATTTTATCCACACTACGAGCATAAGGGCCCATATGATTCTCTTAACAGATGCAATCTCCTCTGTCTATTCAACTGCATTCCAGCACTGGCCGGGATCACCTCCTCAGACCTTACATCAGTCAAGTTCTCCAAAATACCAGGGAGAGGGGGCTCAGATGCCACCATTACAACGTGGTCCCAGGAATCCATTAGGAATGCAATTTTTAAGGAAGCCAACCAATTTGAAAACTGGGGCATTGAAATGTGGGTTCCCACCTAACAAAAATACCCCCACGTCCTTCGCCCACAGGCCCCTGCGAAACAGCTCACCAGCGTACAGAAGGGGTCCCGGGGCGCAACCCATGCCTGGCTTCCAGAAGCGTTGAAAGCTGACAATCTCCTAAACATTGCATGCTTTGAAAATCAACGTATGATAAGCTGCAAATTTAACTGCCCTGTCCCCCATGTCAACGACATGCGCTACGGAGACTTAGTCCCAGAGTCGTCAATTAACTTTGCCCAACAACAGCGATCCTCCAAACAAGAACACCAACTGGTCCGATTCCAAACTAACTATCACATCTTGGAACACGAGCGGGCTAAAGTCAACCCTTGCTTCAAAATCAGCCGTTGAATTCCTGAACAAAGCGACATAATTTGTTTTCAGGAGACCTGGTCTCTATCCCCATCGCCTTTGCTTGGTTATCATGAACTTTTTCAACCGGCCGCTAAGGTCAATTCTTACGGAAGACCCTCAGGGGGCCTCTCCATTTTCATCAGTCACAGGTGTAAGTTAACGGCTACCCCTGTCACTCGGAACCTGACGGCAGGGCAGACGGTTCTGATTACCGGTCTGTCTTTTTCAGGCAGGGCACGCTCTATCCTCCTAATTAACATTTATCATAATACTGCAAAAACCGCAAAATCAACTACAACGGATCTGATGATAAAACAACTGGAAGACCTTCTAGCAGAATTTGCATCCACGGAGGTACTACTACTCTGAGATTTCAACTTCAAAGACCTCGCATCCAACGGTCTCTTAGCAAGGAAAAATAAAGAGCAAGAAGCGATGATCACTTTTCTAACAACCCATAACTTCCGCTCGGCTCAGCAAATCTCGCTGGAACTGCACCTGAACGCCCATTTCTTGCCAACATTCAGGAGAATCTCAACCATTGACTACATCTTTCTTTCCCCGCTTCTGGGTAATCGTCTGGCCAGGATGGAAATTCCATATCGTTTGGAGAGTGACCATAACCCCATAGTGGCCACACTGGACCTGCAAGTGCAAGTCACCCTCGAAACGACAGATGTGGGGCATTCAACGCGAGCCGAATTGCACACTATGGTTAGAAGAATCAAATGGGACTCACGGGGATCTGCCAAGGTGGGAACCTGGCTCAAGGGCGAAACGCGTAACTTCAGACATAGTGCCCCGACAGAATCACACCACCGATGGGATAACTCCATTGCTAAGCTACAGGATCTCCTGGCCGGGCCCGTGGTCCATCATAGAACATTCGGGCCACATCCAAAGCAAACCCATGACCCATTGTTAGCCTCTCAAAGAAAGACCCTTAGGAAGGCCGTCCGCCAGCACAAACTGATTGGAACCGTGCACACCGCCAAAAAGGTGGCACTGCTGCGGACGACCTACAAGAAATCCCCATGGGAGACCAAGTGACTCAAAGAACAGTCAGAGTGGGTAAAAATTTTCGACCTTCTCAAGAGCAAAATTCAGTCCCAGTTTTGGGATTATATGAACAAACTCCGCTCCACCAACAAGACGAGAGGAAATGCAGTCTGTGAAGAAGCCTGGGCCCTGCATGTGTCTTTATCGCAGTGACCCTGGCGACCCCGCAGTGATAGAACTAAGAGATCGTGCCGCTTCCATTCAAACAGAAACTTTAGAACTGACCACTGCAGCTGAGGTCACCAAGCATCGTCACCAAGCATCTGCGAGCCTTGAAAAAAGACGGAGCTCCAGGGCCCATCGGTCTCCCAGCCGGGTTATTTAAATGCGCCCCGGAAGAGTGGGCGGACCTTCTGACTCCCCTATTTAACAACGCTTTTGCGACAGGCCAGCTTCCAGATTCTTGGTTAGGTTAGACTCTATGCCCCATATTCAAGAAAGGTCACCCTGCGTCACCGGCTAACTATCGCCTTATTGCCCTATTAGACCTGGAGGCAAAGGCATACGCTCGATGTCTTCTTCGGTTGCTTGAAAAATGGGTTGAAGAAAATAATATAATACCATACTACCAAACTGGGTTCCAGGCATCGGCCTCCACAACAGACAACATCATTACTCTAGCCGCTCTGAGTCAAAAAGCAGCACAAAAAAAACATCTTCCACTATATTGCTGCTTTATAGACTACAGCGCGGCTTTTGATAAAGTGTCTTGGAACATCTTGTGGAGGAAGCTGAACAAATGGGGGATTCCGCATGACCTACTAGGTGCACTAATTTCCCTGCACAAGAACATGTGGCTGCGAATTAAAACCAGCCCAAACACACTTTCTTCAAGAATTGCCGTCGAAGATGGGGTAAAGCAAGGCTGTGTTCTTGCCCCGCTACTGTTCAAACTCTACACAGCCGACCTCGGTACATTCTTGGAGAATAGTAACCTTCTCCCGCCAAAACTGGGACCCGCTAAAAAGCCTCTTCACATATTACAATATGCAGATGATATTGTAATAATGGACCAAGCAAAATCGGGTCTCCAACGGGCATTAAGTATGCTTCATACATATAACTCCGCCAATGCCCTGAAAATCAACCAGGCAAAGACGAAGGTAGTGGTATTTGGCAGATGTAAGAACAAGAAATGGCTGGCATGGAACATCGGGCCCGCCAGGATTAACACAACAGTAAAATATAATTACCTGGGAGTCTGGTTCAATGGGACGTCCAGGCCTACAGCTCACCTAGCTGCTTTGCAAAAGAGAGCAGGCGCAATTACATATTCCCTGACCCGGCTGAACCAAACTTTGAGCAGCCCCTCTGCAGAAGCCATCCTGAAGGTGGCTAAAGCTACTTTACTTCCTGCATTAACTTACGGACACCAGGCCTTTCCTTGAGCATGCTCCTCCAGTCTTGAGCTCGCCCAAATCTCCATCTACAAAAAACTTTTCCATCTGCCAAGTTTTATTCAGCGGGCAAGACTACGATTGGAGCTGGGCCTACAAAGACAATCTCTTCACTGCAAGGCCGATATCCTGAAATATTTTATTAGGACCCTAAAAGCAGGTGATAACACTCTTAAATTCCAGCTAAAAGGAATCCTGTCTAGCCCTGGCAATCCCTGGAATACCCAGATTATAAAGGCCATAAGAGTGTTAGAGAGTGACGAGTCAACACTCCCCTCAGTCACTATCCCATACTCGGCCTGGAAAAGCACCATCAATAAGCAAGTCAAACTTATTTCTCAGTCCATGGATCTGCAGACATCAACCATTCTGCTCCCCTTGAACTCTTCGTATCTTCTTGGGCCTCCACAAGCATACTGCCAGGAAAACTTAAGCAAAGTGGCTCGGAAGAACATAATGGTTATGCTACTTCTAGGCGTTCAACAAATGGGCCCCAACAAGCAAGGGGGGGGCTTGCAGGCTGTGTAAATACCACTCCGAATCATGGCTGCATCTCCTGTGCTGCTGCCTGGCACTAGCAGCCCCAGAAGGTCCCTTTTGAAACCCTTGTTCTTAAAATGGGGCGCCAGGACGTGCTGGGAGGCTTCGGCCTTGTGCTTTACATCTACTGACATTCAAGTGCTTGCTAGATTTGGAAAATGTGTGAGACTTTTAGACAATCTTCTATTACCTCCCCTGGTTGCCATGCTTCTCCCCCCTCCCCCTCCCCCTCAAAGACTCATTACAGACTTTTTTCGTCCTTTGGCCCAGTACTCTCTGTCTTAACTATTTTATCCGGCCAAGCATAGCAAAACGCTCACATAGGGAACTATAATGCTGCTCTTCAATAAGCATATTGGTCTCTAAGCCTTGAAAATTGTTCTTTAGCCTTGTTTCTACTTGATAAATGTGCTAAAAGCTAAATTTTATACTCGTGCTAAAGTAGATTTTGTATAGCAATGGTTTTAAGTAACTGTGCTAAATTAATAAAAAACTTGAAACTTGAAACTATTCCGCACTACAGCTGCATAATGGAGCATGCGGAAATGTCACCAGGGACCTTGTGTGTGTTTTGACAGTGTGATTATTCCTGGAGCGTCTTTATCCAGAAATATGTGATAACATGAATCCTCCTATAGAAAAGACAACAAGACTATAAAGAAGTAAATCTCCACCAAACAAGGTTCTTTCCTCTCAATTATATGTAGTAAGTGCTTCTTTATTTGGTGATGATTTCCTCATATTCCTCAGCCCCAAGAACTCCTCACTAAAACCAGTGAAAAACGCACTGATGGGGCCACTTGTTAAGCTATCTGTCATCTTGGCAAAAGACAAGTAGACCTTTGCATGCTACTAAGGTAGGTGGGGCCAAATGGACATAGCTTCCAAGTGCTTTGTTTAGCATCTTCATGTTGTTATAATGTTCTCTGTTATCTTGTTCCTAGATGCTCAGCCAGTGTGAGTGTTCTGTGTGGAATGTTGGTTCATAGGCCATGAGCGGAATGCTTGGGTGACTGGTGTGAGTGGTGACAGTTGGTGGATGGGCTGAGCAGCTAGCAGGCTGCTCCTGGTCTGGTTGCTTTACATAATTGAACTACCTGCTGTACTGGATCTACTCTACATTATGATCTACTTCAATAAACCTACTTAGCATCTTAACAGCATCAACTACGTTAAAACACGCCCATTTGTGTACTTGTAGTAATTTAAAGGGAGAAGCATGCAGTCTGCTCTCACCAAGAGAGGACAAGAAAAAAACCCTAGTCAGAGACACTACAGATTGCGCTTGAAATAGATCAACGAAGCAGTCACGTCACTCACAAAGCATTTCAGATCGTTTTTCAATATGGAAGTACTGAGAAAACACACTTGCTTTGTCTTCGCCAAGCCCAGGAGTTAGGATCAATTGTCCTTTCAATCAATCACGTAGTATTTGTAAAGGTCTGCTTAGCACCCTGAGGGATATCCAGGCACTGTGCTGTCAGGTCTCAGTTGAACAGCCAGGTCTCGAGTCCCTTCCTGAAGCAGATGACATCATTCATGAGTCATGAATGATGTCATATGTGACATCATCAGCAGTGCATTGCGGGCGCCAGAGTTATAGATAGTAGAACTAACTATAACAGAGGAATTTCAATGGCTTTGTACGAGTAAAATGTCCAGCTAACTACATCAGTCCTGAAACCTCTGGTTTTTTTCAGTGAATTTCTAAGGTTTTTTTAAATGCTAATTCCTAACATTAACGTGCCTGAAACCTATGTTTTTTTCAGTGAATTCAGCAAGACATGTGCAGAAAGAACCAACAGAGGCCTTTACTTTTTTTTAATTATAAGGGGAGGGAGGCTGCGTGTCCCCCCTCTCGGGCCACTTCTGGCCCGGGGACCCCATCCCTCGGGCTGGCCCTATCTGTTGGGGACCGTGGGGGGTCCTCAATTCCCCAACGGTCCCGCTGGCTCTCCGCGTCCTGCATAGATATATATATATATATATTATTTTTTTTCAGTTCCACAAAGTGCCCACAGGGCGTGGCGCACTCACTGGTTGGCATCTGTGATGACAGGGAAGAGCAAGTTATTTGGGTAGATGCACAGCGAGTTTGTAGGTGTTCTACGTTTTAATCAAAGTTTAGGTGCTACGCAAGTAACGTCTGGTGTCCCACGACGTCGAAATGTAACCAATTAAATGTGAGATCAGTGGGTCACTGATCCCATCCTTGGGTGCACACTATAATTCCTCTATGATTCACAGAGGTTCCACACTTAGTTCATTGTAAATTGTTCATGTTTATTTAAAGTAAAAACAGCAAATCCTCAATTGCCACACATTTTCAAGAACAAAATCACAACATTTCCCAATAAAAATTTATCATACTGTAAACCGTTGCCAAAATGGAAGGTAGAGATAACATCAAACACCTTCTTCAACGTGAAAATACCTGGATTCAAAGACTATCCACACAGAAGCCAATGGGCCTCAATGACAGAATTGAACTTTCTTGCTACCTATAAGTGTTGCTAATGGAGCCTTAATAGGCTTCCTGCCGTTTTAAATTACATGTACTGTAATTTGAATTTATTTTTTATATTTATGGTTTACAATAATGTTCACCCTCATTTCCCTGTTCAAATAACCTGTACGTGTTTATTGATACTTGCCCACAGGGCACTTTGATATTTATTTCCAATTTAAATCACACTGCAATATTAGCGTTTCACCTCACCCCTCCGGGCACTGCATAAACTCCCCAACACCTTGATTTCTAATCCACTTCAATTCCACACGTCCATCACAGCACTCGAACCCTGACCACAAACGCGAGTCTTTTTTCTTTATCCATCACCCACGTGATCGCAACATACGTAACTGATCAAACGCGGCAGCAGACGTCTCCGTCCTGACCGGCGTTACGAGCGGATTAACATTGAACTCCAAGCTCCTTTTTCACCAGGTTAGTGCACCGCATGAAAGATAACCTTATGATTGAGTTTAATCGCTTTAGACTCAGACTCACGATACGCACCTTTTACTTTCCAGCATACCGGCGCATTTTGACTACCTTGGGCACACGTAAGCTACATTGCCAGCATGATTATGTTTTCAACACGGGTCTTAACAAGCTTTTTAAGGTGACCTTTAAATTGACACATACCACCCCCCCCCTCACTTCCTCTAGTGCCTTTCCAACAACACACACCATAACGTTCATATTCATCACCACTTATACCACTTTCGTTTAACTTTGTTACAGTACCTTTTCCCTGATGAAGGGGCAGTTAATAGCCCCGAAATGCATTGGATTGACGCGAAGGATAAAGTTAACATGTTGAGAATGGAATAATTCATCAAACATGATATGCCTATGAGAATCATCAATGAACTATTACTTTAAATAAACATGAACAATTTACAATGAACTAAGTGTGGAACCTCTGTGAACCATAGAGGAATTATAGTGTGCACCCAAGGATGGGATCAGTGACCCACTGATCTCACATTTAATTGATGACAGGGAAGAGCCCAGCGGCTCCAACATTAGCAGTTACCTGACGCGCTTCCAGTATTTACCTTCATCATAGGCTTCACTGCAGCAAATGTAATGATGATACTTTTAAAGCGCACTGTTACCCCATCTCGGGGTGTCCTGGTGCTGAAGACCGCTGGGGAACCCGTCCTGGCTTTCCCTGTGAGATGGTCCCTTCTGGGTATCTCCAAGGTGAAACCAGGCATCCCCGGCGTCTGTGGGGGGCCGTTGTAGAGATGAGGCAAGCTTAATGCCCAGAGTTGCCGAGTGTGATCCCTGGTTAGAGTAGGCACCGAGGCGAGAATTATCAAGTCCGTTGACCCTGGTCCACGACCCTGCCGCGTCGGGAATTGAACCTGGTCCCGGGCCGTTCTCTGCTTCCGGGTCTGCCGCCTCTAACCAGTGAGCCACACCACTCCACAAATGACTGTCAACACAAGGGTCTGCCAGCGATCTCCCTTTATTCAAAATCAGTAACAGGTGAGTTAAGCTACTGATGCATCCTGGGTGTCAGGCTGGATACTGATGTTGCCTCGGAAGTACCACGGAGGTGAAGCCCAGTCCACAACTCCCCCTTACCGGTTCACCATATGCCAGGATGTATAAACTGGAAAAAAATGGTGATGCCCGCGAGGGGAAAGAAGGGAAACAAAACAAGGTAAGGAGGGGAAACACAGGATCCTCCTGCACAGTGGAGATGGCTGTTGGTCCTGGGAACAAGCGTACCTCTATCAACCGTATCCTATAATGAAAAAGAACAGATTTTAATATGTTCTCCCTGTATCCTGTGTGAATGAATGGGAAGGTGATTGTATGAATATACCTGTTCTCTCTACAGGATGTATGTATGTTAGACAATAACACTTCAGTACAGGAATGAAGATACTGAGCCTGTCCTGTGTAGAGGAATTGGAGGGAAACTAAAATAAGTCGGGGCACTTTAATAATCCTAGTAACCAAAAATAACGAACAGTAGAAAACCAAACATACCCTAAGTGTAATGTCACTGTCGTTAATGATGAAAACAACGCAAGGCAGGGAGACTTAAACTATAAATAACGTTTCCCTTAGGGATGCCAGGGAGCCAACGAACATAAAGCTTATGTGGATTCAAATCATCCACTCAATTGAACCAAGTGACAAAAAGGACACTGCAACAAACCGCAGTGAAACCGAACAATAAGAGTACAGAGTCAAACCGAATTCGGAATACCGTAATACTGGAAGGAAATAGGGCTCACCGCCTGAGGGAACCGACGACCGCCGCAACCCGACGAAGCCCGCAGAACGCCACCACCGCGACCCGAACGCCAAACATAACCCCAGAACCGGAAAGGAACGCGAAGCGTTCTTGGGTTTGTGAGGCGGACCTAAATGTCATCACCAGACTCTATACGCATGCGCTGCTCTTCGCGCATGCGTGTTCACCCTCCGTGGCCATCTTGCCAACCAACTGTGCCTGGGGTCTTTTGCCAACCACGGCAGCTGCAGGCATGACAGTGGGACTGGAAGCCCATGAAATTAAACCCAAGTGGGCTGAAGACAGTCAAGTTGCAAAATATCGGCAATTGCGGGGTGCCTTGTTCCTCTCCCCCAATGTGGTCTTTTGCCAGTTTGTTCTGCACCGCTGAAAAGGCATCCAGCAGCTGAACCGTAACAATCTGCGGCGGTGCGCCCCACGGCCGTAATTTATTCAGTTCCACAGAGCACCTACAGGGCCGGGCGTACTCACTGGTTGGCGTCTGAGATGACAGGGAAGAGCCCAGCATCAGCAGTTATCTGACGCATTTCGAGTATTCACCCTTCATCATAGGCTTCAATGCTGCAAATGACTGTCAACAAAATGGTCAGCCAGCGATCTCCCTTTATTCAAAATCAGTAACAGGTGAGTAAAGCTACTGATGCATCCTGGGACTGGTGGTCAATGAAATTAAACCCAAGTGGGCTGAATACAGTCAAGTTGCAAAATATCGGCAATCACGGGGTGCCTTGAACCTCTCCCCCAATGTGGTCTTTCGTCAGTTTGTTCTGCGGCGGTGCGCCCCACGGCCGGGCCGGCCGTAATTTATTCAGTTCCACAAAGCCCCAACAGGGCGGGGCGCACTCACTGGTTGGCATCTGTGATGACAGGAAAGCGCCCAGCGCCTCCAGCGTCAGCACTTACCTGACGCGTTTCGAGTATTCACCCTTCATCATAGGCTTCACTGCTGCAAATGACTGTGAACACAATGGTCTGCCAGCGATCTCCCTTTATTCAAAGTCAGTAACAGGTGAGTAAAGCTACTGATGCATCCTGGGACTGAATAGATAGATAGATAGATAGATAGATAGATAGATAGATAGATAGATAGATAGATAGATAGATAGATAGACAGACAGACAGACAGACAGACAGACAGACAGACAGACAGACAGACAGACAGACAGACAGATAGATAGATAGATAGATAGATAGATAGATAGATAGATAGATAGATAGATAGATAGATAGATAGATAGATAGATAGATAGATAGATAGATAGATAGATAGATACAGGAAGGGCAATAGATAGATAGATAGAGTGAGGGCGATAGATAGATAGATAGATAGATAGATAGATAGATAGATAGATAGATAGATAGATAGATAGATAGATAGATAGATAGATAGATAGATAGATAGATAGATAGATAGATAGATAAAGTAAGGGCAATAGATAGATAGAGTGAGAGCGATAGATAGATAGATAGATAGATAGATAGATAGATAGATAGATAGATAGATAGATAGATAGATAGATAGATAGATAGATAGATAGATAGATAGATAGATACAGGAAGGGCAATAGATAGATAGATAGAGTGAGGGCGATAGATAGATAGATAGATAGATAGATAGATAGATAGATAGATAGATAGATAGATAGATAGATAGATAGATAGATAGAGTGAGGCCAATATATATATAGATAGAGTGAGGGCAATAGATTGATAGAGTGAGGGCAATAGATTGATAGAGTGAGGGCAATAGATAGATAGAGAGAGTGAGGGTGATAGATAGATAGAGTGAGATAGATAGATAGATAGATAGATAGATAGATAGATAGATAGATAGATAGATAGATAGATACATCGATAGATACATCGATAGATACATCGATAGATAGATAGATAGAGGGCGATAGATATAGTGAGGGTGATAGATAGATAGACAGATGGATAGAGTGAGGGCAATAGATAGATAGATAGATAGATAGATAGATAGATAGATAGATAGATAGATAGATAGATAGATAGATAGATAGATAGATAGATAGATAGATAGATACAGTAAGGGCAATAGATAGATAGATAGAGTGAGGGCGATAGATAGATAGATAGATAGATAGAAAGATAGATAGATAGATAGATAGATAGATAGATAGATAGATAGATAGATAGATAGATAGATAGATAGATAGATAGATAGATAGATAGATAGATAGATAGATAGATAGATAGATAGATAGATAGATAGATAGATAGATAGATAGATAGATAGATAGATAGATAGATAGACAGACAGACAGATAGGTAGATAGGCAGATAGGTAGATAGACAGATAGATAGATCGATAGATCGATAGATAGAGTGAGTGCGATAGATAGATAGATAGATAGATAGATAGATAGATAGATAGATAGATAGATAGACAGATAGATAGATCGATAGATAGAGTGAGTGCGATAGATAGATAGATAGATAGATAGATAGATAGATAGATAGATAGATAGATAGATAGATAGATAGATAGATAGATAGATAGATAACACCAAGGCCGAACAACTTAATCCTGGACTGCTGGGAGCGGAAGATCAACAACAACTGGCATCTCTGAGTAACTTCCAAAACCCTTACTAAAGGCGCATTTGACAGTCTGGTGGAGAGTGTCTCCTCAGGCTCCCCAAATGATCCCTTTCCCTCCAGAATGTGGAAGTCATCTGACCGAGACACTCTTCCTTGATTAGGGCAAATATGTAACCAGTCCCTGGAGGAAGGAGAGGTCCCAGAGGAATGGAAACTAGTGGTGGTGACTCCATTGATCAAAAAGCCTTCCCTGGATCCGTCAGTACCGGCTAATTTTAGGCCTATTTCCCTCCTACCCTACCCAGTGAAAATCTAAGAAAAAGCAGTCAGTAGGGAACTGTCGTGCTTTTTGGAGGCGAACTCCTTGCTTGACAAGGATCAGTTTGGCTTCCGTCCTGGCCATAGGACGGAGACGGCCCTGGTCACAATGTTGGATAGCCTGCGGATGCGTGCCGACTGTGCTAGTGCTTCTCGATATGTCGGCCGCATTCGACACAGTGAACCATCTCATACTACTGGGGAGACTACAGAAGCTAGGAGTGAAGGGGCGGGCACTGCAATGGTTACAATCTTACCTAGCAGGACGGCACCAGGTGGTAACACTAGCTCCTTTCACTGCCAATAAATCACCAGTCATCCATGGGGTGCCACAGGGCTCCGCGATCAGTCCCATTCTATTTAATATTTATCTGCAGCCCCTGCTCCCCATCATAAAGTCAGCCGGAGTCTGCTTAGTCAACTATGCGGACGACACACAACTGGCATTCTCTGGAGGGTGATAACGCAGTATCTCTGGACTTGTTCCAGGAATGCATGCGGAAGACAGCCGATTGGCTTAGAAGGAATTCCCTACAATTCAACGCTGGAAAGACCGAGGTGCTGTACTGTTCCTCTGGTAGGCTACCTAGACAATTCCCTTCCGAATTCAGGCTCACCCCAGAGGAGGAACCACTGACCCCGGCTAGTAAGGTAAGTAATCTGGGGATGCTGATTGACAATGATCTCCAGATGGAATCACAGGCAAACAAGACCGCCAGTGTCTGTTTTGCTTTAATACGCATGCTGCGTAAAATACTCTCCTTGTTATCTAAAGAGGCGCGATCACTGGTCGTAAGTAGTATAGTAGGCAGCAGGCTGGATTACTGTAACTCCTTGTATCTGGGGGCCCCAGTATACATTCTACAGGGGCTCCAAAGAATCCAGTCTGCAGCTGCTAAACTACCCCTTGGCTGGCAATGCTGCTCCTCGACTACACTGGCTCTGAGAGAACTGCACTGGTTGCCAGTGATGGAACGTATTAGTTTGAAATCCATATGCTTGGTCTTTAAAGCGATACATAAACTAGGCCCTGTTCCTATGCAGGAAAGGTTCTCTTGATATCAACCTACAAGGCAGCTCTGCACCTCCAGTGGCGGGCTACTCACAGTGCCTAGATTCAAACAGTCCAGGCTAGGAGTAAGGGCATTCAGTGTGGCCGGCGCCCGACTGTGGAATGGACTTCCCAGAGTCTTAGACAGATCAGCGCCTTGTTAGAGTTCCGCAGGAACCTGAAGACCTGGCTTTTTCCTAAGGCTTAGTCTGAGTCCTCTCTCCCTGCTCTGCCAGTTTCGACCGATTCCATTGTGGTTCGGTTTTCAGTCTGAAGCGCCAGGATGCCCGTGGGGTGAAAGTACGCGCTATATAAGTTTAAAATCAATCAATCAATCAATCATAGATAGATAGATAGATAGATAGATAGATAGATAGATAGATAGATAGATAGAGTGATGATGATCAATAGATAGATGAATAGATAGATAGAGTGAGTGTGATAGATAGATAGATAGATAGATAGATAG